>NW_022196914.1:33817424-33954383 GCF_008632895.1 Mastomys coucha | reverse complement strand
GGGGGGGGGGAGGTTCCTGCCAGGAGAGCTGACTGACTTTGCTAGACTACTGGTGAGGTGGCGCAGTCATGAAGTGATTCAGGTAACCTGAGGTCCAGGAGTTGACTCTCGGGTCCCTTGAGCTCTTAGGACCCAGCCCCTAAACTTTCTCGCCCGCACCTGCTCCCTTTCCCCAAGTGAGGGGGGTCGGTGGCCAGGAAGGGCAACTGGTACGATGGATGTGAAGGAGCGTCAATGGGGGGCGCTTGGGACGCTCGGCGGTTAGGGGTCAGGTGTAAGCTGGCCCGGGAGGGGGCGCCCGCCCAACAGGTGTCTCCTTGAAGCTTGCTAGGTAAAGCGCAAGGACGCTGCCGGCTGGGGCGCGGGCCTGAGCTCAGATCTGCAGCCATTCTATCCGCGGAGCTAGTAGAGGGCGGCAGAGTTCTCCCGCGTGTGAGCGCCAGGCTTCCGCGGAAGCCTGGGCTCTGGCGCTCCAACTCCTGCAGCCGCCAGAGCCGTGACACCGAATGAATGCTGTAGTCAGCCAGGCTGCTTTTTGTCTTGTCCCAGGTCCCAGGGAACCAGGAATCAATTGTAGTGATGGACTGGAGATTTATGTTTTCCTGGGCCTTTGGCTGGCAGGCAGACAAGTTTATCACGTTGGTAGGAACTTTCCAGGCACTCAAACGCTGCCACCACCACACACCCTCCCCTCACTTTCCCCTGCAGACCTCTGAGGCCCTTTCAACAGTCTCAGTGCACGTGCACAGCCCACTTCCTATTATACCTCCGAGCTACCTACTGCCTAGCGTCTACTACGGTGCAGACCCTGGGTAGGGCATCCTCATTCAAGGGAGAGAGAGGGAGGGAGGGTGGGAGGGAGGAGAAGGGAAGGGAAGAGGTCACTACCTAGCACCCCAGTACAGGGCAACTGGGTGGAGCCAAATCAGTTTATTCAGACATTTTTGTTTTCGCGGGAAGGGATTCTTTTGGGAAGGGGCCCTCTGTGAGATCTCAGGTACTGAATAACAAACAACTACAAATCAGGCTGAGGGTCTTAGCCTCCAATTAGATTGGTTTCAGGGGTTTTTTTTTATATGAAATATCTTATTTTTACCAGAGGAATGATTGTCAAGATCTTAATCTTTTCTAAAGATTAGTTTCCTGACCTGCTTTCAATTTTAATGGAGATTACACTACATTTTCCTTCTGACCTATGCCAGGTATGGAGGAGAAAGCAGCACACACACACACACACACACACACACACACACACAGTGTATGTATATATGTTACATATACGTGAATGTAAACATATGTATAAATATGTATATATGCATGCATGTATATACACATACATCTCTCACCATATATACACATATATATGTACATATATATGTATATATACATATATATGTACACATATATAATCAGTAGACTGAAGCAGGTCTTTGTGCTGATTCAGACACTAATTACATAACTAGACAAATGTACTTGATTTTGGAGGGTCTCCTCCTACCCACAGACATCGAGAAAGTGCAACCCTATTAAGACCAAGGCCCCCTGTATTTCCACTGTATTTATCTTTCACCAAAATCTTAAATGCCTGTTACTGTTGTCTGTTACTAATAGAAACAGCCTACCTTGTGCAATTAAACAGTCAGTCGAATCTGACTACATGACGATTTTATTGGTAGTGACTGTGGCAAATTAAAATACCTATACAGGGACATTAACTCCTGGGTTTCCATTGTTATTGGGGCATTAAAATTCTGGCTTACATGAATGCTTCCAAACTTTGTAAAAGCCTATTTCTCTTCTCTTAGGTTAACGTTGCCTTAGTCTAAAACAACAACGTCAATGAGGAAAATTTACTTTCCAAGTATTGAGCCTGGGCAGACAATCCTCACTGCTACTGGGGTGACAGTGTTATCTCAAACTGCTCTTGGTTTCCAGTTTCAAAAGAGGCCCGGATGTTGTGCTTCAGGGTAGGAGGGGAGTTCAGATGTACCGGTCTCTTAGGAATCCGGTGCTTGGCTCCTCTTTCTCCAGCTACATACATGGAGTGAACAATGTATGACGTGTAGCAAAATCGAGTGACTGCTTAGAAAGCGGTTACCCAGGCTGTGGGTACTTGCTGTGGACCCTCCCTCACATCTGTAGTGGAGTTAAAAACAAACCATGTTACCCAGAGCTTCACACAAGTAGAGGCAGAAATATTTAGAGTTGGCCCTGGCTATCGACTCTTTCAAGCTGCCCCCGTTTTCTGTGGAGGCCACTGGTGGGTCAAATAGTAAGGGCAGGAATGGAGGATCTTTCTGGGTAAGAAACTGGTTTTGAAGGCCCAGGCGCTGGCTTGACACTGTCCTATCCCATGGTTTTCAAGAGACGACATGGGCTAAAGTCGCGCGGCGGCCGGCGAGGGGGCGCTGTGGCCCGCGCCTGCTGGCTTAGACCCAGCTGCCGAAACCAGGCGCTGCCACCGTGCCACCGACGCGTGGCTGACGCCCCGCCAGTGGCCAGATTTGTCTCGTTCTACGCCTGTTTCATTCGGGAAATAAGGAAAACAATAACACCAGGGTATTTCAATAAAGCTAGAGCTCTCATGATTATTCTGTTTCAACTCTGGCCTCCGTAGCTTATACAAGTTTGGGGCCCAAAATAAGCTGCCACTTTGGTGCGTACAGTTTTTTTTTTTAATCTTAAAATGAAACATTCACTTTTAAAGTGAGTTTACTTTAATGAAGGAAACTTAAAATGTAAGTTTCAAGTCCAAGTCCTATCCTGTTCTATTAGCAGCCAGGACTTTCTGGCATGTGCATGTCGTTGCTCATCAGGACAGAAAGGAGAGATGAAGTCAAGCTTTGCTTCTTTTTTTCTTTACGTTTCGTTTTTGTTTTGTTTTGTTTTAAAGATTTTTTTTTCAGTACACCGAACTTTAAATTCCACATGCAAAGGAAGTCTTCCTCGGGCTTGCATTATATTGAGGCTGCATCGGTATTTCTAGTTTCTAAAGCCAACGCGGTTTCCTGGAAAGCGCGCACGCAGGACAGTCCCCCGAAGGTGAGGGGCTCTTTAATGTCCGCATCCTGGAAAGAGAAGTCTGGGCCCCATCTGGGGTTCTCAAACCCGTCTGCGAGGCCTGGTCTCCCTGGCGGGCACAGGAGGCGGCTGCCCCTGCCGAGCCCGGATCTACTTTCCGTCCCGAGCTGGGGCGACGAGGCGGGTGGCGGGTGGGGGGGGGCGCACTCTTTTCTTGTTCTTGTTCCCCTCTCAAGGATCGAGAATTCAACTAAGCAGTGCTTTCTCCTTTAACCATCCTCGCTCCCTCGCTCCAGAACCTGGTCAGTCCTCAACTCGGCTAACTAGTCTCTCCTGGTTTTTCGTTAGTGGGGAGCATGAGTTCTCCCCGGTAGAAGCCCCGCTTCAGACAATCTTCCTGAAGTTTCTTTTCCGCACGAGTCCGGACAATTCTCCACATCTGGCTGCTGTTCTCACCCCTGTCTGCTGGTGTCCTGCTTCTGTCGCTCCTTTTCTCTCCTCTTGTCTCTCAACTGCGATCGTGGCCTCCCCCCGCCCCCGCGGTCCACTAGTGTTCTGGGAAAGGCGTCCACGAGACTCGGCCCAGGGTTTTGCGCCCCGCCAGGAGGTGGCCGCGCTGGTCAGATCCAGGAGTCCGCTGCGCCGCCAGGAGGGAGCGCAGCGCGTGCAGCCTGAGAGCCCGGCAAAGACTGGACTAGGGATGTTGCCTTCCCCGGGACCGTGCTAGTTTACCGTCCCAGAACCTGTGAGGGATTTAAAAGGGAACATTTCAGCACCGGCTGAGAGCAGCTAAGCAACTTCACAGCCGGCTCCTCTGGGCCCGTGCTGCAGACCCAGCTCCTGACCTATAGAAGCAGAGCTCCGATTCCTAGGGCTTGCTTACTCTTGGTCTTGGAAGACCCTTTTCATGAACCCTCGGTAGCGGCTCTGGGCTCTGCGGTTAAGTTTGCAGCCGCCAGAGCCTGCCATTCAAGCTTGGCCCCGTGAGCAACTGCAAACCTGCCTGAGCCTGGGAGGAGTCTTTGCTGGAAGGAAAGCAAGGCAAGAAAACCGAGCTTCTCTAAGTCTTTCTCCAAGAAAGCAGGTCCTGCAGAGTCTGGTGAGGCTGGGCTTAATTTCCACCTGCCATTTCTCACTGGTATGTCCAAACAACTCTCCAGGACATAGTCTAGGTGGCAGGTAACCATGAACACACCGTTTTCTCACGCTCTCACAGAATGCTCTTACATACCCGGGAATGTACTGTAAGGAATATTATAATATTATGTATTGTAAGGAATATTATAGTATTATAATATTATTTTAAGAAAAAGGAGGAATGTGGGGAGTGAGTGAGAGAGAAAACAAGGCAGGAATGCAGATTATTTTAAAGTGGATAAATCTGAATTAAAAATAAACTGCACTGGGAGATTGGTGCTGGTACAAGGTGGGCAAGGATGTAGAGTCACGAATTCTGGAGTAACATTGGGAGAAAATGTGCACACTTCCACACCTAGAAGAACCTGGAAATGACTGGATCCACTGTGCCAGGGAAGGCCTCCAGACAAAGAGATGCACTCCTCAAAATCCAAGCAAGACCAGGGCAGAAGTTACCCCAACCATCTGGACTATGACAGCTCAAATTGCTTCAAAGAATTGGGAGGAACATCTAGTGACATCCGAAAAGTCAGAGGTAAGAGTTGCTGTCTGCCCACCTTACTGCACACTACATAGGAAACGCCACATGGATGCTGGGGAGACTGTGGCACAAGGTAGCAGACCTTCCAGGGGACAGCACAAAATGATGCCCAGGGAGAAGCCAGTCAGGTCAGCAGGAGATTGGAGAGCAGGAGATGAGTACAGAGAAGGACAGTGATGAAGATGGAATTTAAAAACAAGTGGCAGTAATTTGTGCTTCCAGACAGATCAAGGGGACCTTGGAGGACCATCTGCATCCTACTTCAGGAGTGAGATACCTGTGCAGGGCCCAGCTCTGTCAGTAGGGGTCTGTCCTGAAAGACACTCCTGGAGTGGGTAAGTAAAATTGCAGGACCCTAACAACTCTTAGCCGGGAAGGGCTGTTGCATGAAGATATATTGCTCTGCACTTTTCCTTTGTGTGAGCTATTTTATGTTTCTCAAATATTTACAATTCGGTGCTAGCCTTACAAAAGAGCATCCTAGGTGTGGGGAGGGGGATGCTTGACTTAAAAAAAAAATCTCCCTCTTAAACATTTTAATTCTGTGTCTCCCTTTATAATAAATACATACATATTGAGTTTGCAGTTTAACCTTTAAAACAAATGACATCTGTGTGTGTGTGTGTTTCTTAGGTGGAGTTGTTTGAGGCATGGGAGGGACCTGGGTAGGGTGTTTTCCTTACAGGAACTGTGGGATGTGGCCCTGCTCTGATCAGAACTGTACACACAGGAATTCTGCAGGTCATAGATTCTGCAAGAAGTCTAAATGCAGGCAGGACACCTGTACACTTCTGTTGGAAGTGCCTTGCCTCTGCTCTGTATGGGATTCTAGCACCAGCACCACAGTGAACAGGGAATGCATTTTAGATAATTCAAATAGCAATTAGAGAGGGGATATCAGGAGGTAGGAAGCTAGGGGAAGAGCTTGTGGAGGGAGCAAGAAGCCTGACTGGGAAAGGGAGGCAGAAGCAGGGAAGGAGAAGGCTATCCTCCTACTGCAGACATTCCCAAGCTTCCTCTCTCTCCAAGACTGGGACACAGAGCTTCTCTAGAAACAATGGCTGTAGGCTCTGTCCACTTGCATGCCTCTGACTCTGCAGCCAGAGGAATGGGGTATTTGCAAACCCACATCCCCATAAAGCCCTTGTACTGCTAGAGAAGCCCTTCACCATGGTCTTTCCATATAACCTGCCACAGAGGCAGAGAGGACAGCAATATGTTTCTAAGGCTTTTCTTTGTTCTGTGGATCAAACCTGATAAGCCTGAAGGCTTGGGTTACTGCCACTACTGTCTGTCCCCTCCTGTCCACAGCAGGGCTTCTTCTACTGACTGCTGCTTTCTCAGGAGTTTATAGGGGCAATGTTGTCATCAACGGGGCTTCTTGCTCCATGGCTCTCCTCAGTTTCTGCCACTGCCTCTATGCCAGCCTGCCTAGGCACTAGAGAAGCACTGATGAAATGAATGCACATATGCGAGATAACTGTCTGTCTCTTGGAATGTTATTTCTGGAAGGCATTGGGGTGGGTATGGAGCATGGAGGATAGAAAACAACCATGGTGTAGATGGTTCTTTTAGGTGCTGACTCCCAGCCCCACCTGCACTTGACTATGCAGCCAGTCCAACTCCAGTCATACTCCCTCATAGCAGCTTGGGCTTCTGAGGATAAAGTAGGATCAGCCTGGGAAGCCACGTTTTTAAGGACTCTTGTGCTTTGCATGTCACCATAGGCTCAGTGTTTAAATCCTTGGTCCCCAGATGGTGTTGCCATGGACAACATTGGGTGGTTGGTTATGGAAACAGTAGGAGGCAGAGCCTATGGAAGTGGGTCACTTGGGCTGGGCCTTGGCGTTGCAGCCTGGTTCCACTTCCTCTTCAGTCTTAGTTTCCTGTGTAGAGATACATTCTGACCTGTTACACCCCTTGTTGTCAAGCCCTGCCCTTCTCCATGATGTAACTGTTTCCCCCTTGTACTGTAAGCCTCAATAAATTCTGCTTTCCTTAAATTGGTTTTATCAGGTGATTTTTGTCACTGCAACTAGCAACCAAGGCGGGGCCCAATAGATAAGACTATTTCAGGTAGCTTTTTGTTTGTTTTTAAAACACAGTCTCTCTATGTATACCTGGCTGCCTTGGATCTCACTGTGTAGATCAGACTGGCTTTGAACTCATAAAGATCCATCTGCCTCTGCTGGGATTAAAGACATGGGTCACCATACCTGTGTTAGCATTTCATTTTTAAAATACATTTGTGAGTTAGCAGTCATCCCCAGACTTTGTATTCCTTGAGCAAAATGTACACATGGTTTCATTTTCTATCTCAGATTACCTGCAGGTGTCCCTGAAAGGGCAGATGTCACAGCAGCTGAATGAATAAATATTGACACTTTGATAAAAAAGAAAGTTAAATAAAAGCAAATTTAATTTTGATATTTTTAGTAAAAAGTACCATAATGGAAGCAAGTTATAAGCACCTTATTTAAATACTTACCTAATTTAATTATTTATTTGTGTGTATTTTTCTTGCAGGTATGTATACGTGTCACATGTGTGCAGTGTCAGAGGAGGTCAAGAGAGGGACACAGATTCTCTAGATCTGAAGTCACAGATGATTATGAGCGATTATGTAGGTGCTGGGAATTGAACCTGGGGCCTTTGAAAGGACAGCAAGTGCTCTTAACTGCTGGTCCATCTCTCCAGACTCTAGGCCAACATTTTTCTTTCTCTTATTGAAAAAAGTATTTAATTTCTCTTCTTTCCTCCTTCAAAATCCTCCCATATATCCCTTCTTCCCTTCATTTAAATTCATGCTGCCTTTTTCATTTAATTGTTGTTTCATGTCTATCTATCTATCTATCTATCTATCTACCTATCATCTATCTATGTATGTATACACAATATATGCCTCTCTCTCTACACACACACACACACATATATATATACATATATGTATGTGTGTATATATATATGTATATATATATCTCCTAAGTTCATAAATACAACCTGATCAGTCTGTACAGTGTTACTTGTATGTATGTTTTCAGGGCTGACCATTTGGCACTGGATAACCAACTGATATGGTGTTCCTTGGGGAAGGCTGTTTCTTTCTTAGCTTTCCTAACTTAATTTTTAAAAATTTATTTTAAAATGTGTGAAAAGGAGATTCTCATAGCCCTGTGCTTTCACTGCTTCTTATGACAGTATTTTGTGTAATTGCTGACTGCTTTTTTTTTTTTTTTCAGATAGAATATCATGTGTCTCAGGCTGGTGTGTCTTTCACTCACTATATAGTCAAAGGTGACCTTGAAGTCCTGATTGACCCCTCCCGCCTTCACTTTCCCAGTCCAGGGATTACAGGTGTGCACAACCACCTTCAGCTCTGGGAAGGTTTTGTATGCATTTGTTCTTGTGTACACAGAGCCCTGGGTTCCATTCTACTGTTGGAACCCCTGCCCCCAGATCTCTGTTTAGCGTCATTGACCTCCATGTGTGGAATATATCAATTTGACTCATACCTTTAATCTCAGTACTCATGATGCAGAGGCAGATAGATCTCTGTGAATTCAAGGCTACCTTGAATATTAAAATCCCAGGGGCACACTTTGAAACAAACCAGCATTTCATTGTGGCAGGACATTTGTTCTCAAAAGTTGAAGATGTAGATCAGTGGTAGAAATCTTGGCTGTCTCATGGAAGGTCTTAGATTCAACTCCCAGAGCAGTGAGTAAATCAATGAGTGCATACAGATGTTCTTGTTTTCCGGATGTCAGATGTTGCTGGTCTTCTGCACATTTGCCAACTTCCTACTCTTTTAATCACATGTTATTTCCTCCTAACTACTCCCTTACCAGAGTTTTGATATCCTTTAATAGATACACAGTTCACAAAGTTTTCCTCCTAGGCTGAGTTGGACTTCCAAATATTTATATTTTATTAGTGGAGTTTCTTTATAAAACAAGATTTGACATTTTGATGTAAAATCTTTTCTTTTTAATATGTCTGCATGTATATATATGCATGCATGTATAACCATATGTTGTGTGTGTTTATTCATTTCTATGTGCATATTTGTATGTGTATATAGTTTTTAGGTGGTGGCTATGTGTATGTGTATGAGTGCATGCATATGGGTATATATGTACATGCACATGGCCACATGTATTTGCATATATGTGTGCACATGGTTAGGTGTGTGTATATATGGACATATATATGTATGTGAACATGAGCATGAGTATGTACACATATATACATGTATATTATGTTCTTAGGTGATGATGTGTATATTCTTTGAGTGTACTTGGGCAAGTGTGCATGAGTGTGTGTGTGTGTGTATGTGTGTGTGAGTGTGGAACATGGGTGTGAGTATGTGAGTTTGTATGTAAGCATGCATGTGTGTATGTGTGAGCATGCATCTCTGTGTGTGTGAGTGTATGTATGTGTGTGCATGTTCCATTTTAAAAGTATGTGTCTAGTCTAGAACCTTACTAACACATGTAGATCTATTTTGTTTCAGTTTGGCAGTTACTATAGCATCCCAGCTTATGTGTTCTCCACCTAGGCACAACATCAGCCCCTTCCACTGTCTTAAAGTTGTTTTTGGAAACTCCATGTCCTTTTCATTGCATGTAAATTCTGAATTACATGCAAGTTCTTTGAAAATTCTACAAAGGGCCTCCTGAGGTTTGAGTGGAATTTAATTGACAAGAGAGATCAATTTTTGGAGATTGCTTTCTTAAAAGCATATTGACTCATTCAATATGTAAATATTACAAATCTTTTCTTTTAGTCAGATTTTTAAAATTGTTTTCTTGGGATTGCTATATGACTTTTGGTGTACAAACTTTTTTTGTTTATATTCATTAACATTATTCCTCAACATTTTATTCATTTATTTATTTGCTATTGAAATATAATTTTTTAAAAATCATAATTATAGAACAGTAAAAGTGAGGGCTTTGTTTTGTTTTTGTTACTTTGTTTTGTCTTTTGTTTCTTGTTGTTTTTCTAGACAGGATTTCTTTGAATAACAGAGTCCTGGTTGTGCTGGATTCACTTTGTAGACTAGGCTGGCCTCAAACACAGTACTTTTCTCTGTCTCCTGAGTGCTGGCATTAAAGTTATGCACCACTACACCTGGCAAAATCTGAGTTTTGTATATTGACTTTATATTTTACAGCCTTGCCAGAATCTAACAGTTTATTACATTACCTTTTAGTAGATTAAAAAAAAAATCTGTAAACTATTGTGTTGGTTGTCCACAATAATTTCTCTTTCTTTTTCTGATTTACTTACTTTCTTTTTCATTAGTTATAAAATATTAATTGTGCCCGGCAGTGGTGGTTCATGCCTTTAATCCCAGCATTTTGGAGGCAGAAGCATGTGGACTTCTGAGTTTGAGGCCAGCCTGGGTCTACAGTGTGAGTTCCAGGACAGCCAAGACTATACAGAGAAACCTTGTCTCTAAAAACTAAAAATAAATAAATAAATAAAATATTAACTGTATGGAATAGTGAACTTCATTATGACATGTTCATACTGAATATAAGGTACTTTGATCACAGTGGCTCCCCTGTGCTCATCACTGACCTCCAGCCCTTCCCTGCTGACCTCTCCTATGCTTTGGAGGTTTCCCTTCTACACTCCTGTCTTCTTCTTTTTAGATTCCCCATGTGAAAGGCAGTGTGAAACACTTCTTTCTGAATCTAGCTTATTTTACTTAACATAATGGATAATGTCAAGTCCCATTCACTTTCCTGTGAATGTCGAGATTTCATTCTTCTTTATGGCTTAAAAGAGAAGTTCTAGGGCCTAAGAACATGAGGTCATCAATGGAAATAAATATTGGGCATGGACACAATTAGGATTTAAAAGAGAAGTTTCCTAGCATGTTTAAGTGGAAAACGGCTTTTGTGAATAGCAGTTATACTTCCTGGACCTGGTTTTCCACATATAATGAAAAAATTCCATTAAATTCTACTAATATGTGTTTCACTAATTGATTTTCAAATGTTGAACTCAGGTTGCATTATTGAGGCTTCCTTCACTGGATTTGACTATTTTGCAGACCAGTGTCTTTCATGAGCATAGAACCCAAATCCTCAAGCATGTCCATGAATGAAGCTCAGCAGTGCATCAGTGGACAGGACAAATCTTCAAACATGTTCGTGAATGAAGCTCAGCATCAATGGACAGCGCAGTATCGGGAGACAAGTTCTTTGTAGGAACTTGCCATATTAGCAGAAAATAAAACAAAACAAAACACATGTGACCATTTCAACATTTTTAACTTGTTGTTGTTGGAGTTGTAGCTCTGTGGTAGAGTGCTTGCCTATCAACACTGTAATTGCAACCCCAGCACTGCAAAACAAACAAACAAACCAACAAAAGCAGTTTCTTAGTCAGGGTCATCCAGGAGACAGCAGGCAAGATAAAACCTTTAACTTGCTGAATGAACCTGGGGAACAAGGTAGGCGTAACCCCTTCTACTCAACATTGTACCACACAACTCAGTTTGAGAAGGTGGTCCTACGCACAGACAGACAAGTGAGATACTCAAAAAGTGTCTACAAAAAATCCCAAGCTGTCTTCAAAATGTTAACTTCACAAGAGACTTTACCATGGTTATAGGATAAAAGCTTGTCGTGGTTTAAGTGAGTAATATCCTCCTCATGTGTCTGAACACTTGGTCCCCATGGGGTGGCACTGTTTGGAGAGGTATTGGCACCTTGATGGAGGAAGTATGCCACTGGAGGGGTGTGGATTTTGAGAGTTTATAACTTTGCCTCACTTGTAGTTTACTCGGCTTTCAGTATGTGTGGATTGAAATGTGGTCTCTCAGCTGTCTGCTTTGACTGCCTGCTAGCATGCCATTTCACCATTGTGGACTTTATCCCTCTGGAACTGGAAGCCAAAATAAATGTTTTCTTCCACAAGTTGTGTTTGGTCATGGTATTTTTATCACAGCAACAAAATTAACTACTACAAATGTCCTCGTTTTTAAAACCCATTGTGTTTCTGAATTAGAACATGAAACACTATGTTTAATTTTTAAAATGTACTCATAGTATTATCAAAACATTAAAATAGTATGGATAAAAATGAAGTCAGACACAACCCAGAGAACCACAGCACAAAGTGGAAAGCCATTGAAGGAGTTACAATATAACAGGATCACCACAGCTGTGGCTGGAAATGCAGCTCTGCTGAGAAGCTCATTGGTCAGGTGGGATGGGAATCAGTGAACTCTCAGTTAGCATCCCAGGAACTGTCTTTACAAAGTTGAGAAGGACTGATGACATCATTTCTTCCCTTGCTGTGAGGCCACAGAATCAACACTTTCTGGTGCAGTGTAGAGAGGAGACACAGAAACTGAAGGAACCAATGGAGGATCCAGGAGAGGCACACAGAGATCTTATCTATTAACTCTGAAATAAATGTTCTGACACAATAAGTCCATATGCAGGGAAAGGAGCAAATTAACAATGCTTGTTACCTCAGAAAGGTAACAGAGTCATTTTGAAACTCACAGAACGAAACACACACATACACACACACACACACACACACACACACACACACACACACACACAGAATAAATAAATTTTTAAGAGCGAGAAAAGCAAGTCACAGGCAATCTTTGTATACACTGTATGCCATTATTAATTAATATCATAGTTTTTTCTTTAGCGAGATATTTATATTGGCAAATGCATTTAGTAAGATAAAACAACTTAAAATTTTCAGCTTTTAAACAGTCCTCAAAGAAGACATAAAAATTGTTAGTACTTTGAGAACATTTAACATCACCAGTCATAAAGGAGCATCAGTTTGAATCCTAGTGATAAGGCCAGGACAAGTCCACTAGAATGGCTAAATTTAAAACACACACTATGAAATGTGGATAAGAATGGAATACGGAGACAGTTGAGTGTCGTGGGTAGCTGCAAAGCAGAACACTGGCTCTGCATGTAACTTTGAATTGCCACTATTATGGGGAACTACCAACTAATCACCCACTCCCCAACACACACATACCAAAGATACCTTCTGACTCATAGTCATGGTAATCATGTAATAGCAAAATCCAGCAAATGAGTGGGCCACTAAATTTTGGTCTATTCAGACATGCAGGTTTTAAAATGTGTAAACGACGTGTCAGGGATCAATCCTGCAGCAGTGAGTTAGTGGCAGACATACGGATGCGGGATCTGACTGCCTCCCTGTGCATCCTGTCTTCACAACAGGCTTACAGACAGTGTCCATGGTTATGGAGGTCACCTGGGACCAAGGGGTGGTGGTAGGAAAGAAGGAGGATTTTTATAAGAATGGCGTTGACGTGGATTCACCACATATAAAAAATATTAAATGTAGTGGTTGGGCTTCACATGGTATATAAATTTCATCTCCATTAACAAAACAGACTGCTTATGCTTTTGCTGAAATGATGAATTAATATTTAAATACTCACTGAAGAATTCATATTTGCATGACAGAGTCTATAAAACTCTTGCCAAAAGCAGTTGTTCCCAGCCACACTTATCTGATGGTAGATGGGGAATATTCTGGTTTTATTCTAACTAAATTTTTAGATAAATTTTTTATTTTTGTTTTTGTATATGTGTGTATATATTTGTGTGTATATGTCAGTGTGTCTCTGTATGCGTATGAGTTTCTCTGAGTGTATATGAGTTTGTCCATGTATGTGCTTGTTTATGCATGTGTCCCTGTGTGTATGTGAGTGTATCTTTGTGAGTGCATGTGATATGTATCTTTGTGTGTATGCCATGTATCTGTGTGTATATGTGTGTGTGCCTGTGTATATGTGTTTGTGTGCCTCTGTATGGGTGTGTGTCTGTCTGCATCAGTGTGTGTGTTTCTCTGTGTGTATTTCTGTCTCTGTGTACATATGTATATGTGTGTGTTTATATGTGCATACCACATTAGTTTAAGTGCTTGTGGAAGCTAGATAAAGTCTCTGGATTCTCCTGGAGCTGGAGTTGCAGGCAGTATAGAACTATCCAGTGTGGGTCCCCTGGAAGAACACCAGCTACTCTTGACAATGGAGCCACCTCCCAAGTCCTTGCTTCTCATATTACATTTGTTACCGGGAATGTGTTACACTGGTCCTCTTCCCATTCTTGAGATTTAACTCCTGGGTACCTGTGCTTGCTAGTTTTATGTCAACTTGACAGTCTAGAGTTATCTGAAAGGAGGGAAACTCAATTGAGAAAATACCTCCATAAGGTCCAGTTGTAAGGCATTTTTAAAATCAGTGATTGATGGGAGAGGGCCCAGCCCACTGTGGGTGGTGCCATTCCTGGGCTGATGGTACTACATTCTATAAGCCAGCAGTCTGAGCAAGTCATAATGAGCAAACTAGTAAGCAGCATCCCTCCATGGCCTCTGCATCATGTCCTGCCTCTAGGTTCCTGCCCTTGTTTGAGTTCCTGTCCTGACTTCCTTCAGTGATGAACAGTGCTGTGGACTTGTAAGCCAAATAAACCTTTCCTCCCCAACTTGCTTTTTTGTTGTTGTTGTTTCTTTTGTTCACAGTGTTTCATCCCAAAAATAGAAATCCTAAGACAACATCTTTGCTATTTTGGTGTTTTATTTCTTTCTCAGTCCATAGTTTTGAAGAGCTCCTTCATAGTTGATGGTATTATGCTTTTGACATCCATAGAAGCTATAACTATGTTCCTCTTAGATGTCTTTCCTGAAAATGTCTTTGGATGCTATAGGTGACTGAGTAAAGCTAGGCAAGGGAGAGTTGATCCTCCCCAGGGAGGACCACATTGATTTCTTGTTCAGTGCCTGTCATCCCTAAAAACATGGATACATAACATTATGTGATGTTATACATAACAAAAGAAATATATATGTAAATAAAAATGTATTCATGCAACATCAATTAATGAAAAAGAGGCCATCGATTTGAAGAACATGGAGGGTTATATGCAAGGGTTTAGAGACAGGAAAGGGAAGGAAGAAATGTTATGATTAAATTATAATTTAAAAAAATAAAATAACCCAGTCTTTGAATTGAAATGAAATCTTGATTTTTTTCTGAATAAATTGTGGCTTTTTGATGAGCAGAAACATTCCTTTTTAAGAACTTGACATTTAAAAACATCCGTGTTTTTCTTTTATCTATTGGATCTTCCAACTAATATTTTTATTTGTCTGAAATTCAAACTTTTATCCATACGAGGTAATGTTTATTAAATAGAAAACAAGTTTCACAAAGCACCCATTCACTTATTTTAGTTATTTGTTTGAAATTATCCCACTTTTAAATGTTCCCAAGTAATTATAGTCTTACTTTATCTGATTTTCAAATCATGCTCATGAGTTTGGAAAGAAAGGACTTTTTAATTTGGAAATAATTTCAGATTTACAGAAAATTGCAGAGATCATACTGAGCTCTAAACACCCTTTCCATCTTGCCCACACTCAGCTCTTACCTCATCATGTTGATTACATAAGGCCTAGGTTTACAAGTTCCCTTTCTAGGCAGAATCTATTCTCAGATCTATTTATCTAGGCTACAGATGGCCTCTCTAAATAGTTAATTCATTCATGTCACCAAATGCTTAATCTTTCTAATGTAAGCTGTCCAAACTCTAGTGACCCCAGTGGGTCCCCATTAACCCTTTATTTGCTGGGATGTCCTCATGGGGACCTTGTCTGTGACATCTGCACATATTTGCATTAGATTATCTCTGAACTCATCTCTCACTTGGAGCAAACAGGGGGCTTCCTCCTCATGGTTTCTTAAAGCACAGTGTTCCAGGCCCAGTCCCCATTGTCCTCATGCCCACATAAGGCCCACCTGTTCCTGGTCTTGTTGCTTAGGAATATATTCAGTTACTTCTTCCTCTGCTTGTTCCTGGCATGACCATCCTAATCCAAGTTTAAAATTGGTAACTTTCCCTCACATTTTCTATTATGTATTTTTAACATTTTTTTGATTGGGTTTTTGTTTAAATGGTTGGTTGGTTTTGGGACAGGGGTCTCTGTATGTAGCTTTGAATATCTCAAAACTTACTGTGTAGACAAGGCTGGCTTTGAATTCATAAGAGATCCTCCTACTTCTGCCTCACAAGTTCTGGGATTAAAGGCATGTGACATCAGGACAAACCTTATGTTAAGTAGCATTTGCATGCCATATAACTGAACAGCGATGACCACAGACTGCATACAAGCACAGAGACGGAAAATAACTCTAGGCTGCATACAACCACTGAGACAGAAGATGACTATAGACTGTGCACAAGCACCTAGTCAGAAGCTCTGTGGTTTTGTTTCCTGTTCCCATAGTTCATCCTGCCTACTGCTCCTGCTTGGTGGTGTCCATTGAATGACTCCCACCTTCCAGACATGCAGTGTGCTCTGGTTTTCTGCTACTAAAAATGGCACCCCCTTGGCTGTTATTCACATCCTCTGAGGAAGTGAAATGGGATCTGTTCTCAGCATCATGGCAGGCTCACTGCTGGCTGCAATAACATTTTAACAATCAAGAATGTAGTATCTTATCTTCTTGACCAGCCTGTGTGTTGAAGCGTGTGCTGGGGTGCATACCTGAGGTCTCGTTTCCAGAGTGCACCCTGGCAGACTGGGCTGTGTATCAAACCTTATAGCCTTGTGGCAGGGGTGAGTAAAGTCAGATAAGGGATATGCAGAGAGGGTCAGTGCCACCTCATTTGGATTGAGCTCAGTCAGTGGGACACTTTTTGTACTGAACATCTTCATAGAGACTTGGCGGGGTGCTCCGTGGAGCCTAGTTTGTGAGCCTACAGTGAGGTTCCAGGTCTCTGATCTCCTTGTATATGTGCCTACCTTGTTTCCCAGGAAGCAAGTGAGCAGGGACAAGAAGAACTGGGAAACACTTCAAGCAATTAAAAAGGGGAGCTTGAAAGCGGCTCTAAGAGAAGGACACCACAATGAGTGATATGGAACATCAGCCTTTGTGACAATGAGTTTCTGGGGGAGGGGTCAATGGAAGATGGGCAGTGACCACCCATATCTTACAGTTGCAGGGCAGAAGTCAGGGAGAGTTAGTTTTTGTTGCTGATGTGAAATGACCACACATGGATGGCTTAATATAGCAAATAAATAAATAAATAAATAAATAAATAAATAAATAAATAAATCTACACCTATATCCTATGTATATCCTATCTATGTCCTATCTATCTATCTATCTATCTATCTATCTATCTATCTATCTATCTATCCATCCATCCATCCATCCATCCATCCATCCATCCATCTATCTATCTATCTATCTATCTATCTATCTATCTATCTATCTATCTATCTATCTATGTCTTCTCACAGTCTCAGAGTAGAAGTCCACAATGTCCTCAGAACCAAGTTGGGAGGCTAGAGGGAATGGTCTTTCCTACCACTTTCAGCTCACAAATGGTCAGATTACCAGGGAGTCTCCACCACCCCAGTTGCTTTTGGAGGCACTCTTCAGCCTCCATAGCTGAGAGCCATTCTCTAAGAGGAGTGCAGCTAGTACATGCCCTTAAGTGCTGACCCCAGGCAGGAAACTCAGCTACCTGAGAGGAGCAAGATGGCATGCCAGGCAAGATGCTGCTGCCAGCAAGAGACAAAGCAGCAAGACCCCTGGACATAGGTGTCTTGTCTCCATGTTGGATGCTCACAGCAGACCAGTCTTTGCTATCAGCCAACTTTTATGCTCGTTCCTTGACTTCTGGGGAGTTTATTCTCCTCTCATCCCTATAGTGTTCCCATGGTTGCCCAAACTCCAGCCTCATCCCTCATCTTCCTGTTTTAGTATGTCCCAGGTGAAAGCTTTTCCTCTATCTTCCCTCAGTCACTACTCCCAGAGCAGAGGTCTGACCTGGAGAGGAAGCACAATGCCTCATTTTAGTAGTCCAACAGTGCACTTTTGATATTGCCTCAAGTCAGCTATGGCTGCCAGGACAGCCCCCATTTACTGGATGGCTTCAGTGATGGCATTAATTTTTTCTCAACCGTGGAAGCTGCAGGACCAAGGCTGGGGCTTCAGCAGGGTTGGAGTCTCCTGAAGCCTAAGGGTGGCTCTCTTCTAGTCTGCTCCTTGGTTTCCAGTGACCTCTGGCCTCACAGGATCATGTGAATCCTGAACATCCCACTTAGGAAGATGCTAGGCATCAGGAGTGAGGGTCCACCCTAAGGGCTCCATTTGCTCTCTTCCTATCATGGGGACAGGTTAGGGTTTCCACAGGGATCTGGGTGATGCAAGACAGACTTCAGCAGCTACCCTACACACTAGGTTAGTGTGTAGAGTGTTAGAGCTTGTGTGTCTGGTTGCCTAAGCCTATTGTGCAAGGCCTGACTGCACTGAGTTCATCCCTGGCCCCTGCCTCCACACTGCTGGAATGTGCCCTCAGGTCTCCACACCTCAGATGCAGGTGAGAGGTGCTGCAGAGCACAGCTAGTCTAACCTGTTCTTAACCAGACTCAGAGGAAGAGATCAACCCTAGTGGGCCTGGTGTTCATTCTAAGCCCTTTAGCCTTAAGGTCTAGGACAGAGGTGGTTGGGTGGGGGAGCCTGAGTGCACCTGGTCCCTAGGGGCTCTGGTTTGGCCTTCTGCCCACCTGCCAGGCTTTCTGTGGCTCTGACTAAAGTCCCTTGGGCTTTGCTGACTTATGGGAAGGACAGAAAGATGGCTAGGTAGGGCTTGCTCCAAGGTAAAAACATTTACACTGAGTAAACACTTCTTTGTGTTGGTCATGTTCCCAGCCCACTCATGAAGCAATTAGTGGTCTGCTCTTGTCAGAGGAGGGTCTCCAGTCTGCTTCTTTCTACCTATCAAAATAAGAAATGTAGATTCCCTTTAGTTTGAAGAACAGGGCAATCACGGACCAAGGTTTTGATGAAGACATTTGTGCCAACACATGAACTGTTAGTCTTCAATTTTTTTTTAAAAGCCTGTTTTGAAATCAAGGCTATGCATGGTACTCAGGCCTGTAATTCCAGCACTTAGGAGGCAGAGACAGTTAGGTCTTTGATTTCCAGGCAGCCTGGTTTCCATAGTCAGATGTTATCAAAAACTGTCTAAAGGAGGACTAGAGAGATAGATCAGCAATTAAGAACATTTTTTTTGCTCTGACAAGAGGACCATAGCTTGGTTCCTACCACCAACATCATGTAGCTTACATGATCATCAACATCACTTCCAGTGCCAGGAGGATCCAGTCCCTCTGGTCTCTGCAGGCAATGACACACAAAAGCACACATCACTCCAGACACACAAGCAAATGTATGTAATTAAAAACAACATAAATAAAATTCTTTTTTAGAAGAACATTTTGTGCTGACCAAGAGAGTTAGCTATTCTTTACAAGAGTGTCTTGGGCAGTATATGTGTGTATTCATCAAAGAAAGCTGATGTTTAAGAAACATTGAAAGTCATACAACAATACCTAATTAGTTTGCAAAATTATTTTCTAATTCTAAAAATTCAAATGGTGAGCCAGGCTATCATAGTAAGGAATAAATAATAACTCGAGTTGGAAATAAGCTACTTGGGAACTAGAGGACATCAGCAAAATGGGACACAGCAACTGAGTGTGTGAGACTGAGATCTGGCAGTGTAGGAATCAGATATAGCATAAGGAAGTGGATGGATGCAGGAAGTGAGGCTTCTGGACAAAACACTCAGGTCTCCTGGACAGAGAGATCTATTTGGTCAGAAAACGGGCACTTTCGAGGCTGAGAGAGGAAGATGAAGGAGGAGAGAGGAGAAAGGAGGAGAAAGGAAGAGAAAGGAGACAAAAAGGAGGAAGAAAGGGAAGGGGTGGGGGCAGAAAAAGAAAGACTAGGGAAGAGGGGGAGGAGGAGAGGGAAGGAGGAAGCAAAAAGGCTGCAGGACAAGTCATTCAGTCAGGGCTGTCGCTGCGATAGGAATCAAACACTCATTTACATAAATTACACATAATTATACTGTTACCGTAAATGACTTCAAGATTATTGATCAAGTTAAGATTCCCCATGGCTTCTGTAAGAATTTACTGCAAATTGTGGCTTAAGGCAAAAGACCTCTAGACTCTTTGTCCTAGAGGTGGGAGGTCAAGTAAGGGTGTAGATGGGTCTGGCGCCATCTCGAGGCCCTAGGAAGAATTGTTCCATCTCTCTGGCCCCTCAGCTCTTCTGTTGATGGCTTCATGACCTCTGCCCTCAGCTTCACTTTATGGTGTTCTCTGTTGAGTTCCTCCTTTGTCATAGGCATGTGCATAAACACACACACACACGCACACACATACACACACTCACACACACCTCACATACATACACTCACACATACATACCACTTACATACAAACACACACCACACATACACACCATACACACACACACCCAACACTGGTACACACTCAAGCATACATTTTTTTCTTTCTCTCTCTCACTCACAAGAGCACACAAACACAAACACACACATACACACCGCACATATATACCACACACACACACACACACACACACACACCACACATACACTCATGCACACACTTTCTCACACACACACCTGTAATATTTCCTCTTATTACCCCTGATTCTGGATTTTCTGACTTCATCCTACCCTGTGAGCATGGCTGTGTTGGATTGGTCATGCCTTCTTAGTAAAGTCCTGACCTCTTTCATATTGTATTTATACATAGAGTTCTTGAAACATTCTTATCCAGAAATGGTTTTAAAATGTCCTTTATTTATTTTGCATATGTATATATATATATATATACATATATATATGTGGACCCATGTATATATATATATGTATATATATGCATATGTATATATATATATATACATGGGTCCACATGGAAGTCAGAGGACAAGTAGTGTAATCACCTCTCTCCTGTAACTATGTAGGTTCTGAGGATTGAACTCAGGCCATCAGGCTTGGCAGCAAGTGTCTTTATTCACTGAGCCATCTTCCTGGCCTAGGATATGATTTTAAGTGGACTCACTAGAGAATTGATAACAAGAGGCAGTGAAACTCCATGTCTTTGTGTGGAATGTGCCTTCATTTCCATTGGGTAGATTGTGAGAACTGTGAGATCTGGGTCTTCAGGAAGAACTGTGTCCTGCTTCTGGGGAGCCTTTCCTAGGGCTGCCCTAGTATACTTGCTTCTGCCTAGGTTTCTAGGCAGCAGGAGCTGCAGCTGCTCTGTCTTCCTTCCGTGCAGCTTTCTCAGGCTTTGTTGCTTTAGCTCTCTCTGTGTACGCTTGTACCTGGTGTTTCTTGAAGTTTTAATATGTGTTTATCTGACACCACAGTAAACACTTCTTCATGTGCTTTTGACCAGTCATGTGTCCTTGGTTTATAAATGCCATCTTTGTATTGCTGTTATGTGTTTCCATAACCTCTTGTGTTTTAGATACACCCCTTGTTTGATGTTTGGATCCTTCTTCACTTACATGTGACAGTCCACTTAAAAGTAACATTTGAAAGTTAAAGAAAAAAAAAGAAGGACTCTCAGGGAGCAGAAGGCACATGGAAACTCACTCTCCCGCTTTTCTATGCACTCTGCTCACTTTGCATCCTGGGGAGGTCATTTCTGCATGTGTCTGTGTTAGAGATGGTTTTGTGATTCCTGCACAGGCTTCATAGCTGTCATTTGGTCTTTCACCTATCATTCATTCCATCCTTACTCTAGTATTTCACTTGTAAACTTTGTGTTGCACTTTTCAATATTGCCTTGGACTGATACTTTGTTGAAGTTCACAGACACTTTATTAGTTAATTGGAAGAAACAAAAATTATAATACTGAGGCCAGTCAGTGAAAGCTATCTCCTTACTATGTGTTTAGGGTCTGTAGTAGTTTCAGTAAGAAGATCCCTCATAAGCTCAGATGTTTGAACACATATTTCCCAACTGGTGGAGCTATTTGGGGAGATTTGGTAGCTCTGATCTTATTGGAGGAAGTATGTAAATTTAAAGAATCTTAGCCACTTCTAATTTGCTCTCTCTTCTTCATGCTTGCAATTTAAGATGTGTTCTCTGTTGCCTGGCAATGCCATCTGTGCCTGCCACCATGGACTCTTCTTCTCCTTGGAACTATAGGTCAAAATAAACTCTTCCTCAGATTGCCTTCAGTCATGGTGTTTTTTTTCCCCCACAACAACAGAAAAGTAACTAATGCAGGGTCTTTTGCTTTTGCTCAGTAATGTTCTATGGTTTTCAGTGTGCACACATAGCCCATGTAATATCTTTATTATGACATGCTTAATGTGTGATGTGTTGAAATGGATGCTTAAATGTTTTCACTTTCCTATTTTTCACTGTGGGCATAGAGAAACAGAGTTGCCCTGTATTTACTTTATAGCATATAATCCTATTGGCTTCATTTTTTAGTTCTGGCAACTTTCCTAGCTTTATTAGAATTTTCTACTTGTGATTATATTTTCTAAAAAGAGAATTTTATTTCTTCATTTTTAACCTGAATGAACTTTTCTTTTTTCATCTTATTCTACTAGTTAGAGCCCTAGCTGAGAGTTCACCAGAAGCAGTATGAATACAGATTGTTGCTATGTCTGTGGCCAGTGTTGAAGGAACATGCAGTGTTTATAATGAAATTCAGTGCTAATTATAGGTCAGACATAAATGGCCTTCATGTGTTGAAGATGCTGCTTTTCAGTACATTTGACAGAGGGTTTGGGGCTAATGGTGGATACAAACATTATCAGTCAGTTTACTTCCAGCTGTAATAATCTTGAGTTTTCTTATTTCTTTTATTCACAAAGTGATTTATGCTAATTCATTTTGATTTATTAAACTAACAAGTGAATTTTCGTATAAACTCCTTTAGTGATAAGATAGTAATGATATATGTTCAAATGTTACTAAATTTGGTTTACAACCATCTGCAAAGCTAACTTTTGAGATGGATATTAGTTGACAATTCTCAACTGGGTTTTTGTCCCAGGCACAAAAGGGTTTGGGAGAAAAATCACTAGGATTTCATTTTTTATCTATTTTGAAAAAAATGCTAAGCTTATTTAGGCCTGGAAATTATTTTTTATGAAGACTTTGATTATATAGTCTTTTTAGATGGCTAGATAAGAATCTGATATAGTTTTATCTATGTGTTTAATGAACTGTGACAAGTGCTATACAATGACTTCATACTTCAGCCTCTCTGGACTATGTAGTGATGCCTTCTTCCTCTCTGCTTTATATTGAAAGTTTTCTTTCTTTCTTGTGGTTTTTATTCTTCAGTCAACAGAAGTTTGTGAATTTTATCGATCATTTAAAAAACTTATTTTTCCATTCATTTATTCATTTTTTCAAATCATTGATTGCAGCTCTGTTCTTTATTTTTTTCTTCCTCCTAATCTGGTTTTATTTTATTTATTTCCTTCCTTCCTCCCTCCTCTCGCCTCCTCCTCCATTGTTTTAAGATAGATGTTTAAACATTTCTTTATTTGATTAACTGTCAGTGTCTCACTCTGTAGAACAGGCTGGCCTGGAACTCAGTATGAGGTCTAAGCTGACTTCAAACTTGTGGCAATTATCCTGCCCAAGCCTTCTGAGGACTGAGTTTATAGACATGAGATGCATTATGACCAACAGGTTATTCATTTGTTTCCTGTCTGTCTGTCTGTCTGTCTGTCTGTCTATCTGTCTGTCTCTCTCTCTCTCTCTCTCTCTCTCTCTCTCTCTCTCTCTCTCTTTCTCTCTCTCTCTCTCTCCCTCTGCGTTGACATGGATCTCACAATCTTGTTCATGGAGATATGAATTCTCCATGCAGAGTTCCACACCTTTCTTTCTGAGCCTGAAAAGTTTTTGTCCCATCTTCATATTCTCTGCTTTCCCTCTGATCTGGATCTCTTATTTGACCCACAGGATCATTAAAATGAGCTTAGCTTCATTTCAGAAGCATGGCAGTTTCATGACTGTATGCATGTTCCTTTTTGTTAGCTCAGTGCTAACCTGCCTGAGTCTGAGCTCTGAACTGCCTTAGTCCCCAGTTCAGTGATCTCATCCCACTGCCCATTTTGAGGTTGGCCTGGGCTATGATTTGCCTTCTCCAGTGGACAGGTGACATTTGCTTTTCTGCCTCACTCATAGTTTCCTTAAATTAGCTTGCAAAATGATGTCCTTCATACCAGAGCCTCCTTTACCCCTTGCCACTCTATGACTCTCTCCTGTTGGTCCCCTCCCCCACTCCAATATCTCTACTCTACTTTCAGGACACATACAATCTACTATACCAGTGGATCTCAGCCTTTGGTTTCCAATTCCTTTGAGGATCTCATATTAGATACTCAGCACATCTAATACTTACATTATAATTCATAACAGTATAAATTACAGTTATGAAGTAGCAATGAAATAATTTTATGGTTTGGGGTTAGCCCAGCATGAGGAACTATACTAAAGTGTCATAGTATTAGGGAGACTGTGAACCACAGTATTACACCTTTAATACCTCCACCTCCTCAGTCTTAGTTTTATGACCCACATCTATATTTGCATATATAAAATTAATGCATATATAAATGCATATGTATAAATTAAAATCTAGAATCTCCCTGATAGAAGCATGTGTGTAGTATTTGTCTTTCTGAGTGCTGATTTGCTTAATAAGACAATTTCCAGTTCTATTTCCACACAAATATATGTTTGCATTTTTCTCTCTAGATGAACATAATTTCATTGTATGTGTCTGTACCACATGTTCCATGCTCATTCCTCTGTTGATAGACATGTATCTTAACACAGTTTTATTATGAACATGACACCTTAGGATTGCTTTATATCCTTGATTCATTGACCCCTTTGTCCTTACTAAATGTTACCCTGTCTTTAAGGCTTTAGTTCCTAGTTGAAGAGCCACTTTGATCCTGAGATGTTCACTCCATCTCTCTGAAGTTAGTTTTGGCATTGTGACTCTGTTGGTTTTTTGTCAACCTATGCAGATATGTCTGGAGGCCTGAGATTTGAAGACCTTAAAGAATGGAGCAGACTGTAGTCTAATGCTGCAGACAACTTTACTTTCTGGATACTTTTATTCACACATGTAAAAAAGAAAGCAATGATGCAAGGAAGGTTGCTTGAGTTCAGAAAAACACAGAAATAAATGTCAGAAAGCACATACTAAATATTAACAGAGCAGTCCTTTCTCAGAACTGTCTCAAGTCAGACCAATTTAAACACACTTGTCTGGCATGTATTATAGCTTATATCTGGGAAAGCATGAAAACAAGGGAGAAGGCCATATGCAGATTCAGGGTACATTGAGGACAACACTGAGCATATTCTTTCACCAGACTGGATTCTATAGCTATGCTCTGACATTCAATGCAAATGTTTGTCACAGAAGGCCTGAAATCATGTCAAAGAACAAGTCAGGGAACAAAATGCACTTGAGGTAAAAGGCCCGTAACCTTTTTTCCTGTAGCCTTTCACAGTTCCCCAAGGCATTGTTCACCTTGCATCATTCTTTTGGCCACATTCTGACATGACCCTTTCTGTCTTCTTATTTTAACTTAGTCATATCTTCATGGGAAGTCTAGTTTATTGATAGGATGTAGCTGTCTTCTGTTTTTCTATCAAATCTAATAACTCTGCCTTTTTAATTAGGGATTTTTAGGTCATTTACACTTAATAAACTATTATTCACTTGGTTTAAATAAATTACATTATTACTTGCTCAGTCTTTTCTATTATCTTTTCCTATCTTCTTATGCTTTATGGAAACAGACATTTAAAATTCTTATGTTTATTAAGTTTCAAGACAAAAGCATCCTCCTCCTCGCCCCTCTCTTAATTTGCCTTCTGTTGATGTGATGAAACACTGACCAAAAGCAACCTGAGGGAGGAAAGGATTCTTTCTGGCTCACAGTATATTATCTAAGGGAAGACAGGGTAGGAGCTGAAGCAGGAATCTGAGTCAGGAACTGAAGCAGAGACCATGGAGGAAATTGCTTACTGGCTTGACCTTCATGGTTTTCTCAGCCTGATTCCTTACACCCCTGGGTCGACCCAAGGGCGACATCACCTACCTTGGGCTAAGCACTCCAGTATTAATTAACAGTTAAGGAAATGCCTCATAGACATGGCCATAGTCCAGTCTGATAGAGGAGATTTCTCAGTTAAGATTACCTCTTTCCAGGTGTCTAAGTTTTCGTCAAGTTGGTAAAAACTAAATGTGAAATCCTTACGGTTCCAGTATACTTAGCAAATAAGGACAATTATCAACAAATGGAATTTCATGGAATTATAAAACCTACTTTGCAACGAACAAAATGAGTAAAAGGCAGGGATAAAGTATCTGCAAGGTATGAAAACAAAACAAAACTCCCTAAACAAGACGAAGTCAAACACTTAATCAATAAACGGTCAGTTCTCAGAGGAGGAACCCAAGTGGTCTGCAATCATGGAACCCAAGTGGTCTATAATCATAGTAATGATGTTCAGCTTTCCTGGCTAGTCCAGTAATTGGTCTTGAATTTTTACTATTCCCATTTGTCTCCATTATTAGTATATTTATTAAAACTCTTCTATTAAAACTATTTCAGGGTCACTAGAAGGTTGGTTCTACTCAACAGGCTGCACCTTGGGATGCCATATGAGAATCTCCTTCTCTGCTCTATTGCTTTTGGTGTACACCTGAGATACAAGCCTTGTAGTGTGTTGTGCCCATTCTGGTTCCAATGGCCAATCATCTTCTAGAGTTTAAGTGACAAAAATGTCTGTATCATTCACATCCTCACCTGGCATCTCTAGAGTTCTCTGTTTCTATTTTGCAGATCCAAGTTCCTCTCTGAAGTCACTCAATCTCAGCACCAAAGGCTTCTCTTATTGATATTTCTTGTGGTATTCTCCACTGGCAAAAAATTCACTAAGACTCATCTATTTGGGGAAAACCTTTATTTTTGTCTTATTTAACAGAAGGTTTGCCTGGATCTAGAGTTCTAGGTTGCTTTTGTCACTTGCAGCACTTTAAAGATTTTTCTCACAGTTCCAGGTTTTATATTTTCTCACATGATGTCTGTACACACTGTGATCTTGGGCTTCTGTGGGGGACATTTCCCACCCACAATGGCTATACAAGAAGTGTCTGTGTGCTGATTGCTGCCAAACTTCAATGACTTTTATTTGTGTATTCATGAGTTGTCACTCGATTGATAAAACATTCAGCATTTTAAAAATTATTATTATTGACATTATAACTTCTTCCCTTTCCTCCCCCTAAACTCTCCTATATACCAATTCCTCTTTGCTCCTTCTTGTGGCTCTTAATTTCATTGTTATTACTTATGCATAAATATTCCTAAATACATAAATAAACCTATTTGGTCTGTATAATGTTACTTGCATGTATGTTTTCATGGATGACCATTTGGTATTGGATAACCAATATTTTTATTCAATGTACTTTGAAACCTCTTCTCTCTTTCAGAAACTCCCAATGTGCTTATGGTAGCACATGGGGTGCTTGGCCATTGGTCTCTGATGCCTGGTTATTCCTCAAAGCTCCTGTTATGCTTTACGTTGATTTTCTGTTGCTTATAGTGCCTGTCCATTCACAACACATGGTTCCATTTGTTGTATTTTTTGCGGTTGCTTTATATTCTGGGGAATGAAAATAATCCAGAACAGCCCACTCATCCATTTTCTTAATTAAAGGGAATTCCTTTCTTATTTCTAGCCATCTACTATCAGGTCTATCTTACAAATACATCTCTTCCTTTGTTTTATTACTGCTGGCTAGAATCTAGAATTTCCGGGTCTACAAGTGTTTGCACTTTTTAATTCAAAGACAGTTTCCAATGGAGGTTTTCAAGCAATTTATTGAAATTCCTACTTGATCGTTTATATGCAATTCCCAGAATGTTGCCTGCACTTTGAATCAGTGTAGTCTGGCCTATCCTTTCTTGACTTGTCTGTCCTTCCTGCTCTTCCCCTGCCCTCCTTGCACGTTTTCCTCTACCATCAAGTCTAAGTCCAATACAGAGCACTGAACTGTCATTCCAAATTCTGACATGTTTGTGTTGAGTAGATTTTTGCTAAATTTTGAGTGGGAACAGTACCACACGTCAAACTGAGTATGCCATTGTGATCTAGATTCTACATCATCAGAGTCATGGTTGGGGTCCTTAGCCATCTTGGTGTGAACCTCTTGGTCTTCACAATGACTTTTATTGACTCATCACCATGGCTTTTGCCTCATGTGCCTGCACCTTATGTTTGTGCTTCTTGCCCAAATACATGTTTCTCAGGAACTTGGGGTTGACAATCTTAGAAGGTCATCTCTTTGTGATCTGGGTTTTCTGATGCTCTTTCTGTGATATTTCCGGGAATGGCTGTGTCTGCTGTGGGACTTGGGACTTGGCCATGTCAGCACAGAAAACCATAGCTCCTGAAGTGCTTGAGACAGGGAGAACTAAATGCACTACAAAATGAGGCAGCTGGTTGTATAGTGACACCCATGGTCAAGGAGAACTATGACATAAAATTGCCCTGTATAATTAAAACGAAGCCCCAAGTCCTTGTGGTCTGGTGTGTTGTGGTTCCCTAACACCATGCTGCTATACATTTCTCTATTCTTGTCTTTGTAACCTGACTTCCTTCCAGTCTTATTAACAGCACACTGTGTCACACCTGGCTAGCGCAGTGCACCTGTTCTCCTGGTTTGTATCTTCTACTGGGCACTTCCCATCATTATTTTGGAGTATAGTTTATTTTATGTGCTGGGGTTGTAGCTAAAGTATAGAGCACACACATAGTATGCTTTAAGTCCTGGGTTTGACTCCCAGCACCACAAAAAGTGCAAAAGGAAGGTCCATGCTTTTACATAAAAATATGGAAAACTCTCCTGTAACACATTGTGTCTCAGTGCTTTGACAATGGTCTCACATATTTCAGGAGGACTAGGTCTTGGGTTGGAGCATTCTCCTGTTCTGTATTTTCCCCAGGAGAAACAGGTTAGTCTATATGCATGCATTATACAGCTGAAGTCACAGCAGGCTGTAGAACCTAGTTTAATGAAGGGAAAGTCTACACAATCATGGAAATTCTAGTTTTCTTTTAATTGTACTTACATTTATTATATGTGCATCATTGTTTTGCTTGCATGTATGTTTGTGTGAGGATGTTTGATCCCCTCAAACTGGAATTACAGACAATTGTGAACTGCCATGTGGGTGCTGGGAATTGAACCCAGGTCCCCTGGAAGAGCAGCCAGTCCTCTTATCTGCTGAGCCATCTCTCCAGCCCCTCATGGAACTTCTTATTAAAGTATTTCTAAGAACAAATCCTCACATTAGGCAGTACCTGGTTGTGTCTGCTAGATTGCTCAAAGGGAACGTCTAAGGCTCCCAGAACAATGGTAAAATCAACACCCCTTTGCTAGAGTATGTGCACATGAGTCTTCATGGGGTCCCACTGGACTCCTATGTGTGTCTCCCTCAAGTCTCCCAGGAGCATCTCCAATCCCAGTGATCACAATCATGTCCATGACAAAGGTGGTGATAGAGGCCCTAGGATGAGCATTTAATTATTCAATCGATTTTCTTAAGAAACATATACATTTCTCCATATTTATTATTGCTTTGTGTTTGGTAGTAGACTGGTTATTGTTTCAGAAGTTTGTCTGCTTCATCCAGGGATCCAAGCCTGGGATTGAAAAGAGTTCAGCACAGTCAAAAGGTTTTTTGTTTTTGTTTTTTAAATAAGGATGTAGATTCTACCAGAACTCTATAGTAGAGACAGGCTGAGCACTAGAAGGGTCTGAATGGGGAGCTTCAAGGTGCCTTCCTCTGCCCTCCGCTTCCTACAGGCTGTCTGGCTTTGTCTGCACTGTCCCTGGGTAGCTCATTCACACATCAGTGCTCCCCAAAACACTGAGAGAAGACAAAGATTTTGCACTGTGACCGTGATGCCTTTGGGGAGCCTGCACATCCTGCAACCATTAGGCTGACGTTATAGGAAGATTAAGACATAGCTTTAGTTCAGTAATCCTCCAGGATCTGGAATCTCAGTATTTATTACATTGCAGTCAATATTACATAAGATATTGTCGTACTGCACAGATAAGTATTGTTAACTATGCAATTACTAAGAACAAGTGGATAATTGTCACTAACTATCCCTTCATGCACTCTTTTGGAGACTGGCTGAACTGCATTTGGGAAGAACTGTTTCTAGGAATGAGGGCAGATACATATGGCTCACTGAGAGTTTTCTTTGTAAAGGTCATATTTTGCACCTTTTGCAAGTATGGGTCTGGGCTATAATAGAAAAACATGTCTGTTACAGATGAAAAATTTCCAACATAAAGTACAGTCTTAGCAACCAGAGGGACTTAAAAAGTTCACTTTTCTGATGGCAAATGAGAAGGGTACTGCTGAGCAACTGTTTCCTAAAAAGCAGGTTGCAAGGGCCACACTTTGGGAGGGTTCAAGGACTGTGCTGCTTACCTGAGGACAGATGGCCTCAGCTGAGATGGTGACACTTCAGCTTTGGAATGTACGCTACATCTTCCAAGACATTCAAGAAGTGAAACTTTGTATCAGGACAGAGGATGAGGATTCTCAGAACTTTCTACAGAAAGTCCCATTTCAATTGCTTAATGGTCCAATAAAATCCCTGAAAAAGAGGAAGTTTTTGAGGACAGAAATGCCAGCTTTTCATTTGTTGCTATTTTGCCCTGTGAACGAATCGAATGACATGAACTCAGCTAGTCATCGCTATAGGAGAAAAGTCATGTTCAGATGACAGAACAACTATCCAGTGTTGTCTCATTAGCAGGCAAAGGGTGGTGCTCCAGATGCCAAGAGGGCTGGCTGGACTGGTTCAGCCTTTCAGAAGAGACTGTCAGTAAGGCTTCTGAGAGGAATATTTGCAGTTTGTTTCAAAATTACATAGCCCCAAAATACATGATACTGTGCAAGGATAGCTAATGATATGCAGAGCTAAGGTACCATGCATCTGGGGAGGCATGTTTTCTGCCAGCCAGCCCAAACTCTGGGGCTCTCTGAGCTTTGTATCCCATAGCCTCAGTGTGACAATCTAGCAGGGAAAGTCATGAACTTACCAACTGAGTATCAATAACCACATGGATTCACCTGGTAGTAAAAAGGTACCCAGGTTAAAATAGCATTTAAAATAGGCCAGTGTGTGGCTCAGTGCTACTGACCTTGTTTCAAATGCATGAGGCTCCAGATCTAATGCACAGCCACAAAGAACATAAAAGAAAGAAGAAAACCAATAATGCAAATCTATACATGTTGGAGAGAGAGGAGGGTTGAACATGAAGTTCCAGTACCCTGGCTCCGGTAGCGCTCTATATCCACTGTCTGACACTGGCAAAACAGGTGAAATCTAGCCACCAACTAACACTGACTGTGATGGAGATCTAGCCACTTTCCAATACTGACTGTCATGAGGATCTAGCTATTACTCCTCATTGGCACTAATGAGAATCTAGCTACTGTCTGACATCGGCAGGGGTAGGGATCTAGCCACTCTCAGACACTGGTAATACAAGAGTGGGGATCTAGCCACCATCCAGTACTATCATTGATGAGGATCTAATGACTCTCTGATTTCCTTCTCCTTTATAGGTTCCTGGGAACTAGCTTAAGTGCCATCTATGTGGTGTTTGAATAAGGTACTCTTGATGGACCAAGAGGCACAGTTCATTGTCTGAGCCTGAAGGAGGGAGTGACACAACTCTGGAAGAACAAACCACCAAACACTTTTCTTTAAACTACTATTTGTTCCAAGAGAGACACAGATAGTGAGTCACATTAGGAAGACCCTGACAGAGTAGGGAGCAAAAGCTGAGGAGACACTTGCTGGGGCTTGAGACACAGGTGACTTGGGAGTATGTGGTATGAAGAGAGCTAATCAAAGCAATCTTCTCTAGTGAGGTCCCCAGGCTGCTGTCAACCATTCCAGAGGAGTAACTGCTTTCCAAATGACAATATGGTGTGTGTGAATGTGTAAAACTGTGAGCGTGTATGCGTGTGAGTGTGTGTGAGTATTGTGTATGTAAGAATGTGTGTATGTATGTCAGTCTATATTTATGCATGTATGTATGTATACAGGAATGTATGTGCTTGTATGTGTGGGGATGTATATATAGGTATGGTATATGTATGTGTATGTGTATATGTGAGTATGCATATGTTTATGTGTATATGAATTTGTATGCATGTATGTGTGTGCATTCAGGAATGTATATTAGTGTGTATACATACATGTTTGTGTGTGTGAATATGCAAATATGCATGTATGTTTGTGTGTATATACATGTATGTGTGTGAGTGTTTATGCATGTGTATGCATGTGTCTATGTGTGACTATATGTACAAATGCCTGTGTGTGCATGTGTGTATGATGTTTGTGTGTTTAAGAGTGTGTGTATGTGAATTCATGTATATATACCGTGTGTGTGTGTGTGTGTGTGTGTGTGTTTGTGTGTGTGTTTGTGTGTGTGTTGGTGCACATACATCCTGGTAACACTGATGGAAGATACTAAGATCTTCAACAAGAACAGCGATAGTGTCTCATTTTCCAGAAATAATAAAATTCAGCCAGATCTTCACATTTGAAGCTGATTTGTCAGCTTCTTGTTTCCCAAACAGTAGACTACATCCCAGAGCTTTCTATTCCCTCCAGAATGGCCACAGTTGGCTGCTGCTTTTGCAAGAGTTAGCTCTCAGTCTATCACCCTGCAAGGTACAAGGGGAGCAGGTGGCTCCTCCCTGCTCTCAGATGTAGGCTACTCACAGATGTAATAGAATGGGTTTGTTGTTGTTGTGTGTGTGTGTGTTTGTTTTTTGTTTTTTCTCTGTATAGCCCTGGCCATCCTGGAACTCACTCTGTAGACCACCACCTGCTTTTGCCTCCCAAGTGCTAGGATTAAAGGTGTGCACCACCATTGCCCGGCGATAGGAGAGTTTTTATTAGTTCATGGGCAGTTGGAGTCTATGAGAGTCTTTCCTTATTTTCCACAGGCATTGTAGGAGGAAGAGATGATGTGGGGATCCCTGCTAGGTCCCTAGGTGGAAGGGCTGGGAGGACTCATGGTCCAGCACATTCGTAGGGCAGTGGAAGCTGCTGTCTGAGTTCTTATTTGGCTGTGCTGGCAATGACGTCTTCTCAGCATCCTGCAGCTACAACTAATCTTTCCTCTTTAATTGTGATTTCAACAATTTTTGTTATTGTGAAATGCTTTACTCTTGAAGCTCCCACCTGCAGTCCCTATCAAGCAGCCATCTCCATTTTATGTGGTGAATTCCATTGGGTTCCTCACTTTGGGAACCAACTCTAAGGACTCTTTACTGGCTGGATTTATGATGGATGCCATCTGGTCTGATAGGAGGAAACAGATATTGATTTTTAATATTTTCTCCCAACTTGTTTACCCTAGGATAATACTGCAGCTGTGTGGCAGCTTGTCTCCGAGTGGAAAGGATTATTACCAACGCCTTTTGACGGGATGAATCACCCAGGACGGCTTGAATGGCTAAAGGGTAGACTTTGATGTTATGTCGCTTCATTTACCCTTATGACTAAATGATTATTGATTTTATATTTTTAAGCTCTTGAAACGTGAAAATAACTCGGTGGAGAAGGCTGGCTGTGTTAGTTTTATTAATTTATTTCTGCGGGGCATAATTCACTTTGGACCAGGTTGTGAAGGTTCTGGGTTCATGACCGGCTGTAGATACAGTGGCAAAGAAATGGCTTATTTATATAGTCATTGAAAGTAGTCCCAAAATCAATACAGTCTGGGATTGGATGATTAAACTCAGTCCCTTTGTGGGGTTCATTCCTGTAGCTGCTGCCGAAATCAGCTGGACTGCCCCAGTTTCATGTGATCAAGTCTACAAATAGCAAGTTTGTTCAAGTTGAAATATGATTTTTTGGCTCATCATTTTTTTTTTTATCTGCTATGTTCACTCAATGACGTTTTAACAGCCTACGGGGAAAGGGGTTGATTGACTGCTTCGCTGAAATCAGTAATTTGTGTCCAAACAGCCTCCTCCAAGGACGTCTAGGATACAGCTGGATGGATCCTCCAAGGATCTCCACAGAGACCCTCAGTAGCCTGGCTCAGTGCTGGGAGCATCCATTTGCAGCAAGACCCAAGATGAAGACTGGATCTGAAGCCCTCTGTGTGTTCAGTAGGGGCAGTGTGTGCATGCATGTGTCTGCAGAGAACTACCTTCAGGCCCCTCACCCAATGTGTGATGTTTTTGTCCCAAGCATACCAAAGTCACTCGACCCCCTTTATTTCTCCAAGACAAGCTCAGAGTCACAGTCAATGGAAGATTTGGGCCTTTCGAGTTTCATTTTACACTCCCCCCTCCACACACACACAAGGTAATTTTTATAGATTTTAAACACAGTCCTTCATATCTATTCCTTGGTTTGAACCAAGTGTGGTGTCACATACCTGTCTTCTTGGCATTCCAGGCAGAAGGAAGGTGAATTGGAGGATAGCCTGGGCTATAAAGGGAGGCTCTGATGGATCAATAACCCAAATAATGAATAATGGTTGATTATTAAGGCTCTAAGTCAGTTTTTGTAATTAAAATTAGAGATTTTAGTCCTTCATATAATCCCAACTTGTCTCCTAGACAGCAGAGAGAAGCCCTTGAGCATGTGAACAGAAGGGTTTGTTTTCTAGGACTTTCTACATAGACACAGAGGCAATGAAAGACCAGAGTTAGCCCCAAACAGAGATTCATGATGTGAACACTAGTTCATGCTTCATTTTCTGTCTCATTCTCCCTCTCTTGGCTTTCTTTTGCACCATAGTTTGAGCCTTCCATGAACAGAAGGAACAGTTCAACAAGGACTGTAGAGTCACTCTTGTCTCAGGTGAAAATGGACAGCCTTAGATGGTTACAGCTCTTTTACTTGGTCAGATGACGTTTTCCCTGGAGGCCATTTCAGATTGACTGTATGGTAGACTGAATTACATGGTGGTCAGCCTTAACTCATACTACCTGAGCTTTCTGCTTGTGCACACAGGAAGTCACAGTTAGGTCTTCCGTTTCCAGGACAGGGCTTCCCAGCATTTCGAGTCATGACCGAGTATTTTTATGGAGTTACACAAGGTGTAAAACACTCCCTCTCACTTTAGTCAGTGTGTGTGCATAATTAATATGCAGTAAATTATATAGCTCCAGTTTAAAGCTTGTTTAAATGCATAGAATTGCAAAGAGAATGGAGAAATAAAATAACTTCAGAACAGCGTAATGTAATATGTTGATCAATTTTATAGGGAGTGGTGAATATTTAATTAATCACCTTTTGACAATTATTCACAGTGGTCAGAATCAAGGTCTCCATTAAAGCCGAAGAATAGCTTCATTACAAATGACTCATAAAAGTGTCAAGGCCTGGCTGTGAGGACAAGTCATTTCCTTTCCCTTTAAAACCATTAGCCGAGCCGGTGGGGGTGGGTAAAGTGACAGGGCATGGAATCCTGTGATTACAAAGAAAGCTTAAGGGAGGGGGTGTGTGGTTCTTCCACCCACTTCTCCTTTCAGAAGGAGGCAGACATGGAGGCATGCTGGCTTTTGCTGCATCACTGCCTGGGGCATCCCTGCCTCTTGCATCTCTGACTCCATCCTATAGCAGTTGCATCTGAGCTTCAGTCCTGGTGGACTTCTCTTTTCCAAGGCTCTCGGCAGAGGAATCCACCTTTGTTCTCATCTTGACTGATGTACTGCTGCTTCCTGGAATGGCTGCAGACAAGGAGAACAAAAACAATCATTGTCACAGGCTGGGCTTGACAGCAAAGAGAAACATTGTCACAGGTTGGGCTTGACAGCAAAGAGAAACATTGTTGCAGACTGGGCTTGAGGGCTCAGAATGGCTGGACCGTCATGGAGCCTCTTCACCCAACAATTTCAAGACTTTATCATTCCCAACAATTTCAAGACTTTATCATTCCCGTTGTGTCAGTGAGCCCAAATCTCAGCTTGTTCTCACTGCCCAAGAACCCCGACTTCCAGTGTTAGTTATCAGGATAGGGTTAGAGGAACTTATATGAACTCTTTACAGAGTCAGATGTGGTTTTCTCCCAAGTGACTGAATTGTGATGTGAATATTCATGACAACAGCCTTGGAAAGAAACATTGCCAGACAAACCTGTGACTCTAACTCTCCTGGCATTTGAAGGGGCAGACATGTTGGTGTTGGGAATCACATTTCAGCTTCAAAGGACAGAGCCAGAAGTTGGATTCATCATGCCAGAAGAACAAGTGGATACTTGAGTTCAACTGCATTTGTGAATGGCTTCCTTTGCTCTTAAACTTTCTCCTCAAATGAGCAAAATGCCTGAAGTATTTTAACCCAAACAGAACCTGAGCATACTTCAGTTTTCAAAAGCTTCCCCTGTTGCTGTAACCAATGATGGGATGTGTCTTGAACTCCTCTTTCCTTATTTGAAGCTCACATATAACGCCCATGGGCAACTTGGTTCTGGGGCACACACCCACCCACACAAGTTCAAGTGGCCACTTTTAAAAACTAATGGTTATTGACTCTAGTCGGGATCTCTATGATGTTATCTGCCCCATAAAGACTTCATGGTATGCGTTTACATTGTATCTGGCAAGTGTCTAATCAGTATTGATTTTCCTCGTGTGTAGTACCTATGTCAAACAACCTAATATATTTAAATGGAGATTATTTCAGTTATTTATCTACTATGTGATAAGATCAAAGGCAGTTAACTGTGCAGTAGGAGAGGAAGACAGCCCAGCCTGCTTGGGCCTTCACTCTACCGTTGTACTACTTGATGGCAAACAGCTAAAAATTAACTTTGTGAAGCATGCTGAGATTTGGGGGTCTGAGAAGAATCAAGCAGATGGAGGAGAGAGACACTGTCTTGTGGCTCCGTGAATGCCGACAGTGGGAGGAAGGGCTTTTCAAAGGTCCTGGGAAATCATGGCAATGCTTAATTTACTCCTGGTTTTTTGTTTAGATATTTCTGGAGAAATCAGGAGCAAACTCAGGCTGATGGATGTGTGATTTCCCTGAGGATGTGCACCAGTTAATCTTCAGAGTGAGTTCAGGGGGATCTGCCCCTGGGGGAGGGGCTTGGCAGGACTATCTGATGGGGGGGGCGATGCTTACTGCATTTCACTAATGGAGCCCTGTTGATGGCGTGGGATAATTGTAACTGGCCTAGCACATGCATCTGGGAGCAATGAAAACTGACTTTATTTTTGTTAATTCCCTTCCCACATCGAAATTTCTCAATATTTCTCCCTTTCAAATTCATCTGAGTAAAAGCTTTTGGAATTAATTATAACATAAGATACATATTTATTGTTTTGAAGTGATTAGCAGCCCATTTAAAACAATCTAATGAAAGTATTCCAAGAATTAAAAAAATAAAGTCACAATCACAGATTCATAACAGAGGACTTGAGACTCCCTGGCAGAGAAGTTCATCAGCAATAGAACTCGTGACCCCTGCTCATCATTTCCAGACTCTACCCTCCCCAGTTCTTGCTCTGAGATGCTGATTTGGCTGCAGGGTGAACTTGGCTGATTCCCTCTGAGAACTCATCTGCAGGGATGACAGCAGAGCTCCCTGGCTTCACTGGGTTGTTTATTCACAGGGCCAGGGTGCTGCTCAGTGGTGGAACACTTTTCTACCACACACAAGTCTAAAGCCTCCCACCTGGCCCTGCTGAGCCAAGCACCAGGCCAGGGTCCAAGCACACCAGCCTCTCTCACCACCTGCCTCCCTCTATTCTTGCTGCCACTGGCTTTGCCCTGAGCAGACAAGTTTCCTGATGGTGGTGGAGTGTGACTGTTACAGTGTATTTCTACGCAGAGCGACTCATTATTATCGACCTGTACTTTCTGTGGCTTCAGGAGCAAGCTGTACTGATGGTGGGAGCTCTGTGAAGAGCGGGAGATTCTATCTGCTCTTCACCCTAAGTGACTGGTGGAAGTCTCATGCCCAATTGTCAACAGAGCCTCTCAGGGGTCTATACAGCAGAGGAGAAAGACTCAGGGGTGAGGGAGCAGGCTCTACTCTCTCCATCTCCTTCTGTGTCTTCCTCCCTGCCTGCCTTCTTCCAAGTCTTACTCCTCTTTCTTTCAGTGCTTCTTTCCTCTCCTGTCCCTTACTTCCTTTCTCCTCTTCTTTCCTCTGCTCTTCTCTTTTCTCCTGACACTTCTCCCTCCCTCTCTGTACCCCTCCTTCTTCTTCACTCCTCTCCAGCACCCCTTCCTCCTGTTATCCCTAACTTGGCATTCTCAGTTCTACTTCCTTTAGTGTCTTTTCTCATGATCTAGAGCTTCTGTCTCTTCATCCCAACCTTAGTGCTAGCCTCTACCTCGTGTCATTTCCTTATCGATGCTGTACCTCCTTCCTGCTATACTCAGTGAGGAATTCACTGGGCCCAGAGTGCAGAGATGTCTCCATTCTGACCATGCCCTGCACAGCCTGTGGTCTGTGGTCCCTCTATGCTTAGAGAGCTGCAGGGAGTATACATGGGCCTGGGAGTTCCAACTGTCAGTAGCTTCCTGTGGTAACAGAACCATATTTAACATGAGGAGCCATGATCCACAGTGGTCAGAACCCCACCCTGTGCAGAGGATGAAGCCTTTGTGTGGGAGGCAGGGGATCATCCACTCAGCCAGGGTTCTAACAGCACAATGCTGCTGTTGAGCTGTCAAATCTGATGGTGTTTAAGGCCAGGTTCTTGTCCTCAGGGCTTAACTTCTTGTTTCCTCTCACTCAGGAATGGGTAATTTATGCAGATGTGTGTCAATCAGCTTTCTTTTCTGAAAGCAGTTTCCAGCTTCAGGGATGCTGGGTGTGTGGTAGCATCCTTACCGCCTCCACAGCCACACTGCTGTGGAAGTGGGAAGCAGGCATGCTCAGGGGCCCTAGAAAAGACAGGAGGATACAGTAGCTCTGGGTGGAAGTCAGCGTGTGCTGAAGTCCATCCAGAACTTCTATAAAGGATGGCAGTAAAGCTTGCTGCCTCTGTTTACCTCTCTCTTCGAATCAGCACCATATAATAGCCATAGGAAGAACCAGAGGGAGACCCCTGTCATCAGGGTCCCAAGCTGGACATGATCTCAGGGATGGGGTCCCATTTATAGTTGGATTGAATCACAATGGATTGAACTCTTTCTGCTCAGGAGAGTGCTGCCAACGGTTCTAAGTGGACCAGATATGCTTGTATAGAAAACACTCAGGACTCCTGAGAGATTAACATACTTGGAGGAATACACTTGGCAGTGGCATCCTGGGCCTGTCAGAGCAAGGAACAAGGGAAGCTCACAATCTTCCACACACTTCAGCTTCTACCAGCCAGACACAGGAAGCTGCTGTGTCTGAAGACAGCACTGGTATGGAGAAAAGGGTAGGCTGCTATTTGTGAGTATGCACACCACTGTCTGGGAGCCCAGAGAGCCCAGGATTCAGCTTGGCCAAGAAAAATCACTTCTACCCTCCTGCAGAAAATGACATTTCAATAATCACATGCTTGCGATGCTTAAGTCGAGATTTATTATTATTGCTAATAATAATAAAAATGAAGATTGCTTATGTTCTCCCTCAGTGAGCTGCAAACATTGATTTTCCTAGGGCCTGCACGCATGTTCAAAGCCCACCTTTTCTTCGGTCTGCAAGGCGGATGGATATTTGATTACCTCAATCCCTTAAACTCCAAATGAATGATTGGCATGGTATTGATACACCCAGGAGAGATGGTGTGAAAATCTCATAGCTCTGTCTCATGCCTTTATGGGTCTATCAATTACAGCCACTGGGTGGAACTTTAGATGGCTGTGAAGGGGGATCCCGTGCATGGAAATGCCCTTCCTGTCTGTCTGTCAGAGACACATGTCCTCCCAGCATGTGTGCTGCTTGCCTCACTATTGAGGGAAGCCTTCTAGACAGGAGAGCCTGATAGGAGCTTACCCCAGAAAACAGGAGGTACTCTGTTACTAAACTGTAATTAACTCCTCCAGGCTCAGCCCTCCATGCCTGCTAATCTTGGTGGCTGTTTACATGCTCCTATTTGTTAAATGGCAACGTTTATTGATTTAGTTACCTCAGTCCCACATTGTAGATTTTCTCTTGGTCTGTGTTCCTACATGTGGTTCAGCATTTTTAAATGTCAACTGCAAAGTATTATTGATCAGTAATTAAAAGAGTAGAGAAAAATTAGCATAGTAGAAGTTTGCGGTCATTAGCAAAAGTACTGTCGGGCAATTATTTAGCATGTTTTAACATTTATTTTCCTTCCTATTATTGACATACAGTATAGTGCTCTGGGAACAGGTTTTTTTTTTTTTCTTCCCTAAAAAGCAAAGTTTTAACATCAATAAGAATTAATGACGAGCCGGTCGTTTGGAAAAATTGCTTGTTGGAGTTCCCGCTCCACAAATAATCCTACCCTAGGGCCTGTGTTCTGGCAGGAGGGAAATGAGGGGGGTTATCACTTTTGGGGTGCTCATTAAGATGGCAACATTAAAGCTGAATGAGGATGGTGCCCTTCTTTTTCCACAGGGAAGAAGAAATCGCTGCTCAAAGCTACTATGATGCATCTGCAGAATGCTCACCTGGGCCTTGTCATATGAAGGACATTGTTCAGCAGGGCTTACTGATGAAGAGAGAGTCCCATGCTAGTGCTTCAAAAGACTGTGCTCCAACTATGTTCCAACAGCTGAAGTACAGAGCCTGAATGGGCATGGCTGCAGGTGGCTAAGGGAGAGGTGGCATAGCCACAGGGCCTTCTCTGGACTGATTGTTCTGAAGGCCACTGTATTTGAATAAGGGAAGAAACTCTTTGAATACATCAATGGGAACTAGAGGTAAAAATAAACACACAGTCCCTACAGATCCCAGGCAAGAATTTGCTGTAGAAAGGCCCAGGGATGCCCAAGTTTTTCTATAGCAAGTATGGAGAAGACAGCTGCACCCAAATGGGGTCACCTCATGAAGGTGCTGGGACTGGACAGGCAGGGATGGGGATGGTTGAAGTGTTACAACAATAAGGGGAACAGCTTTAGGGTTTGAGCCTGTGAAGGAGATTAACATGGAGTAATTTTTTTGGTTTCCAGTTTTTTTGGTTAATTTACTCTCAGGTGTGACAAAATATCTGTTAGGAGAAGCTCAAGGAAGGAAACAACTTGTTTCTGATCATGGCTTGAGTGAATAAGTCAACATGGCAACAACTACAGAAAGTTGGTCACATTGTATCTACACCATCTGAGCACTCAGACAGAGCAATGAGCACTGTCTCTCAGCTCTCTTTCTCTTTTACATGTAGTGTAGGTCCTCAACAATGGCATAGTACTGCCCACATTTAGAGTAAGTCTCCCTTTCTGAGTTAAAGTTCTCTTGAATCACCCTCACAGAATCAACCAAGAGGTGCTTTTCCACGGCAATTATAATTCTTGTTAAGTTGATAATGCTTTCTTTTCTTTTCTTCCTTCCATCTTTACATTCCTTCTTACATCCTTCAACCCATCTATTCAGCCCCCACCACTTCCACTGATCTAACCCACACATCCACCCATCTGCCCATCCACCCATCCACTGATCTACCTAGTCATCTACCTTGGGTAGAATTTCTATTTTTGTGATAAAATATGATAGCTAGAAGCAACTTGTAGAGGAAACAATTTATTCCATTGTACAGTTTCACACCACAGTCTTTGATGGGAGGAAGTCAGGGCAGGACTTAAACAGAGTAGGAACTTGGAGGCAATAACTGAAGCAGAGGCCATGGAGGGGTGCTGCTTTCTGGCTTGCTCTTCATGGCTTGCTCACTCTGTTTTCTTATATATCCCTGGACCACCAGCTAGGGATTGTATCACTTACAGTGAGCTGGGACCTGTCACATCAATCACTAATTAGGAAGCTAATGTGCAGACTTGCCTACAGCCTGGGCTTATGGACATATTTTATCAATTAGAAATCCCTCTTCTCAGATGTGTCTAGGTTTGTGTCAGGTTGACAAAATCCAACCAGCATAATTAACCCTTTGTCAACTTAACACACATATCTTAGCCTATAACCTTTCCTGTTCTTCCTAAGATCTCGTATTAATATCAATATGATAATGTAAAACACAAATTATGTTAAAATTTCACATTCTTTAAACATTCTGTCTCTTTAAAACATAAAGAATCTTTTTATTATCCTTATCCAAAGTGTCTGTGAATTACTTGGAGCCTCTAGAAAGTATACAGAATCTCTGTAAAATCCCAAAGTTTCTTAACTGTGGGCTCCTGTAAAATAAAAAAAAAAAAATTAAAATGCTTTTTTACATCAGGGGCAGAGTGGTACTTACCTTTAATCCTAGCACTTAGGAGGCAGAAACAGGCAGTATGTGTGAGTTCAACACTAGTGTGATCGACAGAGCAAGCTCCAGGACACCCAGGGCTGTTCCACAAAGAAAACCTGTCTTGAAAAGCCATAAAATAAGATAAAAATAAAATACTTTCTTACTCTAAGAAGGAAGAGCCAGGGCCTAGTCACAAGCTGAACAAAGCAAAACCAAACTCCAACAGTTCAAATAACTCAGTGTCTAATGTGGGACTCACTCATGATCTTCTGGGCTTTAAAAGCCTTGGAGTCCAGCTCTGCCTTACATATGTATGACATATGTATGACCCATTCTGGCTTCCCTTCACAGCTCTTACTGTTCTTAGTGGTTGTTCCATCGTAAAACTGGCCTCTTCCAACTGGTGCGTCCACAGTGCAGCTGGGCCACACTTTCACCAAGAGCCCCTCCTGGCTTCTCTTTAGGGATTCTGACCTATGCACATGAAGCTTCAATTAATCCCATAGAGCTGTACCTTTACCAATGGCCTTTGTCAGCCTCTCTTCACAGTCTCCACTCCTGGGACATAGTACCAAGCCTCCACTTCTTTCCATAACACATTAAAGCCTTCTAAATCACTACCACCTTTGTGGCCCTTACACATTACCAAGTTCATGAGATACAGTTTCAGTCCACTCTGGACCACAATTTTTATGTGCTGACTCTGAGGAAATACTTCCCAGTTCTTTAGGTCAATGTGTCATCCACTCATCCATCTATCTTCTCATCCATACACCCATGTAATTATCTATCAACCCACCCACACATACATCCACCAGTCATTCCTGGCCTTCCATTGGCTTTCTTCTGGTCTGTCATTTGTCAAGCATCATCTGGAGGAACAGATGAGACGTTGGAATACTTGTGTCTAGAATAATGACTGCAGGTTTCTGTGTGGAGAGTTTCTCTGAAATCCTTGGGAAACACAAGGACTAATGGCGGAGTGCTCACTGTGTGCTCAGTGCACGTAAACCAAGGCAAGATGCTAAGAGAGTGCTTAGGATTCAAAGTGGGTGAATGGCAGGGATGTGTTTTTCCAGTTTGGGTATGGGTTTCTGATAAGTTTGACAGGGAGTTATCAAAGTTTTGTGGCTCAGGCAGGATGTGAAGCAGGGACACATTATTAGGCTTTCTGTGAAGAGAGTGCTGTAGCCTTCTGAGGGGATACCTCAGCACTGCAGCAACAGAAGCTGAATTGCAGAGATTCAAGGATAATAGAGATGAAGTATACACAAGCAGAGTGAACTCGAAGGCACATAGATAAAATGGAATTGATGTGGAGATACTGAGACCCATGAGTACTTAGAAACTAACACATCCACAACATAGGATATTATGGACTCTCCAGCTCTGCCAGAAGTTTATCCCAACTCATTTCTAGCACTGTGGTAAGTGGGCATTATAGTACTGTTCCCAAACTTCCTTGAAAGGTAGGACGCAGGGCTGTTGGGCAGAAGTGGTGGCTGAAGGAGAGAGGTGACAGAGTAGAGGAAGTGAGCTCACCATGGTCCAGGTGTTAGAGCTTCAAGGTTTGGAGAGATGCATGTGACATGGGTACCAGATTCTACAGAATCATATGCTTCCCCATTTATATTGTGGATAACTTTTGACAAGCCACTATCTCCCCACCTTTTGACCTCATGTGCTCATACTCAGATAAAGGTGTCAGAAGCCATCATTCATGAGGTATGCTATGGAGCCCCCAAGACCAAGTGTTGGTTTTGACTATGGAAGTATACATGCTTCCTGTGTCTTTATACCCTTGCTGGGTTGAGTTGGTGGGGTTACCATGTGACTGAAGCAGCCCCAAGAAGAAAGGTCAAGTTTCCAAAATCCAGTACACACATCCTAGGAATATGTACACCAAAGAACATGTTTTCTGTTACCTGGTAAAACTTCTTGTATGGTAATATCAGCATGATCTTGTACTTGATTAGGTGGGACAGAATATCCTCTGACCACCAGGGAGAGATACAATCATTCATCACCTTGAAGATAGACTCCAGTGCCAGATGAGGCTGAGATGACACCGTGGTGGTTAGTATCTGTGAGTCTTATAAGAAACAGGAGCCAGAGGCCAGCATGATGGGCCAGATCTCTACACAGTCCCAGAAGGAGAATATCCAGAGATGTATTTGCTATGATAGGTCCAAAAGCTATACTTAATCTCCCATCTTTTTGTGGTAGGTAATTTTCCATTGCCCAAAGAGAAAACTCCATGACCAATGTCGCTGAAAGAAGAAAGAATTTATTTGGGTGTAAGTTTTCAGAGGACTGAGTTTACTGTGGCTCTAGGCATGGCGGCAGGCAGTCATGGTTAGTAGCAGAAGCTAAGAGCTCACATCTTCAACTCAAGGACACTTCTTGAAGCCCACACTTAGTAGCGTACCTCCTTCAGTAAGGCTATACTTCCAAACTCTTCCCTCAGGACCACTAACTGGGAGCAAGTGTTCAAATAAACCATCACATATTTATTTTTCTTGAAAAGAGGTTCAGTACAACTTTACTTAGATACCTGATAGAGGATGCTCAAATGCCAGGTGCCCACCTATGTTAGCCAGTATAGACTGCAGAGCCTAGCCTGTCAGACTTCCAGACAGAACCTCTAGGGTATGGTTTCAGAACTTCGGAACCCTGCCTTCCAGGGTGAATGACTCTGCTAGGTCTGGGATCTGACATTTAGGAGTACAAAGTGCAGGGGTGAGGAAGCAGCATCTAAAAGGAACCAGAATCTGTAGGATAAGCAGAGAGAGGTTCGATGGTGCTAATGGCTTCAGTGGAAGTTACTTTGAGCTTCTATAACTTTATGCTAAGGAGTTTGGTAACAAGACCAGAAAGTCAAAGAGAAACATAGAGCTGGAAAGGGGTGGGTCTCAATTCAGCTACAGCCAAAGCCATCCCCAGTGGTAAGTTTGAGTTTTCTAGTAAGAATGGAACTGATGAATGAATATATATTGTGGTGTGAGATTTATTAGACTGACTGAAAAAGCAGGAACTATGGAGTCTAATGATTGCCATCTGCATGCTTGTGAGGCTGAGAACTTCATAGCAGTTTAGTCACAATCTGACACTGATGGCCTGAAGGATTCCTGGAGATCTACTGTTTCTCATTCCACTTTGGAAAGCAGAAGATTTGGACTCCACTACCATCAGACTTCCTTTCTTCCAAAACCTCCTTACATCTGGGCTGCCACCAAAGGACACAACTAATTCTGGTGACTGGTCTGCTCTCCACAGTTAATCTGTCCTTGAGATGTCCTGATAGACCTGCTCAGAGGCATGTCTTTCACTAGGGTAAAGGATCTAAGTCTGGGACTTAGCTTCTCAGGATATGGGGCATGCCCACACCTGCTGCTTCCCCTCTTCCTTGTCTACTGGCCAGCCATATGCTTTCCTCATTCTGCAACAGTCAAACACCTGCCTTTCATGTGTTCTCTGAAGATACCCTGTGACAATGGAGGCAGAGCTATACCCTCCCTTAGGTGACAAGAACTAGGTCATGTATTCACATCACCCTGTCTGTCTTATGCTCCTATAGTAACACTTGTCTGGGCACTACATCTATAAAGCAGAATGTTTATGCTTGTCCCATAGCTCTGGCTCATATTCTTCTTTCCCTTGTAGTCCTTAGGAACAAAAGTTCCAGTGGACACCACTCTGATGCTTCCCTGGTCATAATGGGATACAGTAGAGCTGGTCATATCCCAGAGAGGCAGGGAGTTGATGCTTGTTGTCTGTGCATCTGGGAGAGGAACACTGAGAAGGGTCTGTCCTGAGACACAACACATATATCATGGGGTAGGGTAGGGGCTCTTTCAAAGCCCCGACTTCCTCAAATTAGGAATAGTCTCCTGGGAACTATTCAAGGGGTCCAGGAACTAGAGAGTATTGTCTATTGCCCAAGGAGAAGGGTATCTCACCTCTGCATCCTAGGGCAGATTTGCTCACCTGCGCTGTCCACAATGGAGAGAGGAGAGAACAGGGCTAACCCCAGCAACACTGACACAGATAGGAGCTGATGAAAAGCAGAAGGGTTCTTGTGCTTGAGGAAACATGGAAACTTGCAGAAACTGGTGTCAGTGGTCTGGTAGCTGGAAGGGAGCTCTGATGCTAGTGAGAATGTTGCTACTTAATAATTCAGTGAGCTATGTGGTTTTTTTCAAGAAATGAAATATATTAAAAGCTGTGTTTTCATTTGATTAATAAATGTGGTTTAGGGATGACAAATAACCAAATAATTAAAGTAAATCCAATCTCTTCCTGCAAACATCCTTTAAACAGTCCTTAATTTGCTTTTAAGTATAAATATTAAACACCACCCACCCAGAAGGCTCCTTGCTTCCTGATGACTTTGCCCTCCTGGTTTTATCTGCCCTTTATTGAGTGTGACCAGCTCTTGCAACCTGGCTGGAAGCTTTGAAGGAAGAGGTTGTCTGCTGTCTGCCCCTTTACACAGGTCTTTCCAAGCAGAAAGATGTCTGTGCCACTGGTCCATGTGTAACAGTAAGTTTTCCTTAAATATAAGGTCAGAGGGCACTTAAAGTCCCAGGATAATCACCATGGCTATTTTATAAATGGAATACTTTCCTAAATAGCCACTATGCAACATCAATTAGATTTTTTTGGGTATTGGGAGTGTCACCCTGGACACACTTGCAAGATGTGGGGATGGTGTGAACTGTGACTCTTGTCCCAACTTGAAATCAGTCATCAGAGCCATGTCTTGTCTGTCATTCCAAAATGAGACAGACAAAGATTATCAGGGGAGTACCTGATGAAATAAGAGCTTTATTCCAGGGGCACAGATGAGGGATGGGGCAGCAACAAGAATCCCAGTGAAGTGGCATCTCCTGACCTCAGAATTGTTCTCAGTGTGTGATATAGAAACACAAGTCCAGGCATCCTCCCCTTTTATGATCCCTTTGGTCATGTCTTCCCTAGAGACTATCCTCTTTCTTTTCTCTCTTGCCCTTTCTGTCAGTCTTTGTCAAGGGAGTTATTTCTGCCCTGTGCTGAGGTTCAGGGAGACTGAGCTGTGCTGTGAAGACAAACTCAAGCTGGAGTTCTTCCACTGAACAGCTATGGTTCATCAGAACATCCTAGGTGAACACCAGATTTGCTACTGCTGTCTGTGGCCCTGTCAAACATTGGAGCTAGGACAAAACTAGGTAAAAAAATCCAGATGGAGAAGTTGCCTTTTAGAATGGGGAACACAATAATCAAGAGAGGAAATACGGAGACAACATGTGGAGTAGAGACTGAAGGAAAGGTCATCTAGCGACTGCCCAACTTGGGGATCTATTCCATATACAGTCACCAAAGCCAGACAGCATTGTGGATGCCAAGAAGTGTTTGGAGCCTGATATAGATGTCTCTGAGAGACTCTGCCAGAGCCTGACAAATACAGAGGAGAATGCTCACAGCCAAATATTGGATTGAGCACAGGGTCTCCAATGGAGGAATTAGAGAAAGGACTGAAGGAGCTGAAGGGGGTTGCAACACCATAGGAAGAACAATAATATCAACCAACCAGATTCCCCAGAGCTTTTAGGGACTAAATCATCAACCAAAGAGTACACATGGAAGGCCCCATAACTCCAGCAGTATACATAGCAGAGGATGGACTTGGCCAGCATCAATGGGAGGAGAGGCCCTTGGTCCTGTGAAGGCTCTATGCCCTAGTGTAGAGGAATGCTAGGGCAGGGAGTCAGTAGTGGGTGTGTAGGTGGGTGGGGGAGCACCCTCATAGAAGCAGGGAGGGGGGGTTGGGATAGGTGTTTTCTGGGAGAGAAACCCGGAAATGGGATTGAAATGTAAATAAAGAAAATATCTAATAAAAAAAGAAAAAACAAAAAAGAAGAGGGAAGAAGGAAGAGAATTATAGCAGGAAGAAAAACAAAAGCGAGGAGAGAAATAAAGGAGGGGGTGAGAAAGTAAGGTAAGAAGAAGAGAGCCAGGTCATTGCAGGAAATGCCTAGCAATGCTGTCAGAAGCCAGATGCTCATCTGGGTGGGAAGAGAGGATTGGTAGAAACCAAAAGTGGTCCTGGTACTTGAGACTCTATCATGATGCTTCTGTTGGAGCCCACATCTAGGTTCTCAGGCCTCTAATAGTACCATTTAGGCACTTGACCTTGAATATGCCTGGGGTCTTTTGAGGTGAGCTAGGATACTATGAAGGAAAGCACTCTTTCTGGAGGAGAATGTGTAGATGAGGGATTCTCTTGGGTCAGCCAAGCTATGAATGTAAGAAGAGTGAAGAAATAGACCAGGGAGGATAGTGACTCAGGCCTGGGGTTTTTCCTCTCGAGAGCATGCTTGTGGATGAAGTGGGTGCTTTGTGTAGCAACATGTAGTCTGCATGCTCATGCATTCAGTGTCAGTGAGGTGCACAGTGATGTCCAGGGTGCCATGTACAGGTCTCACAGAGCATTGAGAAATCTCACTGTAGTTCCTACATCCCCTCCAGGTCCTTCAGAATCTTGGTTCTGTCCCACAGCTGGGATGTACAGTGGCTGTGCTTACCATGCCTTACATCGAACATGTAGTCCCCAGCTTTCTACCATGAAGAACCACGGTAGTGAACATCTGTGTTTGGGGTGCCTATGCATGTAGGAGGATGGTTTGATGCCAGTACAAAAAAGTTCCCACAGAGCCTGATCTAGTCTGAGGTGCTTCTAAGCAAGTATCTCTTTATCTTTGTTGTAAACCCATGATGTAGAGTAGATTTGCATCAGAGAAATGAAAGAATAGAAGGAAGAGGGAAACATTAGGGACCCAGAATAGAAACAATGCCCAGGCTCTGCTTGGAAGGTGCAGGTAGAAGTATGCACACAGAGAATTGCCCCATAATCTGGGATTGATCACTAGCAAGGACAAAACTGAACTACTGCTTGGCTCACAGTAGGAGCAAGCAGCCTGCATGCTGTGTGAGGGAACCTGAGGGGGGTAGGTTTGAGGAGAGTCCCAATGCTTTCTTAAGAGAAGACATCTATGAACACATCCTGTCCTGCTGAAACATCTATTGATAGATAGTGAGCTTTCTGGGTAAGTCATAGACAGCTACAATGCCCAGAAATTCCACCTGTAATCTACTGTTCATTTCTATCTCAATGTTAGAGGAGCTCTGTGAGGGAGCAGGGTGGTGGTGGTGGGGATCATGTGAGCCTCCTGAACCTAGAACATCTATGAGAGAGTATTAATAGACCTCAGCTCCTAAGGCTCTGATGAAGTTGGCCACAGCTTCTTTGAACTCATCAGATGAAAGAATTGGCTACAGCATTCCACCTGCTCTCAAACAAAATGTCTTTCCATTCTTCATCTTTTCTGAAGAATGGATCTGGCTATAGCTACCAAACAACAACATCAGAACTTGTGTATATTAAATACTACTCAGAGATATCCTGAGGTTTCCTGAGAAACCTGCTCACTGATGAAGTGCTTCTGTATTGCCCCATAAAGACACATCAGTTTGGTGGTAATTCAGTTTGGTTGGTGATATGTCTTTTCTTTTGTAGCCCCTACTCTGGGGTCAGATCATAGAAACCGGTGTTATGGAACTTTCTTCATGTTTCCATTTGGTCTTACATCTGAATCTTTAATCCATTAAAACTTAATGTCTGAGATCATGGCCTTTTTCCTATGTGAAAATCAAGTTTTTCCAATATCACCAATTGAAGAAACTTTTCCTTTTCTATTGTGTGTGGTTGTCACCTCAGTCAAAGACATTAAACCACATACACACTGGCTAACTCCCAGCCACCTGCTATTCTTCTTTGTCAGCTTGTGAATAACATGCTGCTTTGGTTGCTATAATTTTGCAATGTATTTGAAATCTTGGGATATTAGTCACTTTTCTGTTGCTGTCATAGAGTACTATGATCAAGAAAACTTATAGAAAAAAGCTTATTTTAGCTATGACTACAGAGAGCAACAGTCTACCATGGTGGCAAGCAGCAAGTATGGGGGCAGGAGCAGAAGTTTGATATATCTCATGTTTTAACTTTAAGCACAAGGCAGAGAGTACCCACTGGAAGTGATCTGAGGATTGTAATCACAAAGTCTGTGCTGAGTAACACACTTCCTCCAGCAAGGTTGCACCATCTAAACCTCTCTGAACAGGATCAGCAATTGCAGCCAAGTGTTTGAATGCCCTCAAATCACCACAAGGTGTAACTCCCACAACTTGGTTTCTTTTACTCTAGATAGTTTGGAGATACTCTGGGTCTTTGTTAGATTCACAACAATTAAAAGATTTATTTTCTAATGGTATAAAGAATAGCGATTGCCCTGTCTATGACAATTACTCATTATCAATTCACACCAGGAAGAGGCTCCCCTTGCTTGTCAGTATGTCAAATTCAGTATATCTGATCACTGTTGCATAGTTTTCAGAATTTTGTTCATATTTTCCTCCTGATTATTTTATTTTGATGCTATTATAAAATGTTATTATAAAAAACCCTTAATTTCTTGTAGATCACTCACTGAAAGTTCAGAAATGAATTGCTGCTTAAAAAAAATCAAGGTTGTATTTATTTGTGTATGTTTGTGTGTGTGTGGTGAGTTCATATCCTGGGACAACATAATTGATCTTTATGTTGGCATTTTGTTCGTCAGCTTCACTGAATTACTGTATCAAATTTTTTATGAATTTTAATATATATATAATCAGCAAACTGAATGAAAGAAAAATTCTCAGATGAGGAGAAAGTACTAGCAAAATAAATATCAGTTGATCAGCTAAAGGACTGATGTCTAAAATGCACAAGGAACTCAAATCAGCCATAGGAAGAAACAAAGAACTATGAAGAAAGGGAGAGGATTTGACAGACATCCCCAGAGGAAAGACATGCACATGGCACCAAGTCTGGAAATAAAATGCCAGCATATTGTTATTAGAGTCACTGACATTAAAAAGAGCTAGCACTGTAGACCTCTCCCATACCCAGAGACAGCTTGACTCCCAGGAGGTCCATCACAATCAGGCTCACAGGTAAGTTCTTTCCCCTAATACTAAGCCTCACTGGATATTGACACAACAGTCAAAGAAAATATAATGTGAAAAACATTCCTAACCCAAAACATTCAGGAAACTCAGGAAACGATGAAAAGACCAAACTTAAGAATAATAGGTATAGGAGGAATGAAGATTCCCAATTCAAAGGGCCAGAAAATATCTTCAACAAAATCGTAGAAGAAAACTTACCTAACCTAAAGAAAGAGATGGCCATAAGTGTACAAGAAGCCTACAGAACACCAAATAGATTGGACCAAAAATGAAATTCCTTCCATCACATAATAGTCAAAACACTAAATACACAAAGAAAGGGTATGCAAAGCAGTGAGGGGAAAAGGCTAAGTAACATATAAAGGCAGACCTATCAGAATTATACCAGACTTCTTATCAGAGACTCTAAAAGCCAGAAGATCTTGGATAGAGGCCACACAGACCCTAAGAGAACACAAATGCCAGCCCCGGACACTATACCCAGAAAAACTCTTAAACACATTAGATAGAGATACCAAGATATTCTATGACAAAACCAAATTTCAACAATATCTTTCCACTAATCCAATCCTACAGAGGATAATAGAAGGAAAACTCAAACACAAGAAGGGAAACTACACCCAAGAAAAAACAAGAAATTACTCAACCCACAACAAACCCAGAAGAAGAGAACCACACAAACATAATACCACCTCTAACAACAAAAATAACAGGAATCAACAATCCTTGCTTTTAAATATTTTGCAACATCAATGGACTCAATTCTCCAATAAAAAGACACAGGCTAACAGACTGGATATATAAACAGGACCCAGCATTTTACTGCATACAGGAAACACACTTCAGTGTCAAAGACAGACACTACCTTAGAGTAAAAGGCTGGAAAAAAGTTTTCCAAGCAAACGGTTCCATGAAACAAGCTGGAGTAGCCATTCTAATATTCAATAAAATATACTTTCAATAAAAACTTGTCAAAAGGGACGTGGAAGGAAACTTCATACTCATCCAAGGAAAAAATATCCACCATGATTTTCTCTCAATTCTGAACAGGTAAGCCCCAAACGTAAGGGTACCCTCATTTGTAAAAGAAACTTTACTAAAGTTCAGAAAACATATTGAACCCCACACAATAATAGTGGGAGGCTTCAACACCCCACTCTCAACGATGGGCAGATCATGGAAACAGAAACTAAACAGAGATAGCTTGAAACTAATAGATATTCTGAACCAAATGGATATAACAGATTTCTATTAACAGATTTCTACAGAACATTTCACCCTAAAACAAAAGAATATGCCTTCTTCTCAGCACCTCATGGTTCCTTCTCCAAAACTGACCATATAATTGGACAGAAACAGGCCTTAACAGATAAAAAGATTGAAATAATCCTATGTATTCTATCAGATCACCACAGCCTAAGGCTAGTTTTTAATAACAACAAAAACAACAGAAAACCCACATATTCATAGAAACTGAACAAACTTGGTACTCAATGATAATTTGGTCAGGGAAGAAATAAATAAAGGTATTAAAGATTTTCTATAATTTAATGAAAATGAAGGCACAGTATACCCAAACTTATGGGACACAATGAAAGCAGAGCAGTGCTAATAGGAAAATGCATAGCACTAAGTGCCTTCATAAAGAAAATATTTTCAACAGATGGTGCTGGTCTAACTGGAGGTCAGCATGTAGAAGAATGCAAACTGATCCATTTTTATCTCTTGCACAAAGCTCAAGTCCAAATGGATCAAAGACCTCCAACTAAAATCAGATATGCCAAATCTAATAGAAGAGAAAGTGGGAAAGAATCTTGGCATAGAGGAAAATTTACTGAACAGAACACCAATGGCTCAGGCTCTAATATCAACAATTGACAAGTAGGACCTCATGAAACTGAAAAGCTTCTGTAAGGCAAAAACCACTATTAATAGGACAAAACAGCTACCTACAATTTGGTAAAAGATCTTTACCAACCCTACATCTGATAGACGGCTAATATCTGAAATATACAAGGAACTCAAGAAGTTAGACCCCAGAAAACCAAATAACCCAACTAAAGATGGGCCTGTCGGCCTGTAAGTATGTGAGCATCATGCAGTAGACATAGGGACAGAACACTTGGCATGCTGGAGCATACTACCAAGGGTCAAGCCTGGAGAACATGGCTGAGTTAAGAGAGGCAGTTAATGAGTGAGCTCACTTTATGTTAAAATTTCCAAAAGTTGAATTCGTATGATAGAACCTAAGGACGTGTTGCACAAGGGCAGGGCAGGGCCAGGGAACCACTGACCAAAGGTTCAAAGTCTCTGAGAACAGTTTTAATGACAATATTCTATATAATGCATACTTCAAAATATGAAAAGAGGCTTCAATTACTATTACCGTAAGAGATGATGAACAACTGGAGTGACCGATGTGCTAATTCTTTTGGGTAGGCTATCCCACAGTGTGTGCTTGTATGGAAACATCACATTGTGGCCCTATGAAGGTATACAGTAATTATTTGTTGATTAAATTTTTCCAAATTTTAGAATTTTACATTGTTTTCTCATTGCCATTTTAGTTCCCAGAGTAAGAATTCATCATGAGAGATTTAGTTCACAGAGTAAGAAATTACATACTTGACTTCTGTTAAAGGGGAGGAGAAAGACAACCAGTGTGTTCTCCCAGTCTCTGCAAATCAAAGTATCATAGCCAGTCAGTGTCATGCACATTATAAGTTATTGGTCCACATCAAAAGTGCCTAGGTGCCATTTTCTGTAGTCTGGCTGAATTAAATAAACACTTTCTGCTGCTTGTGAAAATTAGCTCTACTGGGAAGCACTGTGCCTCCTGGGAATCTGGCCTCGGCCAGAGCCGGAATCACCATTGACGAGTTTAAATCCCCTTCCATTGCAGCCTTCACCCCGGCACCTTTCATCTGAAGTCATTCGTTCTGGAAATAATTTATTGTGGAGGTCCACAAGGAAAGGATGCCTGCTTTTCAGAAACCCATGGATCAAAGATGATTGAACACTGTTTCTTGTTTTCTTAAAATAGGAATAAATCATCTCTGGCCTGAAATAGGTGGTGGAAATTTGAGTTCAGAGTGATGCTACAGTGTGGAAGTTCAGGAGGGCTCAGGTGGTCTTCATGGCTCCAACTCTTTTCTACTTTGTGAAAACCCACAGCGGGGAATGTCCAAGCACAACACAAGGCTTGCGTAACTGGAGAATGGCCTCTGCATTTGGCACACAGCTCTGTCTCGCACACTGGCCAAATCACCTCAGACAATACTTCTTCTGCAGAAAGCACATTGCGGTATCTGTTTAGACATTTCTTTTCGGGGGAAACTACCATTTTCCACAGCAAAACATCTTGGTTGCTACCATAATAAAAACGTAAACACACGCATGCTAAAAGCAACTCCACATTTCTCCTTGCTTCTCCAAACCCAGTGCATGCTGGGTACTGAGAGTGCTCTGTGCAGCAGGTGTGGAAGCTACTGTGAACCCCAGGAGGACTAATGTGGCACAATTCAATTTAAATTCAGTTCATCCATGATTAAATAGAAGGAAGGGGGCTCTAAATTTTGGTATCTTTCTGCTTGTTTTTTTACTTACATGTGATTTTAAAAATCAGTTAGTTCTTGAACATGAAGGGATAGCAGGAGCCTCAACCATCCAGCACCTTGGTTATTTTGCACATAACTCTATTCGCCTGCCAGCTGATGTTGAGTGGAGTGTTTTTATTCTAATAAACCCAAAACATGAGGATACAGAGTCCTGATGTCTAACTCTCTTCACTCTAAGTCACTTTCAGTGTTTAGCTCACAGTGATATATTTTTTAAACTGTATGTACATGTGTTAAGCACTTTGGTAGATTCCTTTGAACCCAGCCTGCTGCTGGCAGGGAAAATGGAAGCATGTGTGGTTCTGTGTACACAAGCAAATACCATCAGCCAAGCTTTCTCTGGGACACTAACCTTCCCATACACTTTCCACCCTGCCTGGGTTTTCTTGAAGGTCGATTGGGTTTTTAACTGTGTTATCTGCAAGGTGTTTGATGGAGTGATCCAGATAACAGGGGAGAGAGCAAAGCAAAAAGAATTTTTTGAAGATCAAAAGTGGCTGTTCATTTTGTTATCTGACCCCATCTGTTGTCATGGTAACAGGCTCCTTTTAACCTGTGTCGTGGGATGGGTTGCCTCTATCAGCTCAGAGCCCTCCTTTGACTGAGGGCGGTTCCTGCAGCAACAGCCGACTTCCAGGCTTTCTTTGGAGCTCAAGGGGGGCAAAGCGTGGTGCCCCACATTGCGGAGGACTGAGATTACATTTTCAATTTAAACTGCTATCTTAATTTAGGCAGAGATGAAGCCAATGCAGTAGTTTGCCCCCTGCCTTTACAATGGGTAGGTAAATGCCATTTAGAAATAATAAATAAATTGACATGTTGACTCACACGTGATGGAAGATTGGTCTTATTTTGTTTGTCATTTTGTGGCAAGGCAAAGTGACAGAGTATCATCAAAAGCGAACTTTTAGAAAGGGAAAAAAAATAAAGGATTCTGGTCGAGGGGTCCATACAAAGGTAACCGAGGTTCTGCATGGACATAGTAATTTTGAAGTCAGTTTACAGCAGGCTATGCAACGTGGCTTGAAACAGACACATTTATTTTTAAACAAAGCTCTGGGAAGAATGAATTTCAGAACACTGAGTTCCTTCTGAAGCCACATGAGGGACCAAATGCAAGTGTAATATCCTTTTGGGCTCAGCTAATGAAGATCCCAGATCAGCGAGTGATCACCCAGTGCGTCATTCACAGATGTCTGTGTCTTTCAGTGTCACATGTGTGGTAAGCATCTCTCTCTCCCTTTCTCCAGCTTACCTAGGCAATACACGGTGCTTCTGTTCTATGTCTGCCTCATCTCGACTCAACAGCACAGAGCTAGTGTCTCCTTCCTCTGGACACTCTTGACCCTGTCACTCCTGAGGCCTCTGTGACACACAGTAAGGATGTCTGGTGTGAACACTTCCATAAGCCCAAATGTACACCCGCTCAGCTCTCCTTGAGTTCAACTCCCTGTGCACAACAGAGCTTCTATGAATTCCTGAGCTACCAATAGCTTAGGCGACAGCATATGAACCCCATTGAGTTTGCTCATGCCAGTGAGGGACTTTCTACCTCCTTGCTCTGGAAAATTCCTCCTTCTAAAGAAGATTCTCTGAGGCGATTCAGAGTGTCTGATGAGGACCTAACCCAGGGAGACCTTCTCCAGTCTGGGCATCCTTAGCAACATAGGTATTCTTTCCAGTGGGCTTATAGAGGCTTTACTTTGGACAACACTGACTCGGAGTAGGCACGGAGTCATGTCTCAATACGCCACAGTTTATCCATTTGCAGAAACAGAGGCAGCATCAGTGCCCAGTCTCCAGAACAGGGCAATAGGAGTGAGGTGTTTTCCCCAGTGTGCCATGCAACTATCCAACTCATCACAATCTGCTGAGATTCAGTCTGAGGCTGTCCTACTAGGAGTCAGGAGGTGGACCGGGATGCTTTGAACCACAGAGGCACATGATTTGTACCCCCAAACCAGAAGCTCTTCACATTCTGGCTGACCTCTTTGGAGAGGCCTAAGAGGTCTTGTAGGTAGCTAAACCCAGCCTGAACAGACTATTACACAATGTGCCCCTAAACATAAGCCATCCTGTGAAAATATACATGTTTTATTAGACGGTTAAAAATTATCGAGCAATGTGACAGGAAAGATGCATCTATAAAATTTCAAAAACAGTGTTCCTAATCAAGTTCATTACGATGACCACACCAGTCAGCATACCAACATGGATGGGGGAGATCTCACAAGTCCTGGCCCTAGATGAAGAGGCACAGGTAGTCAGTGGGTGCTGAGAAAGCGATAATCGGTCTACAACAGGGATGAGCTCCCTGATACAATATCCAATCCCAAGTGGTCAGCCTTAAGCCCATGTACATGTGAACAACATTAATTGGATCTAATAGGCTGTGTGTATGTGTGTCAATAATTATCAAGTAGAGGCTGTGAGTTCTAGAGGGAGTGGGGGGTAAATAGGAAGAGTTAGAATTGGGAGAGGGAGAGAGATAAATGATGTAATTATAATACTCATGTGAAATTCTTAAAACTATTAAAAGAGATAAACTCCAAATAATACTGAAAAAATATAAAAATTCCTTGCAGATGACATGATGTTGAACAAGGTTTGGGTATGTGTTGGTGTAGTTTGATATTTATGGGCAGAGATCTTTGTTTTTTTAAAGATTTATTTTATTTATATGTGTACACTGTAGCTTTCTTCAGATACACCAGAAGAGGGCATCAGATCCCATTACAGTTGGTCATGAGCCACCATGTAGTTGCTGGGAATTAAACTCAGGACCACTGGAAGAGCAGTCAGTACTCTTAACTGCTGATCCATTTCTCAGAGACAAACACACTAAAATATCCTTTAAAGTCTTTGCCTCAATAACTCCAAGTTTCAGTGTGTCTGTCTCTGTATGTGCATGTGTATTTATGTATGAATCTATGCTTGTGTGTGTATGTATGTTTGCTTGTGTATATGCCTGCACGTATGTATATATATGTGTATATGCACTGTATTTGTATGTGTGCAGGTATGTCTTTGTGTGTGCAGGTATGTCTTTGTGTGTGCAGGTATGTATTTTTGCATGTATGTTTATGTGTGTACATACCTGTGTGTTGTTTGTACACATATACATGTTTGTTATGTGTGTACATTCATGTGTGCATGTATGTATGTTCCGTGTGTACATGTATGTGTGCTGTGTGTGTGCCTGGGCACATACTTGTTCCTCTCAACTCTAAGCAGCAGTTGAGGGCTACATGTACAGGAACAATAAAGTCTCATCCTAGAATTCTTACACACTGGTTAATTCTTTAATTTCAACAAATACTCGCTAATGTTTTGTGATGTTGAAATAGGTCTGATGCTGAGGTAGAAAGCACAGTACATTGAATTTATCCTTCCACTGTCTAAAACATTCCACTCAAGTTTAATTTGCTGTTTTAAGATCTAATAGCAAAAGAGAGTTCTAAGCTGGATACATTCTTTTCTCCAAGGAGCCGCTCAGATTTCCCTTTGGGTCATTAAGTTAAATTAAAGACAAAACGAAACAACTTTACCATTTTTCCAAACACATGTGGGTAGAAAACATATGCTCCTTTAATAAACAAAGGTGATTTCAGCGGATTTGTTGAGTATTTTGACTGCTAGGCCCACATTTAGACTCTAAAGTGCATGAGACATTGTTCCACAGAAAATGCTCAGCACCTCCCCTTTATTTTATGGATTATTCTTCCTCCAGCCTTAAACTAAAGGGTTTTAATATGCCTGGCAAGACAGCAGGCCTCCTTCCCCAGGTGGCATAGTCAATGAACAGGAGCTCTGTGGACTTTGAAGGGTCCGTCAATTACAACAGGGACCTCTCGGTGTTCTGGAGGCAAACTTGTTGCTGGAGCCCATTATTCAGAGAGAGCAATGGGGGCCTGGTACACATGACTGTGTAGGGATGGGTGGTGGAGATATGTCAATTGCTAGGTGCTCCCTTAACCCACCTCTCCACTATCTGAAGTGCTCCTTTGGAGTCATCCCTGGCCTAGCAAGCAACCAGAGTGACACTAGTCCTTGTGGGTTCCTGGAGAGACTTGCCTCTGCACCTCAGACAGTCACCCAGGTTGCTTCACCCCTGGGAGCCTCTTACACACATTGTAAGGTCCCAGTGCCTTCCTGATGAACTGAAGCCCTTTAAAGAAGCATTATGATGGATGCCTGGAAAGTCTCTCATCTAGCAACACTAAACAGAGAAGCACAAGCAGATTATGCAACGGCTTCCAGGAGGACCCATTTTAAATGAAATAGTTTTGGAAAGTCATGTAACTACTTCAAAGAGCCTGTGGTCTGTCTACAGAAAATCATTTAGAGACAATGTCAGAGACGAGGGTAGAAGTGACACCCTGCACAAGGATAATCCTGGATTGCCTTTAATATTTGGCTTTCAATGTGTATGTAAAAATAAATTAAAAATTAGGAAAAAAATAAATGGGAAAATGTTGGATGTCAAATAGCTATACCCTCTCTATTAAGTTCTGTGACTCCTGTGATAGCTTGTAGACTCTCAGATTTTTCTGTTTCTGACTTTCACTTTTAAGCTGAAAAATAAATACAAATGAAGTGAATAAATAATCTCTGATAAATAAATAACTTCTGGTAAATAAATAAATAAATAAATAAATAACCTCTGATAAATTTGTCCTGGGAAAGCAACATGGACCTTATTTTACAAGACATATTACCACTTTCTTTTTTTTTTTTCTAAATTCTAAAATTTCCACTAAGAATCCATGTGTGTGTTTTTGTGCACCTGTTTCTCTTATTAGGATTTCCCCCACAGAAAGCATTTTAAAGTCATTTTCAAAAGCTTGCTTGCAGACTGTTCTGGAATGAGGAGCCAGGAGAAGCAGGCTAGCCCCTCAGATCTGCAGGCTGGCTCCCTGGCAGGTCAGGCCTCAGGAGAAGGCTTTGTCATATGGAAATGTTTAAGGGTCCGGCTCACAGCCTGTGGAGGCTGCCTTTTATCTTTGCAGGGTTTGAACATGATCCTTTCAAAGCCAGATAACCCAGGAAAGGCCTCGCAGGGACTCCGGCTGCTTCCTTCCAAGCTCCTCACCCCTGTCCTCAAGGGAACAGTTACTAGGATTCAGTGTGTGCTTTGGTCTGTGCGGCCCTGGAAAACAGCACTTCTTCCTACTGTTTGCCTTTAAGCAGCAGATGCAGTTTTAAGATTGCAGTTAGCCCAACACGCCTACTTGGAGATTTGTTTGAACTTAGGCATCCTTACAGATGTTGCAAAGCCGGTAACCGAAATTCCACTGAAACCTTAAGCTCCCAGCCCCATGTGACTACCCTTGCCTCTTTCTAGCCTCATGGCGGGACTCTGTTTTCCCACTACCCCTGTGCAAGCAAGATGGATGCTTCTCACCTATTTTCACAAGAACACTTCATGAAAGAGGAGGACATCTCACTCAACACAGAGACAGCCAAGCGGCCAAGCATGCATTACAATGGATGGGCCACTTAAACCTCAGCTTGACTCTTGTAAGTCTGAAGTTTAGGAAGGCTGCAACTCAAGCTTTACTTTGAGGTAAGGCCAGAGCTTTTGCTGCTGAAGAGCAGGAAAGACCTGTCTGTCACTATGCAATTCACAATCAGTAATTAAATAAGAAGATGGCAAGTTTTAAACCATTAGATTTCAAGTGGCATAACACAGCCCAGTTACATTGCTGCATCAGTGGCTAGATGCCTGTTTCCTGTTCCTTGTCTGCATTTGAACCTCCCATGTCACACCTCTGTTGAGGGAAGCAACCATATGCGTGTTTGACAGAGGAAGGGGTTCCCATCACCTGACTTAATTTCCAGTGATTGAAGACAGCCATCTTCATTTCTAAATGACTCAAACTGGAAAACCAGTAGCCAATCATCTGTTGAAGACAAGAAAGGGCTATTTTGACAGCAGACTGAGCACAGAAATGTCTTCTTGTCAAATTGTTTAGTCCATGTTTCTTCCTGAATTTAGTTCAGGTAGTCTTCCAAAGGATGGTGGGCATTGAAGCATGATTGTGTTTAGGCAAGGGCTTCTTCAGGCTTTGAACAGAACCTCTGTAGTTCAACACATCCCTCCAGTCATGAGTGTATAAACCCAGTGTGCAATCCAATGCCAAGGATGCTCATAACTTTTTCTGTAAAGAGGGCCAACAGTCAGTGATTTTCACTTGACAATTTGTCAAAAAGCTAACATGTCTTGTGTGAACTACTTCTAAATCTGAGGCTCTGTAGAGGTATGGTGGTATCAGGGTTCAAACCATATCAAATCAAACAGAGGTTATTTCTACCAAAATCTGTTTCCTCTATACACAAACACACACACACATGCACTCACACACATAAGCACATCATTTGCCTGTCCACAATTTTACTGGCTATAGCTATATGTATGGAGATATAGAGGTAACTTGCTATCCATAGAAGATATCCAAGGAGCCTGTACCCAAGCATTATACAAAGTACTATGATATTAACATGATGCAGTTAGTTGAGAGAAGAATTTACTGAGAGGGCTTTCCACTTCAGAGACCTAGGAAGATCCTCAATGCCCCACAATGGCTTGTAGAATTGATAGAATTCTGCTAGACTAAGAAGTAAACTAAGGAGACCAGAGATCACCCATGAATCAAGAACACGCAACAGATCTTGCAGAATAGTAGGGTTCAGTTCTCAACATCACATCAGGCAGTCCAAATCTTGACACTCTAGCTCTAAGGAGACCTAAACCCTCTTCTGGCCTCTATGGGAACTGTACTTACATGCACAAGTTCACAGTCAGATACAGATGGACACACACATACACATAATTAAAAATAAAAGAAATAAACTAAAGAAAGGTGGTGGGAACAAATGAACTATGGAGCTTTAACAAAAGCAGAATCTATCCTGGATGTGAGGAGAGAGGAGAAGGCAGATCATTGGCACCAAGGATGGAAGGGCTCAAGATTGGGGCTAACACACAGAGCTTGTGCCATCTACAGAGCACTTGTCCTCTTGTCATTAATGATGGTGAGTTGGCTACTCAGGAGACTGCTTCTGCTGTGTCCTCTGACCTGCTCTTTCAGTCTGTGAATGACAGAGTCAACAACGACAACAACAGCAACAACAACAGCAGCAGCAACAACAATAACAATAACAACAACAAAACTCATGGAAGTCATACTGCATGTAATGATCAAAGACTGGATGCTTCTTGGCTGAGCCAAGGAGCAAGAAAAGGTCCCCATTCATACCACTTCTGCCTGTCATTGCACTGGAGAGCATGTTCAGTGCAAGGGAAAGACGTTCAGGCTGGAAAGGATGGAGAACACATCTCTATTGGAATATGGCATGGGTATAAATATTATCTTATGTATGTAAAGAGGAAAGCTTCAGGAATTCACTGAAGGAGGAAAACTGTTAAGAATTCAAGAAGGTAACAATGCATCAAAATCAGCAGGCACAAATTACTTAACTTTTCCATTTACTTTCATAGAATAATTATAGAATGAAATAAAGAATACAGTTCAATGTAATGTAGTATCACAGAGAAGAAAACACTTAGGAATACACATGGTAGATGAAGTGTTGAATTTATACTCTAAAACCATAGAGTGTTTTTTGTTTTTATTATTGTTTTGTTTTGTGTGGGTTTGTTTGCTCTTGTTTTTAATTTTTGATTGTTTGTTTTTTTTAGATGTATTTATTTTATGTCATTGTCTAAAGACATACCAGAAGAGGCCATCAAATCCCATTACAGATGGTTGTGAGCCACCATGGGGTTGCTGGAAACTGAACTCAAGACCTCTGGACGAGCAGTCAGTGCTCAACCACTGAGTTATCTCTCCAGCCTCACCATAGAGTGTTTTTTCTTAAAAAGAAACTCTGGAAGATCCATATAAGTATATGAACATTTCATGTTCATGGATCAGAGAACTTGATATTGTTAAAATGTAACACTACCCAAATTGAGTTACAAATTCAACGTGGGCTAGCAGAATGTAACTACTTAAAATTTGGTAAGCTGATCAAAATGTTCACATGGGGAACCACAAGTGAGTTCTAGAAGAGATAAAACTAGTTGGAAAAGACTAAAATAGGAAAAATTGAGCTTTGTTTATTCCAAAACTCACTGCAAAGCAGCAGGTATATTGGCCCCAGACCCAGAAAGTGCTAAGTTATCTTTGAGAGCCTGTACCCTCATTGACTCTCAACTATCTAAGAACCATGATGCCAGACGATTTGATGGGAAAAAGAATACTTCTCAACAAACAGTACTAAGCCACATGCAAACAAAAACAGTTCAAATATACCTTAAAACCATTCATAAAATTAACAGAAGTGGGGTCGATAACTTAAATGTTGACAAAAATTGATAAACATGCTGATATATATAGAACTCTTAGAAGAAAACATTAAGATAAATCTTCGTGACTTTGAACTTATCAGTTGATGGCTTTTTAGGATACCCAAAGCTTAGTCAATAAAGGAAGATTGGATTTCACCATCATTAAATACTCTGTACCTCAAAGGACTCTACTAAGATAGTAAGGTGTCCTTCCATCCTCTGAGAGAAGGTCTTTGCAGAGCATGTATCTGTCAAGGGGCTTATACCTACAACATCCCAAGAGCTTTCATGCTGTATAACAAAAAGGCAAATCACACAGTTTGAAAACGTTAAAGGATCTATGTACATGTTTTCTCAAAGAGAACACATGAGTGAGTGACAGACATGTGAGAAGTATCTGGGCATCTCAGTCAGAAGGTTGCTTCAAATTATTGCACACGCACCAGGATAGCTAGACAACGAGTAAGATACAACACGCATTGACAATGGCATGGAGAAATTGGAACCTTTAGGTGAAGCTGGCTGGCCTGAAAGACAGCCCAGTGGCTCCTCAAATAAGTAAGCATGGACCTACCTTGTATACCAGAAATACTACTCTTAATATGCATCCAAAGAAAATGCAGTTGTTATCTATGCAAGAGCCAGTGCATGTGCGAATTGCACTGTTTACTAGCTGTAGCTCACAGGTGGGAACATCCTGAGTGCCCATCAATTGATGGACAGTTATACAATGTGAGCTTTATCTGTAGTTGGGAATACTGGTCTTCTACAAATGGAATGAGGTACTGCCACGGGCTACAGGGCAACCTGCTTGACCTTGAACACATTATGCTAAGACTATCACTCCATCAATAGGAACTGTCCAGCACAGGAAAAATCTATAAAAGAAGAACGTAGATGATGACTTTCTTAGATGAGTAGAAAGATCAAAGGAGCTGAAGCTCTGGGACTTGGTTTTCTTTCCAAGGTGCTCAATGGTTCTGACACCAATGGTTGCCATAGCTGCACATATTGTGGACACACTGAGATGTACTGTGTGCTTTAAATTTATAGAGTACACAGCACATGGACTGCATCACCATAGATGTGTATATAAAAAAAGAAACTCTTATTGTCACACCCACAGGTGGAGGGTCCTCCAGGACCTCAGAAGCTCACAGCCTGCTCCCCACACAACATCATGACCTGGATCCTGGCATAACCATCTTCATCAAGGGGCAGACAGTTCCAGAGAGATTGTATAGGCTGGAAGCTCACTGTTCTTGTTCCCAGGTGCCTTGGGTAGTTTTCTTCTCTCTCTGTCTAACTTAAGTAAGGAAGAGTTAGAGGGCACAGTTCATCATGGTGCTGGATTAGGGTTTTGTCTGTGGCAGTAATAATTTGAAGCTGCTTGCTCATATCCTGACTGGTCACAAAGCAGTAAGCTGATAAGAAGAAAAACTGAGTCCTGATGCTGGTAACCAATTTCCTCCAGCCAGCCTGCCAACGCTTTAGCTCTACAAAACAGCTCTACTAAGTGGGGACCAAGTCTTTAAAAAGATGAGCCTGTGGGGACATTTTGAATTTAGACTATAACCAAGGGCTCTGACCCCGCTTCCCACAAGGCACAAACATTGTTTCCAGCAACACAAACTGAAGGGTCTGCACACATGCAATTCCATGTCAGAGCAACTGGAGCCCCTACAGGGACGTGCTTAGACACAGAGCTTCTTTGCAAGCAGTTCACATGTGACATCTTTCAAAGGAAGAATCAGTTAGGACCCTGACCGGGGTTCCTGACTCATTCCTCACAATAATAAGTTATAGGATGTGTTGTTAAAATTCAAAAGATCTATTTAAACAGATCTGTTGTGACTAATGGAAAGAAAAAGTCTGAGCCTCACACACAGACAAAGAAGATTAGAACTGTATATTCCAATGACTAGGAAGAGATTAGAAAGAAAAACAAAACAGAAGGTTGCTTCCAGATGCTGTGAGGATGCTAATACTGTGGAGGCTGTGGCTCAGGTCCTGCCTGTGGCTAGCACTAAGATTCTCAGAAGCCATGGCAATGCAGTCACCTCTCTGTCTGCTCCTGTCAGCCCTGTGGGCCACAGTGATGGCTGAGCCACAGTGCACACTCCCCACAACTGAGACTCTTTCCTTGTCTGTGGTCATCTCCTTTGAAGTAGCATCTTTTTAAAAAAAACATTATTTTTATTAAAAATGCTTTTTGAAAAAAAAATAATTTAAAATGGTTTGCTTTCATACAATATATTCTGGTTACAGTTTTCCCAGATCCTCCCCACTTCTATACACACCCAAATCCACACCTCTTTTTTCTCCCTCTCATTAGAATACAAATAGCTATCTATAATAATAAATAATGATAAATACATAAATAAAAAATAAAATGAACAATCCAAAATAAGATAAAACAAATAAACATAAAATAATTCAAAGAAATTGTTAATTGAAACAGAGTTATATCACATTCCTTCTCTTCTGCTCCTTCTAGCCACCCTTCCTTAAACCCATTCCATGTCTTCACTTTCAAGTTGGTAATCCTTTTCTTTGTGTTTGTTTTTTTTTTGTGTGTGTGTGTGTGTGTATGTGTGCGTGCGCACACACACACATGTGTGGGCATGCACGTGCATGTATGTGTATGATCTGATGAGGCTATTTTTTATTGTTTTTGAGCATGGTTTAAACAACTTTGTCTTAGCCAAACAGAAGGGGCTCACCCTTAAGGGAAGCTAAGTGTCTGCTTCCCAGCCATCAATTGCTGTTTGTAGTCTTTGTGTAGGGGTGGGATCTCATGAAATTTTCCCTCTTCATGCTAACATGTTCATGATGTTGCTATTGTTCTGGTCTTTGTGCAGCAACTTATAAAATTCCCCTGTGTGTGTGTGTGTGTGTGTGTGTGTGTGTGTGTGTGTGTACATAAAAGGAAGTTAAAACATTTGGGCTGACAGCACTTCTCACAAGAAACCTAACTAACAACCCCATCCCCATCCCCACCCCTTACCCCTGGACACACACACACTAGATATGAGAAATCTCTTTTTGAAAGGTTGTTCGGGGTAGTTCAAGTGACTTCCAAAACAATAGGTTAAGTAGCCCTTGGTTGTCTGAGGAGTTCAGGGTAGACTCCTATTGCTGAAGACACTACATACTGAGGACATATGACTTGGGTGACTCAAGCAGGATCTGATTTGAAAACACCTTTTCTGAAATCTAATTTTCATGGTTCCAGAAAATATTGGGCAAGTTGCAAAGGGTGGGAGGCTACTAAATAGCTCAGCCTGTCTTGTTTTGATCATAAGCTGGAATACTTGATGTGAGACAAGTCAAGAGGTTTTTAAACCATTAGAGTTCTGGAACTTTTCTCCTGGCTAGTGAGTTTCACATCAAGTGTTGCTGGGGGTGGGGTGGACTGTGCTCATGAACCTGCCCCTCACAGTTACTATATCGTGGAGAGAGGGAGCAAAGAGGAAGGTAGGAAGGTAAATGAATATCCCCATGCTCCTCCTGCCCCGGGCACTCTGTATATCCTGCCATTTTTAGTTTCTTATAACGATCCTTCGGGATCGATTGTGTTATTATTGTGATTTAAAAAATGGGCAACCTGGAGCTAAAGATGATTAAGGAACTCGTCAAAGATTGCAACAAATGCTGGGGAAATAAAGCCAGGAGAGGCTATGCAGCCATTGTTCTGTTGGTGTGCGTGGCTCTTTGAATGCAGGAAGAGGCTTCTGCAGGGCTTCTACAGCTCTCTGGCTAATCCCTCCAGGATACCACATTGCAAGACTGAACCCTATGTTCTTCCTGGTTGCATTCCAACCCTATTCCTTCCAGTTCTCAACCTGACTGTGCAGGGAGCTGGTATTTTGTTAGAAAATGTCACCTGAATTTTCAAAAAGATGGTTGTCAACTTCTAGGCATCTTCTGCTGTCACCAATGACACTGGTCTCCCATGGGGACTGTTCTTAGCACCATGGTCTTAGGAAGCTCAACTGGGCAAATTCCATGAACACCCGAGCAAGACTAAGTTGGCTTTGAATGATGGAAGAACCATCTAGTCCATTCTTCCCTAGTGTGACATGCTGCTACTACAGAGCCAACTCTCCTCAGGGCCTCTGTGAGGGAACGACTATTGTGCTATCATTGGTAGTGACCTCAGGTGGGCACCAGCTTGTAGTCAGCTGGGCCTGAGTGGGTTTGGTGTATCAGTGGGAGAGATCTCTCCACTACCCAGTAGACACAGAATACAGCTGTGCAGGCATTATCTCATTATATTTTGGTACTTATAAATGGTGGTGGTGTGTATGGTGTGTGTGTGTTCCTGTGTGTGTGTTTGTGTGTGTAATGTTAGAGGTGAGTGTTGTTATACTAAATGTACCCTTAGCTAACGAGGCTTCTCCTAGGGATCTAATTGGTGCTGTTATGCCCATGACTGCCCTAACATGCAGTGTCAAGTATGTGTCCCCTCTTCAGATTAGAAGAAACTGCCATTTTTTCTTTTCAGTTTCTTAAACACTTGAGATGAAACTAGCTCAGTGTTTTGCCATCTTTCCCTTAAAAAAGGCAGTCTGATTTCTTTTTCTTGGCCCTTACATATTAAGCTCCTAGGTACACCAGAACATGTTGCAGGTGTCTTATGTTCCACATTTAAGTCTGGCATCAGGCTGGGCTTTGGGGGACTGTGGGGGGAAGATTCTATAGGGACCCCTTGTGCCAAGAAGAACTGCCTTCCATCCTGCTGTAGTTAGAGACCTTATGAAGACCAATACAGTACTGTGGTGACCAAGGATGGTCATTTGTCACATCAGAGGCTATCTATTCCTGTCTGGGTACTAAAACTATACCGCTCAGGTAACTATGTCCACCCCACTGTACTGGTAAGGTCAGAGGTCCTGGGGAATATTTAAGACCCCTCCCCCGCTGAGCTGGGTTGCCCTTCATTCTGTGGCAGTAATGGGACAAGGGCTCACATATATATGCCAGGTTGTACTTAGTCAAACATAAATGAGCAGGCATAGATTCCTTTGAAGGCAACACGCTGAGTTATAATCTACATACTCCAGGGGTCACTCATCTTGAGCGTCTAATTGAGCCACGAGAGACAAAGATAGCCAATATCAGTGCCTAACAGCAGCAAAGCCAGATGTGCCATTTGGAAAGTTCTAGAAAGTAGTCCCGGGGAATGGTCTGTTGGACACCATTTCCAGATTTTCTGGGTGGCTGTGATCTTCTTGGGCTTCTGAAACAGAAACTCAAAAGGGGCCCTTTCTCTGGCTTGCACACCTGCCTCCAGGCTCTAAGGGAGACACAAAACGATTATTGTTGTCTGGGAAAAACCCTGTGTATTTATGATCTGTTAATAGACTGCCATTAGAGGTTAGAGTAGGATCTTTCAGTTACAGTCATTAGCACAAAACAACTATATTTGAGAGCAAGACATGAGGTCAACCAGTTTTCTAAACATGACTGTTTACTGGGAAACTCAAGAGAAGAATGAAGCCTGTTCCTCAGAGGAAGAAGTTAAGTCGGACACAACTACAGGTCAATGGGGTAAGGTACCTCATGATATGAGCTTAGTAGCCTGTGTTATGTTCACACTAGAGAGCACTGGAAGCATGTGAGGAAAATGGCAATCTCTAGCAAAACAGGTGAACTTGAAACAGACTATCAAAGAAGAAAATTATACACAGAGCTCAGGTGAAGGTTACTATGGGATCAATGGAAGATTCCTGGGCAAGGTTCAGTATTACAAGTTAATAAATCCCAGGATCTGACTGTGGAGCTCCATAAAGTGCTTGCTGTGCATCCCTATTACCCATACAAAAAAGGCAGCATAGCAGCTGGCTTGCAATTCTAGCAGTAAGAAGATGGAGATAGGATTATCAGGGCATGGTGGCTAGCCAGACTAGTCAAGTTGGCAAGCTCTGGATTCAGCAGAGGATGCCACCTTAGTAAATAACAGTGGAAAGTAATACAGGAAGGACTTGGCATCAGCTCAGGCTTCCATGTGTACATGCACACATAGCTCACACAGGAAGTATTCACACACACACACACACACACACACACACACACACACACCACTAAAAAGAAGATTGTAACTCCATCCAGTTAACTTATAAATATTCTGTGACTCTAGACAAAATATTGATGCGTGAAAACTCTTCCTTTGGGAGGAGGCATTCATGTCAGTTATAGCTCAGAGACCTTTGCGCCCTGTTTCTGAAGTACATGTGTCTTCAGCAATAGGGTCTTATGTTCAACCTCACAGGAGCTACCAAGGACCACAGTGATAACCTGTAATGTTGTGGGACCACTTGAACTGTAGTGACTAACAACTCAAAAGAGAGCTTCTCCAGCCTGGTGTTGGGCTTTTTTTTTTTTTTAGGTGGTCTTCATCTCTTGGAAAGAGTACCATCAGTCTAGATGAGAAAATTTTATATGAACTATATATCTTTATTTATGCACAGACTTAGTTGTGTTATAGTTTTTAAAGGTGAATAGCAAATAGTATGACTCCTTATGACTGTTTCAGACTCCCTTACTATTATGTTATCGTCCTCCCTCCTTTTGTATTTATCACCCCCCATCCTGAACTAGAGCCACTGTCCCCTTTCTCATTTCCCTGACCAGTTCACTTGTACCCTGTTCTTCCCTTTTTGCTCTCCCAGCAATGGTTCCTTCTGATTTCCTGGTTTCTGTAGTTACTTCAAGATATGTACTCACATTAGATTCAGAGCTAAGACCAACTCTTTAAAAGAATTACAATGTTTTGATGAAAGAACAATTTAAAAAGCAGTAATACATTAGAGTGTCATTTTATTAATTGCATTACTTACTCCTTGAACCGTCCTTAAAATACTGAAAGGAGAAAACATTGATAAAATAACAATTCTAAGGAAATTGTCTCTTAATTTTATTCAGAGTGAAGGTATACCCAGCCCCATCTGCGTGTAAACACAACAGCAACAATGTTGCTCTTTGAAGGATCTCAGGATCCTAGGATGCTGAATCTTGGGTGAGTACAGGCATGGGGAACTATACCGTTGTCATTTTCGTGTGCATATCCTCTATGGATTCTGTACGAAACGTGAAGAGATTCAGCTTAGTGGCTTCCTCTGAAGCAGAGCTCTATGAAGGGTAGAAGAGCTAAAATGATTATCCACAAAAGATGGCTCTTTGGTTCAGGGCAGACCTTGGGTGGCCAGATTTCTGCTATGCTAACCCAGTGCAACAAGCCAACAACAATATTTTGAATGAGTGTGCAAAAAAATTAAAAAAAAAAAAAAAACAAATGAACAAACAAACAAACAAAAAACCCAAAACCTTCCTTAAGATATTTTCTGATTTTATACTCTTGGATAAAGTCAGGAAGATTTTTGATGTTTTCTATCAGAGTGAATAAATGCTGTTTTGGCAACTTTGATATTTCATTCGAAGGGACTGAAATAAACTGTTTTCTTTGTATTGATTGAAGAAATATAGTGTTTACTTTTTTGCTTGGTTTTCTAGTAGTTATTCAATAGGTGAAAGGGCAATGCCATCAGTTTCCTAACAGGACATTCAGTGTGAGATTTGCAAGTCCTACAGGCACCTTTAAGCAGGGATAAATATGCACTCCTGCAGCAGATGGGTGTTTTTTTTTGTTTTTGTTTTTTTTTACCACCAAAGGATGATTATAGTGTGTGCCTTGAGACACAGGCTATAATATATTTCCTGTCCCTTTATTGCATTTTGGAATCATAAACAATGACTGTTTGGCTCAAAGCCATTTATTCAGCCCAAAAAGACATTATTTGCACAACAAAAATCAATAAAAATGTTACTGGGTCTGGCTGGATACTTTGCTTAACTGTGATATTCGTCTATCACTGATGGAATGCCATCTCTCGCAGGAGACTGGGGCCAAAACACAGTGATCGATCCAGTCAGCGGTGATGGATACTGGCATTTGGAGAGGGCTGCTGTAGAGAATCTCGATTAAAAAAATCTTTTCTAGGTTTTGCCCGCAGCCCAGCCAAGATCACCCACACAAGAGCTTTGCTCTGTTCTATTGGGTCGCTCCCTCTTGTGGCAGAGAAGCGCTCCAGACCCAAGTTATCAGGGAGAGAATTAAGTCAGTCTGTGTTTAGCCAAAGGCTTTGGCACCGTGTCCAGGCTGGTTGATTTAGACACAGTGTCCCATTCTTTTTATTACCCTGATGTGTCAGAAGAGCCATTTCTACCCAGCCAGGGCAGTGAGGAGCTTCAGGAATGAGATTTCTGTCTCTCTCATTTTCTCCTCCAGTGCTACCTTAGTACCTACAACACAGGATAAAGCTTCCCCCAGAACAATTAGTTCTGTATTCCAACTTCTTGAATGACTGCACGGGGAAGACTAAAGTGACACTATCCAAAATGACAGGTGTGAGTGACTCAGGAAACATACCAAATAGGCTAGAGACAATTTAATGCACGGGGCTTGGGGAAAGATGATCTATTACCCTCTAGGCCCATAAATTTAAAATATGAAATTGTTTTTCATTTTTCACTGGCTATCTCCCGATCCGCAGCATAAATCTGACCCGGAGAGCCATGCGGAAGGTGAGAGGGGGCCGCACATACTTTTACTATATTTTATTATTTCATTTTCACTTCATCTATTCATGGATATATGCCATACCTTTTCCAAAAAGCCTATGAGGAAGATGGAGCTGTCTGAAGAGCCTGCACACCAGGGTGTTGCCTAGGATGTCTCTGGACTTCAAGGCCGAGACTCTTGGGAAGTTTCACTAGGGCATTGAGCAAGGGGACTCTGGGCTGCCAATCCCTGTGATGGATCCTGAGTTCCACCACAAAGCACTACTCTTTAGGTTTTCCAATACTTCTGGGCAAAATAAGGGAGCTAGTATCTCTGTGCTGGTGTGTTGTGTATTTGTTTATAACCCACAGAGCAATTACATGGGCTCCCATTATTGACTGTTTTCTACATCTACAGACACACTGTCTGAGAAAAAGTGATCAGTGCAGAGGATTCATTTGGTTGCCAGCACACACTGTGTTCTGGTATGGTCATGGGTCCTAGCAATGTAGATTTGATAGTGCCTGGCAGCTTGTCTCCTCCCTCAAGCCCTCTGTAGCAGAGGTCCTAGCTGTGGATTTCACAGGAACTCTTAAGTGATTATTTTTAGTGATTCTTGCCACATAGGATTTTCTAAAGTTGAGTTATAGCTATATTTGTAAGACAGGAAAGTGTCATATCACAATAATGAAAAGCATCTGTTACGGAGATTAAATGCTTAATAAATCTCACAATGTTATGATTACAATTTCCTTGCTGCAAGGCTATGTATAGTATATACACCACACACACACGTGCACACACACATAAATATAAAGCATAATCATGTACAGATACATGTGTGTAGACACACATGTATATAGGTACATGCACCCATCCTGAGTCAGGAGCCTCACATTGTGAATGCAAGTACCATGATGTATTCTTCAAACTGTGTTTTCCATGTTCTGTGTGCCGATCTGAGAACATTCTTCCAATCATCATTTGTGAGTCAGGGTTGTGGGTGACCTCTCGTGAAACACTCCCCGGAATGGGGGCATACCTGACAGCACCTGTCACAGCTCCCAAGGGGATCGATCTGCTTCCGATTTTGTCTTGCTGACTTTCCTAGACCTGTGTGTTCACCAGTGATTAAAACTTAGTTCTCCCGTATCTCACAACAGAGGGAGAATATGCAAGCCACTGCCCTGTTTGCAGAGACAGATGAAGGATGGTGGACACTTTTAGGAAGGGTCACAGTCCCTTTAACGGAGTTCTAGTAAGCTGAAATCAGCCCTGCCACACAGACTGGCTTATCCCACTGTCTCTTTTCCAGCCTCCAGTGAGTGTTATAATGAAAGTTTCTGTTTTTCAGTTGAACATAGACCACAGGCTGTCTTTTATGAGTACTTCACATTTTACTGGATAGTCTCCTCTTTTTTTTTTTATTAGATGTTTTCTTTATTTACAATATCCCCTTTCCCAGGTTCCCCTCCAAAATAAAAATAAAAATAAAATAAAATAAGAAAAAAAAATAAAACCCCAAAACTAAAACAATCCCCTGTCCCCTGCCTCCCACTGCTCACCACCCCACCCTCTCCCACTTCCTGGCCCTGGCATTCCCCTACACTGGGGCATAGAACCTTCACAAGGCCAAGGTCCTCTCTTCCCCTTGATGAACGACTTGGCCATCCTCTGCTATACACATGCTGCTGGAGCCATGAGTCCCCCCCCCCCCATGTGTACTCTTTGGTTGGAGTTTAGTCCCTGGGAGCTCTGAGGGTATTAGTTAGTTCATATTGTTTGTTGTTCATGCTAAGGGGCTACAAACCCTTCAGCTCCTTGGGTCCTTTCTTTAGCTCCTTCACTGGGGAGCTTGTACTCAGTTCAGTGATTTCTGACAGTACATGACTAATACAGAAGTAGTCTCTTCCTTTTGACTGGAGTGTGGAGATGCGTGTTGGACTGGGAAGACTCCGGTGTGTATGTGGAGGCAGGACACATACGACCATAGATTGTTGGTATTACGTTTAATCAACTGAGAAAATGACCTAATTAAAGGGCCTTAAAAGGTATTTGCTGTGTGCCTACTGCAGGGAACTGTATCCAATTCAAATATGGTACTAAACCTAGTTAAGTTAATTGGAGTTAAATTGACCTTTTGATGACTAATGTGGCTTACTGTGAATGGCAAATTATTGAAATAACAAAATACCACTAGCCTAGAGTTCTTCCTGGAGGAGCCTGGAGCTTGGCTCTAGGATGAAGTCTCTTTTGTAAGTTAATCCAAGTCTACAGTGGAGATGGTTTCTGGATTTTCTAACAAGGCACCCATCACTGGCCTGTGACAGTCCAAGCCATGTTAGTACTAGGAGAAAGCATTATTGCCTGGGATCCAACAGTGGGAGGGGCCCCAAAATTCACTTAGCATCTAATTTATCTGGAAGTGTTGGACCTTGCCGGAATACTGCACTCACGTGATGCTTGAGAAATCCAAGCAGCAGTTGTCACACAAGGTGGGGATGGAGTAGATACATTTCTCAGATCGATAACATCGATTGCCATTAAAGCAGCCAGCGCAGAACAATGAGGTGGGTTGATTCCCAGGCTCCAGGTGGACCCTGCTATGCCCTTCCCTCTTCCCAGTTAAGAGCATCATTAAATGTCTGAGCAAACAGCACACAGAGAGGCCAAGTGTTTTATTAATTCATCATCAGAATTATCTCAGTGCATTAATATTAATAGCCTCAAATTGGATTTCATTTAAGAGCTGAAATAAATATGCAGATAGTAAAGGCTGCACAGCCACAAGCCCTGCATGGTCCTGTACCCCAAGCTCTGCTTCCTGAGGACTGTAGGGCACAGGGCCCATCACCCTTGGATTAGAGGGGGCAGAGAGTAGGTTTGCCTCGGGAAAGGTTCATGTTGTGGCTGAACTGACCCTGCTAGCCTCTACTAAAGAGGCATGTCATTCACGATGTCTTCCTAATAGTATGGTCACTCAGAAGCCTATCTGCAAGGGCCACGGCTCTGCAAAGGGCAGGATCTTGAAGCTGTGCATTGCCCCAGGCACAGGGGAAAGGGAAGAGAGTTGAGTTGTGTTGAGCTTTATCAAGGTAAAAGGTTCCTGAGTAGACACACATGACTTCACTCCAACATGTCTTGGGACTAATTCAACTCAGGTAGAACTTCCTTTGAGTAGAGTTTTAGATGTATCTGCCCTTTTGTATCCAGGCACGTTATTGTCACGGGCTGCTGTAACAAAACTCCCACAAGGTGAAGACGAGATGGGAGGGTGACAGTGCCCTCTGCTAGCAGGAACAATGGTAGGTCTTCCTGCATCCACAGGGTGACCCTCCAATTTTATGCATACGTCTCTTTATCTGTGTGTATGTGTGCATGTGTGAACATTCATGGGCGTGTAAGCTAATGTTTGCATGAGTGTCAGTGCACTGCATGTGGAGGCTGAAGAAAGCCTCTGCCACGATTCTTCAGGCTCCTTAGCTTTGTTTCTTTGTGTTTTGAGTGTTGTTGTTGTTAAGACAGGGTCTTTCAGTGACCTGGAATATTAGATTAGGCAGCTAGTGAGTCCCAGGGATCCTCCGCTGTCCCTGTCTCCACTGGAGGATTACAAACACATGTCACCACGTTGCCTTTTTTTTTTCTTAGCATGGATGGTAGAGTTCACACTCAGATCCTCATGCTTTCAAAGCAAGCACTTTACCAACCGGGCTGTCTCTCTAGCCCCTTATGCATCTGTCTTCTCATGGGGACGTCAGTCACCTGGCTTTGAGGTCCAGTCTGTGGCCTCATGTGTACCTTGATGACATCTTTGTAAGTGAAAGCCCTGGAGTTAGGACTTTCCCATTCAAGGCAGAAATGTCAAGGAGAGAAACTCAGGCTAAGTAGCTAAGAAGCTGATGATAACCTTCCTACCCCCACTGAGCCAGCAGTTCTTAGGGTTGCTAGTTGAACAAGTGATGCCACTTCTAACAATAACACACTAATGTTGTCACTGTGAATGCTGCTTAGCCTGTAGAACTTCTCCCTAAGGGGAGGAGAAGAGAGCAAAGCTCTGTGAAAAGTGTACATCCCTGCCCTGCCTGCAGCTCCTGACCTTGAACTGAAGCAGTGAAGGAGCACCATGGAGAAGGAACAGCTACTCCTGGCCCAGCAACCACTACTGGGCCTTAGCCCCACTGTGGAAAAGTGAATCCTGCTTCGACGTGGGCCCACCCAACCCATACCACCACTGCTGCCTCCCTATTAGGTGGTCTCAATGGACTGAGTATTTCATAGACAGCCTCTATTTGGTTTCTTAGATCTCTGGGCAGCCTACGCTAAGTTGTGGGTCAGACAATGGCTGCTGTGTGGCTTTTCCTGAAAGATGTGAATAGACATCTCTTCATAAAATATCTGGCATCAATGACTGACTAAAAGAATTCCTTCAAGCCTAGCTTGGTGAGCCAGCGATTTACTGGGGCTACATATAGAAGCATTTATGAGGACTTACTCATGACAGAATTAATGAATGATTCAAAGGCAGCTGCTTCACTATAAAGCCAACCTCCTTATGAAAACTTCGTCCCTACAGATTCTTCTGTGATTTGTAGGCAGCAACACTGGAGAAAATCCCCTCTCTACAATTACTTGTAATAACCTTGGAGAGAAGGTCTTGGACATTTGTAACTTTCTGAGTTTCATGGGCCTTTATAAACTTTATTAGCTTCACAAGACTTATAACATTCCTTTTATCCCTAGGAAGCAGTTTTTGCTGTTTAGATTTTTATAACTTTATTTTGTACATAATCTCTTGTCTGTAGGTATGTATGTGCACCGTGTATGTGACCGTAAGCTGCAGAGGTCAGAAGAGGGCATTAGATTCCCTAGAACTGGAGTTGCTGATGGTTGTGAGTCACCATATGGATGCTGGCATTTGTGCCTGGGTCCTTTGCAAGAATAAATCACTGAATAAATCACTGTAAGAGCTGAGCCATGTCTCTAACACAAGGAAGGGATGTTTTAAGGCAGAAGCAGCTTGCACAGCAATGACAAAACTGGGATAATTTTGAAAGTGAAATTATGAACTTGTAAATGTGTGGAGCTGAAGCCCTGGAGACAACTGGAGGAAGGTACACCAGCGGCAAGAGGGAAGGGAGGGAGGCTTCACAGATGTGGAGAAGGGCGCATCAGGCAAGCAGCAGCAGTGTTCTCCCCGAGCAGGGTGAAGAGCACCGAGCTCTCCCTAGATCTAAACCTCTACTGCAGGCTCCACCTGGCATGTCACCCAGAATACTACATCAGACCTGAGTGCCTGTGCTCAGCCAGGGTCTTCTCGGACAAGGCAGCAAACTTGCGGAGCAGGCATCTGGTAGAGAGTATTTTGCGAAGAATGACCAGAGTGTGGGAGGTTCTGGACATTGGGGGACAAACCAGAGGGAGAAACCAATGATTACTTGGCAGCCGACCATTCCTATGAATACCTAGGAGTTGTCTTACTGCTCAATGTAGCTAGAATTGTTCAAAATCTGGGCCTCCTTTGGACGGGCATGGTTTGTGCTCAGAGATATTGGGGACTCTTCACCACAACAGGAGTGTCTGTGGCTTCGGAGACGATACTTAACAAAGTGTAGGATCCTCCAGGGTGGAACACTAGTCTGAGGCTACCTGACTGTAGTCTCTCATTGGTAACATTCGTACCACTCAGAATATTCAGACCACACCTCCACACCTGTGCATCCATCCAACGGGACAAGGTCTGCAGGTTTCCTTCCCACTTCCTCTAGACAGTGACTTCAGAGTGCTGGAACGACTTTCTGTCGTTTATATTGTTATTTATCTACCTCAGAAAATCAGGAGACCAACATTTAGAGATTAAATTATTATATTATAATGTATTCTCTCATTAGAACCTTCTAGAATAGACATGCATAATCTAACATAAAGGATAATTCCTGTTTCTTAAATCATATTTCAAATGAACAGTTAATGATTTCTGAGGCCAGAAATTTCAATAGAAAGGGAAAAAAAATCCTGTAATTAATTCAACCACATGTGAAAGTGGAATTTTTAAGAAGATAAATTCAATGCAAATGTAAATATATCTTCATGTGTAATTTCTTTCCTAAATAATTCAAAATAATATTGTACTGCGAGAGGGTGACTTTTGTAGGCAGACTGTCCCTGATCAATTTTCCTGTGTAAATACTACTGAGATCTGAAGTACCAGTGTGATTTCATCCAAGACTTCTGAGGTCAATTAGAGAGAAGTCTCTGTGTCGGCAACTTTGTTCTTTTTTGTTCTGAGATGCTTAGGCATTGGCCACAGAACTAATGTCTGACTGTCATGCTCTGTAAAGTAATGCACAGCATTCCACCCAACCACCTTCATAGTGGCGAGGTGATGGAGGCTCCTGGAGTTAGGAACCAGGCAAGATTTTCACTGTATCTGGTATGTGGTACCAATCCAGTACCACGGACCAGGTCTTAGAGGAATAGGTAAGACTTGGTGCACAAACTGCCACCTGCCCAAGTATGGAGTCCCCAACGTGACTACTCTCTCTTCATGACTCCAAGCCTTCCTGACAGGAGCTATGACAGCCTCATCTGTCTGAAGCTCTGCTCTCAGAAATGAAAACCTCTCAATTAGATTTGCAGTTTGGAGATATACCTCAGCCTGGAACCCTTTGACACTCCATTTAAAAAAAAAAAAACAAAACAAAACAAAAAACTTTTTATTGGTTCTTTGCAAGTTTCACATCGTGTACCCTAGTCCCACTCATATACTGTCCTCTCATACTCACCTGCCACCCTTGCCACCTCTCCTCCGTCAAAAATATCTTGTTGTGGAAGCTTTAGTGTGCCACAGAGAGTCCTGTGTCACAGTGTGTCTACACTTCTTTGCTTGCAAATGTTCATTGCAATGAGTCACTGGTCTGGTTCCAAACCTTGGGCTTCTCCTACACCATCAATACTAGATCCACACTGGGACTCCTCTCAGACATCCTGTTGTTGCCCTGTGTCATGGAGATCCTGCATCTTGGTATCTGTAGGACCGGCCTCTTGATTCACTCCAGCAGGTCATACATGGGGTAGATATTGGGGTGGGCCAACTCAAATCCCTGAACCTGGGCCCGAGAGATACTGGAGCTGGTCAGCTTGCCGGTTCTCCTACATTCACCCATACCATCAGGGCAAGCTCTCCTCCTGCCCAGGCTAGCTCATCCAGAGCCAAAACCATCAAGGGGCAGAGACAACCCTTTGCTGTTATACCCTCGGAGCTGGCTCATCTATGCTCACAACATCAGGGCCATCTATTCTGTGATGCTCAGGTGAGGTACAGGGTCCACTCTCCCCAGGCCTGCTGCTGGCCAGGGTGGTCTGGGTCAGCAGTTCCTCCTTCAGGGCTGTTCATGCCTTCAGGGCTGGCTCATCTGCAAACCTCTGTGCCAACCCCCCCCCCCCCCAATCAGGGCCAGCTCTACTCTGCTGCCCAGAAGATGTGGGTATTTCAAGAGAAAGTTTGCTTTTCCTAAAGAAGTCCTCTATCAAGCAGGCACTGTTGTTAAGAACAGTCTTTATGCACATATATGACTACAGCATTTCATATCAGGATCCCAAAAGTGTACTTACTGACACAGTGGTTCATTGCATTCTACAATCTGGGTTTGCCTTGACTTTTCCTTCGGTGAAGGAAGAATTTCCATTTGATGGACAATTCAAATATTTCCTGTTTCTTCCATTATAGGTATGCCACGGTGGATAATGCTCCGCACGGACAGTGTTTGCAACGACTTACCTGCCCCCTCCTCTCATGGCTCTGATTTGAATTTGTCACTGTGCAAAAAGACTCTCTTCTCCTCTGTCCAGCGGGCTCAAAGGACCTGGTTCCGTTTTGCCTTTGGAATTATTTGTGCTGCTTTGGGTTGATATTTACCACAACTCTTCAGCACTTTGTGCCGAGACTTTTATTAATTTGCTGGCTCACCCACACATATCTTCAGTGGTAGATAGATGGTGAATAACCCCTTCATTGCTTTTGAACTGTGTCCACGTCCTGGTTGGCTGTCGAGGCTTTCATTCTAATGTGTTTGGCTAGTTCTGCTTGTATTCCATGGAGAGGACAGAGACCCAGTTTCAGCAACCACAGCTGTCTGCTGTTTCTCTGTACATACATGTGCACCTTATGCATGCAGGTGTGTTGGCTTACGTGTCAATGTGAATCAGCAATTATATTTACCATGTTCTCATGTGTCATTCCCTCCAGCTGCCAAACCCTAAGCCCTCTGACTTGTGTCCCATGCTGACAAGACATGTCTTTCTGTGTGTACAAAGCACAAGGTTGAGGTCTTTTTTCTCTGGTCCTAGGAGAAGAATTGTTTTAATAGACTGAAATAGTTACAGAAAGTTTCTAAACTGCCAAGCTCTCAATTTTTCTTTAAACTTGCATGTCTTGCCTCTCACTTTTTCTGGGTTGTGGCTTACATGACTTCCAATGGAGTCTCGCTTGCCTAGGCCAGACGATCTCTTTAATGCTGGTGAATCTTGCCATAATTCACATTTCAGAAGGATGTGAATACACACACACACACACACACACACACTGTCACACTCAGAGTACACAGTCAAACAGGCACAGTCACACAGACACATGGAATCAGATAAACATGCATACACATGCATATACATACACACAGAGAGACATGCACACAGACACACACACAGAGAAAAACAAAGACACACACACAAGCACACAGACACACACACTCTCTCTCACACACACATGCACACACACAGCTGTGTTTGGATCCAGGACTATAGGACTTCATGAACCTGAGCTCAGAAGCCTCCACATCCTTACACAGTGAGTTTGGTCTGATATCACTCAGCAGCTTGAGGTTCACTTCAGCAACAGGCAGGAAAGCTTTCTTCTCTCTGTGGCTGGGAGCATGGGTAGTTTCTCACCCTTGCTAAATACTCTTGAGGATTATATACTCTTCCCTCTTCTGATGCTAGTACTTCTCTTTAGATTTTAATGTAAACAATTAGCAGAAAATCCATCTTAAGTGGCATGACAGACACACACATTTCCCACCACATTTTTCATCCAATATACTTCCTTTTCTGTAGTAGGTGGAAACCTTGACTCCAGTCCCTGCCCCAAACAAAGCTTTTGTGTGAAATATTCTCAGGTCACTACATGTTATTATCCATCTTACTGTGGTTATAAGGTCATAAGATGGTTTTATATCTTACCACTTTTCTGTGCTGAACTGCTTGTTTTCCTCTCTTCATGTAGCTCTCAGATTCCTGTCATCCATGAAGGAATTTAGCAGCTGCTCAGATATTACTCTTTTTTTCCTGTTTTGATAAGGGTTGTGTCTATAGGTCTTTATAAAGAGATGTTGTAATTGTTTCTCCAGCCTTTTGGCTAAGATCAAGTGAAGAGATGTATTTTAAATTAAGTCTTTTGTGTACAGGCAGGCATGTGCACACAGGTACAGGTGCTTTTAGAGCCTAGCGATGTTGTGTTCCCCTAGACCTGGAGTTACAGGCATGATGAGATGTCTGCCATGGATGCTGTGGACAGAACTCTGGTCCCCTGTAAGAGAAGTCCATACTTTGACTGCTGATCTCTCTCCATCTTAGCCTTCTAATTTCCTGTTTTGTTTTTTTTCCCTAATAACCTCCTAGGTTTATTCTTTCATTGTTTGTTTGTATGTCTCACCATAGCCTAGGCTGACCTGACACTTATGATCCCTGTGCCTCAATCTCCCGAGTTCTGGGATTAAACGTGTGGCATGCCATGCTTGGCTTTCTATAGGGTTGGTTCCTGCACAGTTATCTTGGAGTGGAAAGGACCTATGCACCTAGGCTGTCTGTGCAGCCCTGTGGTCGAGATGATCATGTCCCTGCAAGGATGGTGCTTGTTACTACTACCAACAGCTACTTCACTTACCGGGACATTTCATGAAGAAATGTCATGAGACATACAGTCAGACAGAGACAGTGTTTGGCCTCAAGTTCTTCAGCCATAGATAGCTGCTATGTCTGTCTAGGTCAGTGGGAAAGGCTGAGAACAGAGCACTGTCTTCTCCTTGTCATGAGTTTGTGTATTATTCATAGTTTAGCTTAATCATATATCAAATTCATTGGTACTAACCTAATTAAATATTTATACTTAAAGACATTCCTCCATTGTCCCACAGGTAGTTATAGACGGTAAAATCAATCTAAGACGTGATAAGAATGAGCTGCTCACAGCATTTCACTCACAACTTCAACCTGGCCTTTTCCCAAACTCACACTCTCTCTGCAGCCCTGGCTGTCCTGAAACTCACTATGTAGACCGGGATAGTTTCAACCCCTGCTCCTGCCTTCCAAGTGCTGGGATTAAACACAGGCACCACCATTGCCCAGCATAGTCCAGGCTCTTAATGGAACTCAGACAGTGAATCAGGCAAGGAGCAGGGCCTGAGGTGCCTTGGCCTCTTCCTTGCCTTCCTGGAAAGTAACCCCAGCCGCAGGCAACTGAGGTCGAGGACAGCCTGCCCACCCATGGAATCCCCAGAGCCTCGGGGAGCTGAGGTGCTCAGATGGGCTCCCATGGCGGTAGACAGGAGCCCCACCTGGATTCCATATCATCAACCAGGCAAGGCAGCCCATTGCTGGACATCAGCTCTGCTCTGGGAGGTCAGCTGTCACCTGTGTGGTAAAACGCCAAAGGTAGGCTTTTATACTTGATGCGGACTGAAGAGCTGATCACTCTATGAAACAAGTCACCGACAGTGTTGCCATTAGTAACTGACATGGGAAGAGTAGGAGGCAAAGTAGCCAACAACTTCACTAGTATTTAACGCCAGCTCTGAAAAGAACGAGAGGAATGAAAGAGGATGTCATCAGACTGGGCCTCCGATAGTATCCACTGCAGTGGGAATATGTTTGAAGCCAGGAAGACTTCCAAACACCTCATGGAAAAGCCTAGGGCTCAATTATGGAAAGAGATGTTGAATACTTTACATCCAAAGAGGCTGTCCCATGGAACATGTTTTTCAGGATCCCCACCTCCTTCTTAATCACCGAGAAGCAGAGGAGCCAAAATTGCTTATAGTTCCTGAGAACACTCAGAAAAACACTTCCTAGTTTATTTAAAAAACATGGAAGAAGTTACAATTGCTGGTGAGTAATCCCTTGATTTCTCAGAGGATATTACAAAGCCTACAGAAATTGAGACTCATCAAGTTCTTTCATGGAAAGAGTAGGACATTCACACTCCAGCATTGGACGTGTGAACACAGGTGGATATTGAGACCTTTCAGACTCACACATCAGTGGTAATGAAGACTTATATATGCTATGTGTCGTGTATGGTTGTAGTAATTACCTTCCTGTATGCTATATTTCAGGTATGTGTTTCAATAACAACCTTTCTTCACATTCAGTCAATCGCAATAGATTCATCTAACTTCAAGAGTCTTTCTTATTTTTGTTTTGTTTGGTGTTTTGTTTTGTTTTTGTAGATGTAAATGGGAGGCATATAGGTATGTTTGGGTGTGCTAGCCCATGTGTCTATATGAGAACCCAAGGTTGACATCTAAATATCTTCCTCACTTGCTCTCTTTCACAGAGCTTCAGTTTGCTGTTTGTTCTATCCAGAGAGCCCTGGAATCTGCCTGCTTTCACCTCCAGCACTGGGTTACATACCCCCAAGCCCAAATATTTCACAGGCACTAGAGATGCAAACTCAGGTCTTCGTCTCTATGCAGCAAACACTTTGCCTTCTGAGTGGCTCCCTGTTCCTCTTTCTTATGTTCTAATCAGCACAAAGAACAGCTTCCTTGTGGCATTTTCGCACGTACTTAATTTTGGTTACTCTTCCTTGATTTTTAAGCCATAATTTCCTTTGACTGAACATTAAAATTCTGTGTGATTATGCTCTCGATAATGCTGAAGTGTGGGTTTTAAAAATCTTTGTATTTATTTACAACTTAATGGCTGCATATGTAAGGGTGTTTAGTGGAGCTCAGAAACATAACAGCCATGCTGGTTTTCCTGATGGGTCTGCAGTTTTTACTAATTACCAGGCATTACTTACAGGAAACTGGTCTCAAACCAGGGAGAGCTCATTTGCACATCTCCTACTTGGAGGATTATTTGTAGCCCAGCATTCTTTCCACGAGCAACCTTGCCTCCTCATCTAGAAGGCTCAAGTCTCATGTTCACTTTAGTAACCGCTCCTTTGTGGGTTATAGGATGTAGTGGAGATCATGGACTCTATTCATACCAACCCACAGCAGACCCAAGGTGGCTCTCAGCTGGGAGCCTGTTTCATGAGCTGAACCTTCCTGAAATGTAAGTCCCCTGGCCTAATGCAATCTCATAATTTTAAGTTGCTTTCTTGTATAAAAAAATAAATTGTTAAAAAGCAATCTTCAGTAAACTATGCTCTGATGTCTTTCCTCAGTCCTTTCTGTTTGAATAACTTTAAACATTCCTGTTTCTCTCCCTGAGTACAGATTTTGGGCAGAGGAACTTCCCGTTTTCCAGCCATTGCTATTTGTTTCTGGCAGATCTTGCTGTAAATTGCTTTTCCCTGAATTGCCCATCAGAGAGGCAGACTCTGCTTGATGGGAAGTTTCTCCATCAATTATCCATCTAGAATTTTTCTCTCTAGTCACCTTGCATCTTGATCACTGTTTCATTTGATTCTTCTTCTTCCTCCTCCTCCTCCTCTTCCTCATCCTCCTCTTTCTTCTTCTTACTTCCCTCTAGCTCTCCTTCCTCTTTCATGACAGATCAGGCAGTGTCCATGATGCTTACTATGTGATTGCACAAATACATTTTATGGCAGGGTGGTAACTGCACTCATGGACACAGCCTCCAGGTTCTCAACTCTTAGGTCTCGAAGAACCAGGACTCAGCTTCATGCAGCTTAAGACAAGCAGGCACCATTTTAAATCTCAGCTTTACCTAAGTCTCTTTGCATGGCACCCGCTTGTCATCTTGATATTGTCCCAATTTAGACAAAATTTGTGTGTGTGTGTGTGTGTGTGTGTGTGTGTATGCATGTATGTGGTGTACATGCATGTACATGAATGTGGAGACTGAGGTTACTGTCTAGTGTCTTCCTTAATTATTCTCTACCATGATTTTGTTTGTTTTTCCAGACAGAGTTTCTGTCTGGAGCTAGCCAATTTGGCTAGACTGCTTGGCTAGACAGCCCAGGGATGGTCCTGTCTCTGTTTCCCCAGTACTACTAGGGAGTATAGGTACTCAGTGCTGAACTCAGATATTTTTTCCATTGGGGCTGGAGATTGAACTCATGTATCATGTATGCAGCTCTAATACTTTGCCAACTTAGTCACCTCTCTCAGTTCCCTTTGCACTTTTACAAGGTTACAAAGGAGAATGTCACCTGTTTGGTGTTGGTAAATGTGTCATTGCATTTTAGAGTCCCACTATGTAGTAACATGGTTTTGGATAAAGGTTCCATTGTATCTTACATTTCCACTATGTAGTAGCATTCCCACTATGTAGGACTCAACAGTCTTTCTAATTATCCTAGCCTATCAAATAATTCAATAGTTCAGAAATGTCTGCCTTTTCTCAGAGTTGGTGCCTTTCCCATCTGCGAATAAGCATGCTTTTTAGGAATTGATCTAATAGCCTCCTGGCATCCCGCTGTCTTGCACCCATGGCTTTGAGCCCTGCTTCCCTGGGGTCTGTGAGGTTTGTGGACTCACCTGCTTAGGCATCTCTTGGACAAGTCAGCTGACAACAGTAGATAGTAGTATCTCCACCACTACGAAGGAGGTGGGCTGCAAGGATGTGGGACTCTCCTAAGAGCTCAGGCTGACCGGGACACTTGGCTCCTTGCCAAGGTTTTCTACAGGCCAAATGCTGATTCTGTGTCTAACAGGTGTTTGCAACTATTCTTTCTCAACTAGGAGAGTGGCCTCCATCAGCAGATCATGCAGACCAGTGTAGAGGGCAGCTCAACCATCAGCTGTCTGATATGATGCTTTCAGAGCAGCTGTAGGTGATGTTTCCTGGTCAGCTCTGACTATTCAGAGGTTAAAGCACAAGATCAAGGGAATGTTGGGAGATACTAGTGGGGTCACAGATATGGTCATGCCAATTCTCCAGCATGATTCTAAGTACTATACCACAAACACCAGTCACATTTCTCTAGTCTTTGTGCACACCTAGTGTGTGGCTATAAGAAGAGACAGGTCTCTTTAGTGTGTTAAACTTTGTTACAAAAGTAAAGCATTACTTAAGGTTACTTAACTGTAGGTGGAAGGGGTAAATGAGGGTAATGGGGAACAATGGGCAAAGCTCAGCAGTGTGTGTGCCAAAGTGTGACAACAAAACTTGTTATTTATATTCTAATTAAAATTAAAAAGAAAAGGTCATTTTAATCAATTGGAAGAACACACTATAAACCTTAGAGACAGCTCAGGTGCCAAAGAGCTTGCTGTGGAAGCAAGAGGTTCTGAGTTCAATCTCTCCAACCTATGTAAAAGCCAAGCATGGTGGTGCTCATTTATAATCTTAGCACTGAGGAGGCAGCTACAGAAACAGGGCGATCCCTGGCACTCTATGGCCAGTCAGCCTAACCAAATAGATCAATGAATTCCAGGCCAAAGTAAAGGAGAGAGCAGGGAGGAGGGAGCTACAGAGGAAGGGAGAGAGGGAGGGAGGGAGCCAGAGAGACAGGGACACAAAGATCTAAAAAACAAAGGGGAAGGCAGCCCAGGGAATAGTGAACTTAATACTGACCTCCTGCCTGCACATACTTGAAGAATGTGTACACACACACAGACACACACACACAGAAAGAGATACAGACATGTACACACACAGACAGAAACGCATTTACAGACCGACACAAACACAGACATATACACAGAAACACACAGACAGATAGACAGACAGACAGACAGACACACACACACACACAAGAGTACTGGTAGCTTCCAACTGGGATTGCTGCTTATATATTAAGACCCATTAGAATGGTGTTTCAGGTTATGGGACCTTTGAACATGTCTTCAGGCAGAACTAATCAACAGATGACCAAATTTTACAGTGCCCAGAACAGTGTCTGTGCCCACATAGGGGCCTCAGGGTTCAGCTAGGACTAGACAAGATGTGTAAAGCTCACCCCACAGGGTGCATTCAGGATAGTGAGGAAACTCTCCTGCTTTGCCCATCACCTCCAAATCACGGGTTTCTGAGTGAGAGGGCAGAGCTCTTTAGTGCATTGATTCATAGATCTAAAGAGAAACCTCTGCAAAAAGAACTCTGTCCAAGTATCCACTGGAGATGAGGAAAGGGAGGCTGGTTCAGGGCCAAAGCAGTAGCCTTTGGAAGTCATAAGGTTAGAAAATATTCTTTTGTTTCCAGTTCCTTAAGATTTACAATGTTCATGCCTCGGTTTGAAAAGTTGAAAAGAAACAGAAAATCTATGCCCACACTTCTGCCCAGGAAGGCTCTCCTCTGCCCAACCTGTGTGTCTGTGCTTGGAAGAGGGATCCTTATGAGCAGGGAGCTACACGCTGGGGAATGCAGAATGGGGAAAGGAGATTATTTACCCTCCCTGTCAGTTTAAGTAAAACCCTCAGGCCTGTGCATATTGGAGCTAAATAATGGACATCAGATTCTCTACCTGCTTATTACAGTGATCACAGTAAGAAATGTTGTCCCAGGAATTAAAACCCCCTTTTGTTGTCCATTTATTACATGGAGGTTTTCTGCACCCAACTTTCAGGATGATAGTGACCCTAGCGTGTAGCTCTCTTGGACGTCCTGTGGGTTTGGGCCACAAAATTAACAGGGGAATGGTTAGAGAGCCAGTAGCAGAGTTGGGAGTGGAAGGTATGTGTACTGATAGATCTCCTGTTGGAGTGGGGGAGGGCGTGGGAGTAGGGGTGCCTGGCCTACTGGCTTCTACTTCTACTTCCTAAGGAGAGGAAGGTGTGGTAAAAAGCCCTGTCACAATATGGATTGTGGTGTCGTGTCTTAAAAAAAAAAAACAATAAATATATCATTCAGAGCAGTGATAACATACAGAATTAGGATGATGTATCTATATAGATATAAATAAAGATGTAGACATGATACAGTATATAGATATATTTCTTCTGCATGAGTTGCGACTCATTCCAAGCTGTGGATGGGCACATCCACAGTGTTTTCCTGAGTGTGCCTCTGTAACTATTTAAGAATAGTGCTGGGGAATGTCTCTCTATATTATATTTAAAAGCCAGGTCGGAGGAAGTTCATAGAAAAGGTGCATCAGTCATCTGAGCTGTAACCCTCTGTGCAAGACAATGGGGAAACAAATGGCCTTGAGGTTAGTGCAGTGTCTTAAAGGGACAGCAATAAATTGCCAGGACGTTTTTATGGAGTTTTTTAACCTCTGGCCTTTGGAGGGGAAAAATCAATAAGATATTAAGAAAATCATGAATTAATGTTTCATAGAGTGTAGGCATCCATGAGGGCTGGTTTGGGTGGGGGAAGATAGGAGAACATCCCAGCCCTGTTAAAACACGGAGGAGATGCTCTGTTCAAGAACTGTGGCCACCACTCCTCCTATTTCAGCTCCACAGGAGGGAGGCTTCGCAGCATTTCGGTGAACGTGAAGAACTGAGGCTGTGATCTGGACACACTGCTGAAATCCTCAGAGGAAACGAAGTACAAATAAGCTTTAAGTGAATTGCTTCACCAGGGAGATTCATAAAGATTTTCTAATTGACTCTCAGCCATCGAGGCGACCCTAGGCTCTAGCACTGTGTTTTGTGTAAATGAAGTCTGACCTCAAGCTGGCTCTGCAAACACCAGTGTCTTTGGGGTTCCCAGAACATTGCTCTTTGGCTATTCACACAACCTGATGGTGCCTTCCAGCCACGTTTGGTCTCTGCCCTCTCTCCCTTTCTTAATGTGGCTCCTTGGGGGAAGTTATATGGAAGCCACTGTCCATAAAATAGACATTCAGCACCAAGGCTTCCAGCCCTTGCACCTGTTTTTCTTTTATAGCTGGATTTGATGCAGAGGACTCTAGGACCATGGCTTTCAAGAGCCTCCTATCTTGTGGGTCACTGTGTCCCTGTACCTAGGTTAGGACTTGTATCCTGACAACTCAACAGGTGCATCAAGGAGCTCCTGGCCCAAAGCTCAGCCCTCAGTCAGTTCCCCACCCTCTTGCCCTGCCTTGTGGCTAGGTACTTCTTGCTTCTCATTTTTCCATTAAAGAAAAGAAGGCACCAACTAGCTCCTGGGGCAGAGTTGGGACTTGCCTCTGTAACATGGTTCCTGATTCCCAGCTACATTGAGCACACCAGGACCCAGTACAGACAGGCACTTGTGATACTAGGTACTCGAGACCTTTCAACCTGTAGTTGCACCATCATCTCTTAGTAAACATTCCTGGGCCCAGCTAGACTCTGGACTGCACAGTCCTCCAAGAATCCAGAGGGTCCCTGCACTTGATGCCCACCTCTGACTCCTCAAACAGCTGCCCCATTGGGGCAAAAATCTCCCAAAGATGGGTCTGAATCAAGGATCCTTAGTCCTACCCACAGCTTGGTCTCACTTGAAGCCTCTAAGAGAGCAACTGGGATGAGCTTTTCTCTGGTGGGGTGCAGAAGAGGGAATTAACAGTAGAACCAGGCTTCTGATTCTTAAGGTAGTCCCACCAGTGCCTGGGCAAAGCCCCAGGATGCTTCTCTTTCCCAGGTGGTGGTAGGACCAAATAGGACAAAGCCCATCCAGTTTTCAGGTGACTAAAAAGCTAGCAGTTAATCCCTACAGTGAGAGAGGATGCTCCCGCAGAATGAAAGACCAGCACCCCATGTGCTGAGGCCCTTGCTCCATAAATCCACTCCAAGGAGATTGGTTTCTTATCAGAATTGCTTAATTGGTCTCATAGCCCAGCTGCTGGTGAGGATTCCTGAGCTACCATGCCCCATTGCAGGAAAATAGATTAGTGGCTATCATTGTGGCCAATTCAGGAACAACCACATAAGAGACAATATGGCTTAGAGTAGCAACTTTGCTATAGAAACTAAGGGGTCTATCACCAGCTATGGCACGGAGTGGAGTGATTATTTGTGATACTTCTTTCCAGAGGAGGTGGCAACAGGACCCTGAAAGCTATGTTTTCTTCCAGACAGAAGATGCAGGTGTGAAGAACCCCATAAGAACAACAGTATTCACCAAACTGTGTCCAAACTGTGTCCTCAGCTTCAGCAGACCCCATTCTAGACTCTGTGATCATAGGATTTGGCAACAAAGCCTGAAATCTACTGACCACTGGGAAGGAAAGCCTTGGTACTTTTTACATATAACATGCTGGGTATTTAAGTGGCCAACAAGAGGAAGGACCTCTCAGTCCCTGTTTAACTTTGCCTGTGAGCTCAATTGCCTTCCATGTGCTAGATGTCCCTAGGCTCTGGAGTTTACCACAAAAATGTCCACACTGTGTCATTGTGATACAAAGTACGTAGGGCCTCTGGGACCCAGACTTTATGGAGTCCTGGGTTGAAGTGAAGCTGGAGCTACTGTCTTCTTAGTCTTGACAGCATGATGTCATTCTTGGAGTGAGGAAGGGACAAGCTCCCATAGGGCTGGTGGCCACTGGTTGGGAAAGTGGGACTAGGTCAGAGTTGATAGAGAAGCAAAGGAGAGAAGATCAGTCAGCCTCTACAGGCCTGGGAACATGCTGACAAGCCTGAATGCTGTGTACCTGCCTGGTCATCTTCCCCTTTATATCTGAACAGGCAGAACGGAAGAAACACCGGGGGCTGCAGCGCCAATGGTTGGAGGGACAGTGTCAGTGACAGTGATGGATTGATGGTGATCATATCATTTGGACAGCCCTCATCAGAACTCCTCTCCAGTGCCTGCCAACATCAGACAGGTAATGTCACCTCCCACACTGAGACAGGGCAGTGGGCTGAGAGACGATATGGGCCTATCGGAGGGATCTCTCCCAGCTTTGCCAAACAGCAGCCATCACAGCCCTACTTTGTCATTCATCTGTTAGAAGCCAAGGTTGTTCTGATCAGCCAGGTTGGACAAGCGGTACTTCTTAACCTGGACATGCTACTTTTACTCCTAGGTTGGTACATAGCTCTGCTGCTGTGTGTGGGCCCTGAGCAGGTTGGAATTCATTGTGTGTGGCAGCCACAGAGGGCACATGTTTGTACTCACCTTGTAGCATGATGAGCCACAAAAATTGTCCAACCTGTCAGACTTCACACAAAATGCTAATGCATATGAATAATGAGTGCTGCCAGGTCCTTCTGTCCTGGCTGGACTGGCCAGTGTTGACACTGGATACACAGGGAGGGCTCATGAATGTTGCCACATTGCCCATGCATTCCATTTTCAAATGGAAGCAGGGCTGATTTGAGCTTCAAACATAACTGAACAGCCTTCTCCAGTAGAGGAGAGCACATGGAGCTGAAATTTCATCTCTTTATTTCAATAGTAATGGAAGGGGAAAGCTCTTCTGTATGCCCTTGGAGAAACATCTCAGATTTGGTGAAATTATAGTGAGAGATCAGAGCTGCCCTTGGCCAAAGCCTACAATGCCATGCTCTATTGTGTCGTAGCTCAGACAGCTGGAGGGTAACTCAGGTGAGGAAGATAATTCACTGAGGTTTGTTCATCCTGAAGAGTGATTCGGTTGGTACTGGAGTTAAACAGGGAGGACAGTGGTGAGACCTGTGAATTAAGGAGAGCTTGATAGCTCCTGGGAAACTTCCTAGCATCCTTGTGACAACAGTGTCTTACCTGCTGGCTCCAAAAAGGGAAATGACAATATTCAACCCTCAACCCCAGAGTTGGAGGACAGCATTTTATCCTTGCTCCTCAGGAAAGGATGCAGTGACTGAGAATCCAAGACCCTATCAGGCTGAAGAAAGAGATGCCCACACCATTGTTCCCAACAGCAAGTTTAAAATACCCGGTATGTCCTTCCTGCACATTCCAATAAGAACACAGAGTGTGTAAAATCAGTTTGGGTCTTTGATACACAGAAGGAAGCTGTAGTAAAATGTAGGGGAGATTGATTTTCTGGGTGTTTTTTGATTCTTTTGGGGATTGAGTGATGCAAATATATTGTGAGTGTTGTCTAAAGGGTAAAGGAAAGGAAAACCAGAGCCCTGGGTGGCCATACTCAAGGATGCTTTGTGGGGACTGACAGATGCCAAGAGCACTAAGATCCAGACTGTTATTAGGCATCTCCTCTCTCCTTTTCTTTGTTCAACATTACATTTTCATAATCATCTTAGGGGTGAAACCAAGCGGATATTTTCACTGTGATGATCTCCTCGGAACCTACTCTAAAGGATAGGAGAGACAATACAGATAGGAAATACCTTCCATAAGTATGAGGGCCTCGTTTTGATCCTCAGAACCCATGGTGGGAGAAGCTAGGTGTGATGGATTGTATTTCTGATCTGAGGTGGAGATAAGACCTCTGGAGCTTACTGGCCAACCACCCCAACTACTTGGAAACTTCTAGACCAATAAAAACATTTTCTCAAAAAATAAAACAAATCATGGACAGTGACTGAAGAACAACAGCAAAGAAGGCTGGTCATTGGTTACCACATGCACTCACACACACATGACTTACATGTACTTACACACACACACACGCTCTCTCGCTCGCTCTCTCTCTCTCTCTCTTTCTCTCTCTCTCCTGATTTGTGATGCTTGCTCCAAAGCCTTTGGGTTCAGGGTCTATGAATATGGTACAATGAAGATCTGAGTCACAGACTTGTTTAACACAGAAGAACCCAACATTCATGATCCCTTAGTCAGATTGACCACGTGAACAATCTGTATTGACAAATCCAAAGGAAGAAACTGCATCAATCCCTTGTGGATTCCTATACTGACTGAGCTCAGAGTGAAAATGAGAAGGAATGTATTTTTAACATACACTCAAAGACCTTCTTGCTGATTTTCCTGAGTAAAGTAGCAGCCATATGTCAAAGAGCTCAGCTGAAGGGGACAGGGGCCTCTGATGTACTTGAGGGTCACAGTAGCATGACCAATACAGAAAGCAGAACTCTGCCTGACAAGGGTAATAAACACTTCCAGACTCTTTTTCTCTCTGGATTTCAAAGGCCTTTGAATGAGCACAGGGCAGCTCTGACCTAGTTGCTAGTAATAGAGGTTGTAGAATCTTGAGGGAAAGCAGAGGAAGTCTGTGTGGTTGGGTAGGGGAGATGCTTGTTGGACGATCAGAAGCCCTCTGTGGGATTCTGGTACTCTACTCAGTCTGCAGGGTTGTCCATCTTTTTCCTGGGTCTACATTTTACTGAGAAGCTTCCTCAGCTCAGACCTTTGACTACATGTTTGGGTTTCTCATTAATGAAATGAATATTCACTGGACTTCTCACTAATGAAAGGACTTTCCCTGGGTCTTCTTCCAGGGCATAGGATTTCCAAGCAGCAAGTCCATGCTGCATTGAAATGAAGGGGTTCTAATGAGGAAATCACTGATGGAATTAACTGTGTGCAGGTAAGGTCTGGTCCAGAAGATGAGAACCTCATACATCCTGTCTTATGATAACCAAGGAGATACTTCTGTCCTGTGGAATCTGCAGAGCTGAGCATAGCAGGATGAAGAAGGGATCTCAAGCCCAGGGAAGAAACAGAAAAACTGGATAAAGGGGGTCTGAGATAGAAAAGAAGCACAAAGAAGCCATCACATGCTTGAGGAGTGGATGGATGTGCCCTGATGAAGCAGTCCCCTTTCCCCTGTCCATGCTTCAAGATTGCTAGCAGATGAGCAAGGCTGAGGAGAAAAGAAGGTGCCCATCTTTGGTGATGTCTGAAGGGTCTCTACATCACACCAGCTTTGCCCTTGCTTGTTTTATGTTTAGCATGGTAAGTTCTAGAAAGACAGGTTAGGATGTCCATTGTTTGCAGATGTGCTAATCACCTGCCTAGAAATGCAACAGACACAGTAGTAGACAAGTTGTTAGCACCAATTAGAAGCCACAAGAGTACCATACAAAGAGATCAATGGTATCTCTAAGACAATTGTGGTCACTAGAAAGCATTAGTCACTCACTGTAGTTCCCATATCAGCCATTGTCATTGTGATTGTATACGTAATAAGAATCAACTCAAGTAAGAAAATTTATTCTGGATCACAGTTTGCGAAGATTCTGGTATGGTAGGGAAGGCAAGGTGGCTGTAGCATGAGGCAGCTGCTTGTTGGCAGTCAGGAAGCAGAGAGAGAATTGGATTGGAAGATGAAGATTACAGCCTCCAAGGCTTGCTCTTTAGTTCCTAATGTTCTCCACAAAGGTCCCACCTGTTAAAGATTCCACAACCTCACCAGCTGACAATGTGCTCAAACACATGAGCTCATGGGGGACTTCTATATGAAAGCTACAGAAAGCCATCCATGCTTCTCAGAGACTCGTAGTGATCTCAGAATGAGAATGTGTTCAGTTCAACTTCAGAAGTAGTTGTACAGTTCTAGTTCAGTTCAAAATTCTAAGTCCAAGTGTTTCTTGAGACTCAGAGCAAACTCTCAGCTGTGTGTGGTGGTTTGAATGAGAATGGTCCCCATAAACTCATATGTTTAAAGGTTTGTTCTGCTGTTGGTAGAACTGTTTGGGAACAATTAGGAGATGTGGCCCTGTTGGAGGAGATGTGCCATTGGAGATGGGCTTTGAGGTTTCAAAAGCTCATACTATCCCCAGTTAGCTCTTGTTTCTTGTGTTATCAGTGTTGAATGAACTTGTATATTCTCAGCTACTCTTCCAGCAACATGCCTGCCTGCCTGCTACCGTGATCTTCATCATGTTGATCATTGATTCACCATCTCAAATTAATCAAGCCATACAAGTAAATGCTTTCTAAGTTTTCTTGGTCTTAATATCTCCTTACAGCAATAGAAAAGTAAATAAGACACTGTGTACCCACAAAATATATTTTTAAAATGTTACTAATTGCAACATAAGTACTGTAGTGTAAATTCTCTTTCTAAAATGGAAAACATGGAGCATAGCAATGAATCAGACCAAAATCCAGCAGAAAATAGCAAATCTTGTAGATCTCCATCCTTTCTTGGTACATACTATACTGTGATATGAGTTCCAACAGTCCAGACAACCCTGCTCCTACAACCTTTCTATTTGAAGCCCACAAAGCATCTCTCTGGAGCTAATTCTGCTTGATGTCTTCAGCTCCTTGGCAGACATCCCATTGTCCCAGAGTATCTGTTTCAACTGCAGTTTTGCCTTTGTAGATTCAAAGGTACTTCTTTCAGGGAGTTCCACCCTACTGACCTTGTTTAGCCTCATCGCTTTCTAGAATCTTGGTATAAACCTCCATGACCCTATAACTCTCATATTTTGCATGCTTGCAAAAACAGTATGATGTGGATAATTATTGTAGGTTCTGCTGCTGGACAGTATGTAGCCAGGCCCCTTTTCATCTCAGCCACAGAGTTCTGCCTTTGAATTTCTTCCTGGCCCAGTCTAGGAAAATATTTCTCTTTCTTGAGCACAGGTCCTTGGAGTCTGTCTTTATTCAAGAGTTCTCTTTTTAAATGTACGTTTTAAAAATGAATTTGCATTGCCCCACACTGTATCTTTTGATGGTGGATTCTTGCTCTCAAAGCACTTTCCCTGTAGGCCAAGTGTAGTGTGTGAGGTTTTTGCTTAATTTCGCCAACATCTTTAATGGGTACTGCCAATTTGTTTGCATTTCTGTTTTCTACAACTGTAAATTCTCTGACATGCATTTCCTCACCAATTTGTATGTTTTTTTTCTGCTCTTTCTGGTTTGCTTTTTGCTTTGGCTTCTCATTGTAAACCTCACTATACACAGTGAGCAGTAATCATGCCACAGCCAGACTATTATGTTGTCATGGAATTTCCTTTGCAAAGTTGATTAGCCCATTGCCCTTGAATTTGTCTCATCAAAATTCCCCAACATAGGAAGGATACATTGATATACATTAATAGGGAGGATACATTAACATAACAGAATAGCTTTTGTCTAGTTCCTAGTACAATCCTTGTGTGGTAGTTCATATTTTCAACAAAATAGGATTTATAGCCTCTTAGAAGATAAACCTTTGTCTGGGTATTCCTGGAAGGGATTATTTACATTGGGTAAATTGAGGTGGGGAGACTCACCATGACTCTTGATGGTACCACTCTGTAGATTGTGGTCTGGCTGAATACAAATGAGAAAGGAGCTGAGCACCATTGTTCATTGCTTCTGACTTCATGATATTGAATGTGATGTGGTTATTTGCTTCATGATCCAGCTACTGTGATTATGATGGACAATACCTTTGACCTAAACAACAAAAATCCTTGCCTGAAGTTTCTTTGGCTATGGTATTTTGACATAGGAAAGAGAAATGAAACTAATACCATGTGCTCACCTATGCTCATCCTGGTTGTGCACTTTCCTGTTGACATTATGGCTGCCCTCATTCTCTCCGGAATGGCTCAACAAGCACTGCCTACAACATCCTAGAACCCTGTTATCTTCATCTACTTTCCTCCCACAAACCAGCTCCAAAGGCCTGAGAACCACATCCCCAAGTTTTGCTTTTGTTTTTTCTTTTTCCACAGTAATGACCTCACTTCTGGGTACCAATTCTTTAGTTGTTTTTCTCATGGCTATGAAAAAATACCTGAAAAGAAGAAATTTAAAACAGGAAATATTTACTCTGACTCACAGTTCAAGAGAGTTCAGTCCATCATGCTGGGGATGGCACATTGGTGGGAACAACTTATTGTGGCAGTGGAAGTATAAGGCCCAAATCTTGTTGGCAGTCTAGAAACAGGGAAAATCAGGCTTGAAGGGGTTTTAGAACTGCTCTGAGTAAGAGTACAATTATATCATCTCCTGGGTGATACAACTTAGCAATGATCTATGCAGCATTTATATTGTGTTTAGGATTATAGGTAATTCAGTGATGATTTCAAGTATATGCAAAGATGAATTGCAATAGGCTGAACCCAAATATTGCCCTCCTTTTATAAGGACTTGATCTTCTGTGGATTCGGTACCAGGCATGGTTGTGGAAGGGTCTATTGAGTTACCCAGGTTGTATGATCAAGGTGGCATCAATATCAGTAGAAAATACATTTATTCTTTAGGTTATTCTGGGAAGAGAGACTCACTACCCAGAGAAAAGGATAACTAGATTCTGTACATGGTACACCCATTTTGGATCAAGCTCATACTGTTGACACGATAATTAACAGAAAAATCTGGGAGATTGACACCTGTCTAGAGAGGAATTCTTGGGTAAATTCAGTATCAGGGAAGCCCTGTGTATAGTAGGCAGACATCAGGGCTGCTGGCAGGCCAGGTGGGACCCAGGTGGGAGACTGAGGAAATGCTGTAGTGTTAACTCTGCCTCCAGGGAGCCCCTAAGACAAGTGCCCTGGGAGCGAATCAGTGTGGTGAGGGGCTGAATGAAGAACAGGTCCTTGCAAAGGACCTATTATCAAATCATAAAGTTATTAGAGAAAGCAGTCATTTCATATCCATCTGCACAGCTTTGAATTCCTGGAGAACAGTCCTTTCTGTAATTGGTGGGGATCGCCTTTGACATACTCTCCTCATTCCTGAGCGCATGAACTATAGCCACAATTGCTTCCTTTTTTATTCATGGGAGTATATATTTTTAATCGTCCTTCGGAAAATCATTAGGAAGGGGCAATCAGATAACAATTAACTTTGCATTTAGAGCTGTAATTAAGCTCCACTCTCAGGTTCATCACAGGCTTCCTATACTCTGACAGAGGCTGCCTATCTCCTGTCTGCAAGGTGTTCTGGTTGAGAAGCAGTGCCTCCAAGACCTTTCTAAGCTCTTCCTGGGGTCTTGGGAGTGATGCCAAAGATGTTTAATAATAAAGGACTCAGACTATAAGCGTCACTTGACCTATGGTTGCCAGAAACCCTCCCCTCTTGATCCGGATATTTATAATGTAGGATGACTTCATGAGTGTCAACTCAGGTCTACACGCTGGGATCTGGGATTGGATAACTGTGGGTCCAGAGAAGTCACTTAACCAGGCTCTTCCTTTCCCTCACAGTGTTGGATAAATGAGTAAAAGGTAGTATGATCATAGCACTGACTTGATGCTCTTGGTGTGATGTGATGGCAAATAAAGGAAAAGTCAAGTTACTTACAGTCAATGCATAGAGGTGAAATAAAGTGTGAACTGAGGCTGGCTCTGACCTTGTAGTCACCAAAGAGGACCACACCCAGCACACAAATACACTGTGGTCTGTTTCATATGTGATTTCTTTGCCATGTTGTACCAACATGCCTTGACATTAAGGTTGAGGGAACATATGCAGGCATAAAAATTTTGGGTCAACCTCTTTTCTGGCCCACTACTTAGCAAAGGCAGCAGAAGAGAAAATTACTAGGATATGAGGGAAGTGTACCTGTTCAGCAATATCTATCTCTTTGGTGGTAAGTTTGTTATTCTTTGGCAGCAGTTCAGTCCCATAGCAAACACCAGATATGAACCAGCAGCTCCAGTCCAGTCCTCTAGGCAGGCTGACTTAGTCAGGGTTTCTATTCCTGCATAAACATCATGACCAAGAAGCAAATTGGGGAGGAAGGGGTTTATTCAGCTTACTTCCACATTGCTGTTTATCACCAAAGGAAGTCAGGACTGGAGCTCAAGCAGGTCAAGAAGCAGGAGCTGATGCAGAGACCATGGAGGGATGTTCCTTACTGGCTTGCTTCCCCTGGCTTGCTCAGCCTATTCTCTTATAGAACCCAAGACTTCCAGCCCAGGGATGGCAGCACCCACAAGAGGCCCTACCCCTAATTGAGAAAATGCCCCACAGCTGGATCTCATGGAGGCACTTCCCCAACTGAAGCTCCCTTCTCTGTGATAACTCCAGCCTGTATCAAGTTGGCACACAAAACCAGTCAGTAAACAGGCAGACATCAGGCATGATCCAGTAACTATAGTTCAATCCTGAAGAAACCACAAGACTCACCAACAAGCTTGAGTCGAGACCCCAAAAGCAGCAAGCTGCTGCAGGAACCTCATGAGCAGCTCTTGGGTGAGTTTCTCTCAATGGCAGCATTACCATAAGTTGAGCTCAACAAGGCTATGTAAGGCAAACCAATACATGCTTGTGATTAGGGAAGAATGGTGGGGTAGAGCAAACCAAACTAATGTTTAATGCTTGTCTTCCACAGTCTGTGGGGTCATATTTATACTCATCCCAGGTCATTTCTCATGTTTGCTGTATCAAAACATCCTTTCACTTGTGTCTGCTTTAGGAAAACATTCTTTCCTGTGTCTGCTTTGGTAAGATAACCTTTCACCTGTGTGCCCCAGCAAAACATCATTTGATGAACTGACTTTTCAGAGAAACTAGAAATTTCCACATCAGACCCACCTTGGACGCTCTACTATAGACATTCTCAAGACTCTGTTTTGTGGGTTTTTTTCCTGCTGAGTCTGCTCTACTTCTATTATTCCTGTTTCCTCACCCATCTTTCTTCCTGCCCTGTGTCTGGTCCTTCTAGCCATTTCCAGAGCAGCTTGTGGTGCTTTAACCCTCAGACATTCAGGACAGAGGGACTCAGACCCCCTTGTCCACAGAAGCATTCTTTCTGGAACCATCAGAAGTTCAAGAAAGCTTATCCTAGGTGGGCACCCAGGTTACATCCTGACTCCATCTTCCACTTTGGCAACTCAGTTGGTGTCTTTTATACTGCTGGCCATAATTTGACATCTTCAACATGGAAGTCTGATAGTTCCATTTCCAGTTTTGAAGTCTCCTCCAGCAGTAAGGAGAGAGCCATGTATACCCATAAACTCTGCCACTTGTTCCTTCCTAGGATCAAGACAAAGGTGTCAGAAACCATGTATTGAAGAACACAGAAGCTAAATGGAAAGATGAGCTTCCTGGGTGACACTTCTTTCCTCTACCAGATCTCACAGAAGCATGAAGGAGCACGATAGAAATGCCCCCATCAAGGAAAAAGAGCCATTTCCACAGTGTTCTACAAGCCAGGAAGAAAACCCATGGAATCCAGTAAAAAAAAGAGAGAGAGAGAGATGTAAATTCTTTGAGAACACTACACACTTGCCAACCACAACTAGAGAGGTGTTTCAGTGCAGTGAGTTGTGGTGGTGTGGACTATGAACAAAAAGACTAGATCCAGTTTACTACCAGATGATAGCTACCCACCACAGTCTAATGGGGTTTAATTGAGGATGTGGGGACTGAACAGGACAGCATTGAAGGCTGTGGTCCTGAGTCCTATAAGTGACCTTCTGAATGGAATAGTGAACATCCTTCCCATGAGAATATGTTCAGACTGTCAACATTTGTTTGCAGCCTAGAAGTCTTACTGGTAGGTCAGTGTTATTTCATATACACACAGACTCTCCCATCAACCCGGCAGAGGGTAAGCTCCTTCTAGTTGAACAAGTTGCCAGAGGAGAAACAAAAGAAAACTGACTTATGGACTGACAACATAGGATGGAGGATATCAGCATAAGTCCAGAAGTAAAGGAATATCACACATAAGATGCATCCAAGGATCACAGTAGTGAGTAAACCAGAATCCAAACCGAAGTTCAGGAAAAATTCAGTTACCCAAAAATAAGCTCAATGATTGGAACACATGATCATGCAGACCTTCTTGAAGGTTGCTGGCTGCAGGAACTTGACTCCTGTCATTCCTTACTTGAGATCCTTTGGTATATTGCTTTACAAAGCCAAGTCTGATGGAACACACCTGTTGGGTCAACATTTAAGAGTCATAAGTAGGGAGATCATGATGAGTTCAAGGCCTGCCTGGGCTTCATAACAAGATGTCAAAATCCTGTATCAAAGAAAGGGATAGAGAGAAAGAGAAAGTCCATAAGTCCATAACTGTATAACTCTTGCATTTTCCACTCAAAACCAGCTTCATATGAACAGTGTGAAGGTTCATTTACCAGGCTGTGCTATAACCTGGTCCCCCCTGAGCCAGAATTCTAGCCTTTGAGTGCCTGGGAGATGAACTTTCACAGACTCACCTCCCAGGGGGCCCTGGGACAACAATTCCCTGCAGCTCTGTATCAAGGAAAGTCTGTCAACAGAGTTTATATCTTAAGCTTGAGATGGGTGGGGCCTGTCCATCTCCAGATGCCCTCAGGCCATCGTCTCCTTCCTTCCAGTGAAAAGTAATTGGCTTCATTGAATGGTACTAATTCCTTTAACAGCCAATCTTTCCTGAGCCCTGAGTTAACACATTCTGCTTTTCTGGCCAAACTGAAACCTTTGCAGATCTTTTTGTTTTCACTAAACCTGATCAAAAGTGGGAATCAAAACCCTTTCCTTACCCCACAGGCTGCCTTGCAATTTGTTCTGTTAAATTAACAAGTCTTCTATTTCTTAAAGTTACTCTCCCACAGTCTCATGGCACAGGGAAAATGTAGATATACTCTTTTCTAATACATAACAGAGATGGCTTGTAGTCTAACACCTAGCCACCCTTGTGCTCATCTGAATCCCGTATTCCTATTTGCATTTCCAATCTTCACAATAGTGAGCTCTGCTCACAGCATTCTAAGATATTCTTCTCTAAACTTTCCCAGATTCTTTCTGCAAGCCCTTTTCAAGGGCTTAAGCTCCTAGTGGTCAACTTTGGGTTTGGCAATAACCCTGTTTCTTTATAATGATATTCTATATTGTTGGCTGTTTATGTTCTCTGTGACAAATGTCTGTGAACAATAATTGGAGTACAGAGTCATATTAGCTACAGTGTTTCAGATATTGATTCCATTGCTTTCCATTCTTGTAACAAGTTACAACATCATGGCAGAAGGGAGAGGGAGGCAGGAGCTGCTCACCTCATAGCAACCAGGAATCAGAAAGGGAGAGAGATAATCAGGACAAACTGTACCCTTCAAGATCATAGCCCATCAAGCTCCTCCCCTGACCAGGTCCTACTTTCTTTCCCTTCAATGCTTTCCAGTAATGTGATCAAATCATGACTTCAATGGACTAATCCATTGATAGAGGCTGAGCCCTTGAACCCAAAGGCCCAGCTCCGAGTACTGCTGTACTGGTGACAAACGTCAACACACAAACCTGAAGACTCCATCCTCAAGCTGTAGCACAAAGCATTCACAAAGATGCTAAGAGCAAGGAACAATTGCTAACACAGGAGTGAAAACTAGAGTTGTGGGTGATTTTGATCAGAGCTTATGGTAGACAGAGGACAAGAGATCCTGGGGTTGGGAGAGGGTATTTGTCAATATGGAATTTACTGTCAGAAAATTTGCACCATGGAAGTCAGGATAGAATGGTCATCGTGATCTCCATGTTAAAAATCAATGGTATTGCATGGCAGCATGCAGCTGCAGAAATAACTTAATTGTTGGTGGAGCTATGGGAAATGGAAATATGTGAAAAGCCACTGGGCATCAACTTTGAGCAACCAAGAGCAAGGACTTTGATAAGAGAAGGTCAAGTGTACATTTAACTATAACAGGTAATTCACACACATGGGCACACACACACACACACACACACACATGCAAATACACATGCACACACGTGCACATGTCTATATCATACCTAATCACAGATCATCACAGATCTTACAAATATTAAAATGATAAATGTGCTATAAGTAATTTCACACTGGTATACAAAGGATAGGTATTTACTGAGATACATAACTTTCTGCAGAGACAAAACTGACACAAGAATACATGCAAAATCTGATAAATCCTTAATTTTGTTAGCATACTGAAATCTTAATTAAGAACCTGTCCCTTGATGAATTGTTCTAAATATTTACTGACAGAACTGACCTTAAGCAAACTCTTATCGAAAACAAAAAAATAGAAACAAATAACAATTCGGTTCATGTGGTTCCTATGTTTCCCAAATAAAAACACAGCTAGGACACTGAAAACAACAAAAGTCATGGCCTGGTGTTTTTGTTTGTTTACTTTTGTTTTTTATTGACAAACAACAAACACTCTAAACAAAATACTTGTGTGCAAATTCATTAGCATGCAAATGGGACAGCATATCCTGATCAGATTATCACAAGAACAAATGTCTACATCAACACCTGAAATTCAATGTATGTGTTTCAGTAGGATAAAAAATAGATGGGAGGATGGCATAATTGGCTATTAATTACACACAATGAGTTCCTGATGAAACTTAATGCCTACCCATAAGGAAAATGCACAGCACAACAGAGCACAGGGAAACTGTTTCCTACTATGGAGAGATTTGAAAGAAGAGATAAAACTAATAGATGAACTTGATGTAAATCTTCAGGACTGACACTTCCTTGCTGACTCTGTTCTCACTGCTGCAGCTCAGCACGTTCCAGTGACACAGGCAATATGGAAGGAAAAATAAAGGAGCGACGGAAACTCAAGAGAAAATTACTCTTTTCACTTAGCAAGTATGGGAAAATTTACATATACTACTAAGATTAATACACAAGTAGTGACTGAATTAAAGCTCAATATAAAACCATTTATTTTATATGTAACAAACATTTGTTTTATATATAATGAAATTAAATTTTTATAAAATATCAGAGATAGCAGGTGTTTTTATGAAACTCTAGATAGTGATTTACTTATGGTTCTAGGATACAGAGAATATAGCTTCAGTGTCCTTCATTCTCTCTTGTTTTTTCTTGACAATATTTTAAAAGGAGAAAAACTACCCATATTTCAGTAGCCACATAAAAGCAGGATTCAGGCTCCATTGGAATCTATATCTTTGTTTACAGATCCCTGATCATAGCACCAGAGAATGCCAAGTATTTAGGGTCAACCATGAACAAATTATGTACATTTCTCTGAAAGTATACATAGACAACATAAGTAAATGAAGAAAAACTACAATCAAAACAAAATTGTCTTTTCAAATACTTGTTCTGTATTTAGTGTTTGTATAAAAACAATTAAGAATTACTTCTCTTTATCAATAAATATTGCTAAGTGGATGACTAATATAATCCAAAAACTGGAAGGTGATATTTACAATCAGTATACGTGCTGAAGAACACATCCAAGATACCTAAAAACTATAACCAAGTAAGATCAGTACCAAGTTGAAGATATCACAATGCTTAAACCGGTTTTGCATTTTAACCACGGGTGGTAGCTAATATTAGTTGTGAACTTGATTACATCTGGGATCAACTGAAGCTCAAGTTGCTGAGAAGTCAGGTGAGGAACTTTTTGATCAGACCCTTTAATCAAAAAGATGCAGTCTAAATCTGAGTGGCGTCTTCTGGTGGTGTTCCCAACAGACATGGAAGGAGACACTGCCCTCACTCCTGCTGGACAGCCCATCTATCTTGTTGCTGTACCATTCCTTTACTAATACTAGACCCTTCTTCATGATTCCGATGTAGGCTGAAGACCAGCAGCCCTCCGGAATTTCCCCAAGGTTCCAGGACCAGATTGGGACTGAAGAAACATCCAGCCTCTTAGACTGAATGATTACAAGATTCTCAGTCTTTTCTGTATTGGATAGCCATTGTTGGACTACTCAGACTGCATCCTGTAAGTCAGTCTAATAAATAGAATAAATCCTATTATATAAAATGAGCATATTGATATTATCTTTATTAATACTATATGTATCTTATATAATGAATTTATAATATATATTATATATTCATTCAATCAGTTATGTTCCTTCAAAGAACTCTGATTGGTAAGCATAGGATTCTGTGTGTACCAATAATTCTATAAACAATCATAAGTATACTCAGTGTCCTTAACCACCAAAGACATACAAACTAAAGCTGCCAGAGAATGCCACATAAAGGCACCACGATGGACCATATGATGAAGACTGATGCAAGTAAGACAGGCTCCTCCCTGCCCTAATTTCAGTATAGTGACTTACATAGCCATTCTGTGGGCTGTTTGTCAGTCCCCATCCTAGTCAAGCACACTTCTCCCCTATGACCCATAGTAACCTTCCAATGTTCAAACCCTGAGGGAAATGACATCCATACACAAGAAGTATGTATGAGAACGCTCATGAGAACTTTAGTGACAATAGCCCAAAGACAAGCCAGGAAAATGGATACAAAGTATGACACAGCTGTAGGACATGAAACTAAATAGAGGTAAACATGCACAGGTGACAATCTGTACAACTTTTTGCATGATTCTCAAGACCTTATGAACATTGACAGGAAAGTACAGAGCATATCTACAGAATGGGGTAAGATGCAGATTCTTCTACTGAAATCAAAATCAGAACAGAGGTGACCCTTGGGTAAGGAAGGGACAAATGACTTGATGTGCTTTATTTGTTATTGATCTAGCTTTGTGGTTATTAGAGAGCCAATAATACAAAGGTAAAAAATATATCCATGTGTTCAATGAGGACTTCAGACTACTGCATGTTATGCTATTACATGTACATATAATACTTCAGATTAAAAAAACTGGAGGTTTGAGGAAAAGAAAACTAAGAGATGCATTATCTTTAAAGCCTCAGCTACAGTAAGAGAAAGAGCTGAATCTGAAGAATCCAGATGTTTGTATTGTTTTCATGCTGTTGTGAGAGTCTGTGTTGGGGATACAGCAATGGGATGGAGAATGGTCCCCAGTGAGTCTCTCTTGCAGAGCTACTGGTTGACTTGGGTAAAAAATCAAATGGGGTCTCAAAATGGAAAAAAGGGAGGAGGTTAGAGAGATGGCTCACTAGTTAAGATTACTGACTGCTCTTCCAGGGGACCTGCGTCTTATTCCTACATGGCTGCTGACAACTGTCTGTGATTCTAGTTCCAGGGAGAATCCACACTCCCATTGGACGCCAAGGGCATTGGGCAGGTATGTGGTATACACATGCACATTTTTAAAAATTAGATTTATTTTCTTTACATTTCAAATGATATCTCCTCTCCTAGTTATTCCTCCGAAAAAATATCAAAAACAAAAAACTAACCCTATTTCCTCCCCCCTGCCCCTGCTCACCAACCTACCCTCTCCCACTTCCTGGCCTTGGCATTCCCCTACACTGGGGCATAAACCTTCACAGGACCAAGGGTCTCTCCTCCCATTGATGACTGACTAGGCCATCCTCTGCTATACATATACTGCTGGATCCATGAGTCCCACCATGTATGCTCTTTGGCTGATGGTTTAGTCCCTGGGAGCTCTGAGGGTACTACTTAGTTCATATTGTTGTTCGTCCTAAGGGGCTGCAAACCCTCCAGCTCCTTGAGTCCTTTCTCTATGTCCCTTCACTGGGAACCCTATGCTCCGTGAGCCTCTACTTCAGTATTAGTTGGGCACTGTCAGAGCCTCTCAGGAGACAGCTATATCAAGCTCCTGTCAACCGGCACTTGCTGACATCCACATATTAATACAGAGAAATAAACACTCATATATTAAAAAATATGAAAGAAGGAAAAACAAAAGGGTAAAGACACTGAGATAAACACACATTTTAATAAAAAGAAGAGGAGAATTCACACTTGCTGGATACAAGTTTTCAATGGGGCCCCCAGTAGGTGTCTATGGGGGTTGAGTTGATGTCTGGGAGCACCTTAAGCTGGCCTTGATAATTCATTGGAGAAGAAGAGAAGGGGTACATTGGGACTGGAGAAGGGCAGAGGGAGGAAGGTCTGAGTCAGCTGGTAATGGACAGTCCTGGAAGAAACTGCTCTCACTAGCTGACCCATGAAAGAGTTCACAGAAGGGGAAATGAAAACATGAAAAATCCTTGTCTATTGGGGCTCAAACTCTTAGGTAAGTTTTCAGGGCTTTGTGACCACCTTGTGAAGACCTTGTGTAAGGTCTTCACAGAGGGGGACATTTCTCTCACCTGACAGCCTAGTGGATGTCTTTTTCTTTCTTTCTGTCCATTTCAGAATTATCTGAGTTTTCACAACAAGCTTGAGTTACTTTTACAATTAAAAGATGTGCTAAGATTATAACTATTATTTCTTCCATGCAACACCCCAGCAGTAAATAAGTATTTAAATGAATGTATATCCCCCTGAAAGACATTTCCCATTAATACATACACATATTCTAACCAAGGAGGCTGTCCACACAAAGGTGAATTCACAAAACAGAAATGGGGAGCTGACTTGGCAACCACGTGGCAGATTTTCATTACGATGCATGATGATTACAGGCTGTCTTTGAAGATTTTGCTCTTTTAAAATTGGCTCCGCTACTGTACAGAAAGTAAGATAAAATGCCTACTTTGCATCTGAGCCTTGATGTCTCTGCTGTGTTTCAAATTTGAAGGTTTTTTTTTCTTTCCAATGAAAATCAAAAAATCATTAAATGATGTTAGAGACAGCAGGAAGTGTGTATGAATCAGAGAACATCTTGTGGTGGTTGATAATATTTCATTATCTAAATCAGTCGGTACCGATTTCTTATATATCAAAGCTTATAATTATTTTCAAGGATGTGAACCATGGAGGGAAGTGGAAGTCTGAGAATGATGTCAATAGAAGAACCAGGGCTTCTGCAGGAGAGTGGAGGAATTTGCCCAAAGAGCAATTATGTAAATAAAATATGCCCTGGGCTAGAATAATTTCACTGTCACCCACTGACAGGGATGGCCCCAGGCACAGGCCCACAGTATTCACTTAGGGAGGTGGATTTGTGGGGGTGGGGAGAGGAAGAGAACCCCATTTAATTTATTTGTTCCTTATTATGCAGGATAGTCAGGGCTGTTTCTGCCACTTTCTTTGCAAAAAGTCCTACAGACAATTTGAAATGGGAGGCGTCACCAGCTACTGGAAGCTCCCCTGACTGACTAGCTCAAACCTTCCATCCAGGTGTTCGTGGTCTTTCCACCTTTAAATACAAATGGCAAATGTACTGAGCTCCACTCTTGGCCCATGTGCTTTGTTACCTATCAGATGTTTTGAAGGAATAACTCCCATAGAAAAATGATTTTGGCTTTCAGATTAAATTTTATTAAGGGAGGAGGGGATTCAGGAACCTAAGTGGCGTAGACAACTTCTTGTTAAACAGAGGCATTGTGGGAACATGTGTTATTAAAAGAGTGGCCACATCGTGGCTTCAGTGAGTGTATGGAAGGAAGGGCATTCTCCAATAGCCAGCTCTGAGAAGTTCATGATGGAGGCAGTGCCAGATCTCCTGATGGCCAGAGAGTGGGCAGAGCCAGGGGTTCAGAGCTTTGTGTGGCAACTAGCAAGTGAGACCCTGTTCCTGAGGGTGCCGTCCTTGGGGCAGCAAAGGATGCCTAATAGTTCTCCTGGAAGCTACAGTTCCTTAGCTCATCCCCTCACCTTTCCCAAGGTTTCAAGGTCAGCACAATTCTGTCTCATTGAGATGAAGCAGGAGGGAGGCCCTAGGCTCCAGGCATTGCAGCCAGGTGAACCTTTGTTTTCTCTTCCACATATTGGTGCTGTTATGAAGACCCTCAGATGAATGTCAAGCACATTTATTTCTGTTTTGTGGACTGAAAGTCCAAGGTCAAGATGTTGACAGAGTTAGTGTCACCCAGGGGTGACTCCTGGTTATTGGATGATACCCTCTTACTGTGTGTCATGATGGGCAGGAGTGAGTTCTTAGTGGGAGACTGTCTGGTTAGAGTGTCTATCTCATTTACAAGCCTTCACTCTTGTGTCAAAACTACTTCCTGTGTTTGTTACTTTTCTCATTGTTCTTTTTTTTTTAATTTATTTTTTATTTTTTAGTTTTTGGGTTCTTTTTTTGAGACAGGGTTTCTCTGTGTAGCCCTGGCCGTTCTGGAACTCACTTTGTAGACCAGGCTGGCCTCGAACTCAGAAATCTGCCTGCCTCTGCCTCCCAAGTGCTGGGATTAAAGGCGTGCACCACCACTGCCCGGCTTCTCATTGTTCTGATCAAGGTGCCTGAGAAGCAGAAACCAAGGAAAGGAGCCATTCATTTAGCTTAGGGATCAAGGAACAGTCAGTTGTGCCAGTGAAGGCATGGTGGCAGGATGGGGAAGCAGTTTCCCAAGGGGGTGAGGCCCATACTCCATCTGTAGGAAATGGCTTTGGGCTGTAAAACCTCAAGTTCTCCATGCCCTTCCCCACTGTGACACACTTCCTTCACCAAGATGCCACCTCCTAAATACCCTACACCTTCCCAAACATTCCCACAAGCAGGGGACCAGGTACTCAGACTCTTGAGCCCAAGGGAACACTTCACAGTCAAACCTCACCTCCCAGTAGCTTATCCCTCATTTTCTTTAGGGGTCCTTTCAGCATGGGTATTTTGAAGAGACGTAGACATGCAGACCATGGCAGGCTCCTAGAAGTCTTGTAGCAAGGACATTAAGGAAGTGATTACAGAATTGGGCCAGACCCGTGGACTGTTCAGACTTTCCTCAGACACACATAACCCTTCAGGCCTAGCAGGCTCCATGATGCTCAGATAACTCCAGGACCAGAGGAAGCTTTATGAAGTGGGGTCTGGGGAGATGATGTTCATCTCAGGCTTAACTGAGAGAAAGCTATGGAGTTCAGTAAAGCTCTGTGTGCTACTGACTTGGAAAAGACCCCAGTGGTGGCCCAGGAGTCAGGACCTCTGTTCTGTGCTTTCTGAGTGTTTTCTAGCATGCGGGGTGTTTCTTAACAGGTTTCCACGAGGCACACTGATCAAGTCTGCTTTTAGGAGGAAGAACTGCAGAGGGAACAGCTCTCTGTAGTGGAATTTCCCAGCCACCTGAAAATGACGTTCTTAGTTCTTCAGTTGTCTTGATTCTTGATTCATGGTTGTGTTCGCTGGCTTCTCCTGAGCTAGCACTCTGCCCTTTCACCTCGGCTTTATCTTTAAATTCTCTATAGTTTACAGCAACCTAACTATACCAGTGGATTCATGAGCAACTGCTAGAAGGAGACAGATCCCAGGTCTCTGAGATCAACAGTAAGGGCAACAGGGAGAAAGAGAGGGAGGGAGGAAAGGAGGGAAGAAGAGAGAGAGAGAGAGAGAGAGAGAGAGAGAGAGAGAGAGAGAGAGAGAGAGAGAGAGAGAGAGAGAGAGAGAGAGACAGAGAGAGAGACAGAGAGAGACAGAAACAGAGACAGACAGAGACAGAGAGACAGAGAGACAGAGAGAGACAGAGACATAGACAGAGAAAGACAGAGAGACACAGACAGAGACAGAGCTAGAGAGACAGGAAGACAGATAAACAAAGAGGCTGACAGAGAGACATGGAGAGACAGAGAAAGTCATAGAGAGAGACAGAGACACAGAGAGAAAGAGACACAGAAACACACAGACACATACACACACACACACACACAGAGAGAGAGAGAGAGAGAGAGAGAGAGAGAGAGAGAGAGAGAGAGAGAGAGAGAGAGAAGAGAGAGGTTTCTCTTTTACCTCTACTGTTTGTGATGAGGATTCACAGTTGTCTACTATTGCATGCTAAGTCCACATTTCCCATGGGGTGAGGCCCAGGCAAACACTCCTTTCATTTACAGAGGCAGGCACATTTCCCCAGGGCTTCATCCTAGTGAGGACCAAGGCTTGCCCCTTCACACCAGAATAATTTGACCAATACCCCAGTGTGACACTTTATAGAAGGGTTGTGTTTTAAACAGGTCATAAGTATGATTTAAAATTTCAGCTTTCTAAGTTATTTAAAGCTTCCTGCCAGTGTGGCACAGGCTGTTTCCCACACCTTCCATCTTCTGAATGGCACCGTTTCTTACGATGCATGTCAGAGGGCCTACAGGCATGACCTTCATCAGTGGGTCATTGAAGCACAGGTCCCTGAGAGAGGTTCTCACACACTGCATTGGTAAGTTCAGATCCTGCTTGTTGCTACCTATGACAGTCTCATCTCCCCTGGGAAAGCCTCTGTCTTGTCTCTGTGTTTCAGTTATGCCCTTCTTTAGCTTGGGCCTTTGTGAAGTCCCAAAGTTGGAGAGAACTACTCCATTTCTTTCCAGTGGTGATTGAGGAGGAATCAGGGAAGAGACCCAACCATTCTCATTCCACTGCACTCTTAAAGTCCACTTATTGAGTGGGTCTACTGAAAAGCTTCTTGGAGCCCCAGCTGCCTGCCTGACCACCTAGGTGTCTATCCTAATGTGGGTAATGGAGTTACTGAGCTGCACTGAGGCTCAAGCCCTGGGTCTTAAACCTGGCAGATTCCCAGCCTGAGGCCTTGGCAAACTGTTCTTGCTTCTGTTACTTCTATGTCCTGTGGCCCAAAATGGGCTTCTTGATAGTGGATGCTGAGAGAAGGGGTCAGGGTATTAAATGTAGAGGCATTGGGCATGGAAAGGGAATAAGATGGTAAGAGGACCATCTTTGTTTGCTGTTCAGTGTTCTGAGTTACTCCTGAATCAAGGCTCTGCAGAAGTCCATACTATGGCCTCCTTGACATCAGTGGAGGACTGTGAAACCCACAGGGAGGGTAGGTTGTTGGGCAAGAGTTCAAAATGATCAGTGAGAAGATGACCTCAGGGCTAACCCAAATGCACAGGGTGGGGACATGCTTTGCTGTGATAATTGCTTACACAGAGGAATGTAGGTAGGGGAAACCTCTTGCACTACTAGTCTGTTGGAGTTGCAACAGAAAAATACTATGGTAGTGAACCTCACTTCTGAGGTTTTATTTATTTATTTATTTATTTATTTATTTATTTATTTATTTGGTGTGTAGACACATTTTCCCTTTCTCTGTGCTATATTTTGTCCTGATCTCCTCCTGTGGTGTTCCATCAGTGTGAACCATGGCCCACACCAATAGAATTTTAATATAGGTACCTCTTACAAATTTCTTGGTCAAATGAAGTTACATCCAGAGGTTCATGTGGGCTAGGACATCACTGTATGAGTTTGTAGGGACATTGTTAAACTTAGGAAGGTCCTCAAACATACCTGTGGCATGTCGGTATGTGTCTTTGGGAGGATCTCGAGTATCTGACAATGAACATCACTCAACAAATGTTGAATTTATGAAAGTTATCTACCTGCCATCATTATTGTCACAGTAGGATTTTACTATATCAAGAGTTTTGGTTTTTTTTTTTTCAATTTATTTAAATGCTCTGTTCAGACATAGCTCTCAGTTTTTCTCATTCAGAGTGTTTTTTTATATACCTTAAGAACATAAGCAGGACTGAGCCTAGAACTCAGCAAAGGTAATATCCCTGCTTGTATGTTGCTGGTCCCAAGCAAAGTTATTTGTCTGTCTTTACCCAGGTGGGCTCTTGTACGCAGATTTTTTTCTCGGACGTTATGTTAACATCTCCGATGCTCTCCAGCTCTGTCCATAGAGCAGCGGCACTAACTCATAAAATTAATTCCCATTTTGTGGGATTGTCAGAAATGAGGATTGTTCTGACCTCTCTTTGAACTCATCAGGCGAAATGAAGTTGCTCACTGAGCTGGGGAAGACAAAGCTGGGTTTCGGGAGATCAATCAAGTCCACCATGCTCAGGAGAGGCCCGCAACCTGCCTCGCCACACTGACCCCGGCGGCTGCCCATCCCGTGCACAAATGAAAGCCATCACTCCTGGTGAAGAAGATACTAAATTATTGGCTTTTAAATTTAATTTTCAGTTTACTTGTGTTTTCGATTAGCGTGCCATGTCTCATCAGGACCATACTACCTTTGAGTGGAATCTTCAGCTGCCCTTGCCTTCAGAAGGCAAATTCCATCAGAGATCCATCTATTAGCACATAGTATGTGTGCGTGGGAGGGGGCAGAGGGGTTGTTCTCCTGAGCAACAGTAGCAAGTTATTTTCATCAGACTAAAATCAATAACAGGCTTGGAAATAAAACGTCACCCTGAGCCTGGGGCCACAGAATGTCCTGACAGGCTCCTAAAACTATGTGCTGGTGGCTGGAGGCTCTGTGGGTCAGCCATTCACTTTCCTTCCATGATTTAGTCTGGAGATGTCTCCCCAGGCAAGTAAAGCTTAGGACTGGGTGACAGATGGGTGCCTGGAGAACCCGTGTCCTCAGCTAATCCTCCTCTGGAGAGGGGGAGCTCACTTGGGTACAGACAGAAACTTTCTGCTCTCAGGGGCAAAGCTGCGGTTGCCATTTTCCAGAGGTGCTTAAGGGTCTGGTTAACCATCTTTAATTTGATGCCTTCTGTGAGAGCTTCAAAGCCACTGGAATAGGAAAGCTTTCGATAAAGCTGTATAACAATGAGAGGTAGGCCTTGTAGTAACCCCCAAATGTGATCTATTGGCAGTCAACAAACAAGCAAGGAGCTCATGTGAATATTAGCCAGAATTGTTCAGTTATTGGTAAGGCTCAGGAATCATATTATCAAACAAATAATATGATTCCCATGGACCAATCGTGGTAGTGAAATTTGCAGGTCTACCTTCCTTCTGACCATCTCTCAGGGGTCTGCAGGAATCTAGGAAAACAGCTCTAGCCTCTCCAGATGGTGCTGGCTGTTACAGCCCTCAGTGCTCCTGATTCTGGGGACACATGACTCATCCTACACCCCTTGTCACATCGCCACTTCCTCCTGTGTCTCTGATTTCTCCTCATTCATGTACATTCTTTGCACAAAGTGATGGGTTTCTAATGACATTTGCACTCTATCAAGCCATGACATTCTTGGCCACAATCACTGTCCTCACCCACCCCTGACTTAATTCCCAAAAGATCCTGCCAGTCTTAGTTTGAGTTTTATTGCTGTGGTAAAACACCGTGATCAAAAACAAGTTAAGGGAGGAAACTTTATCTAAGAGGTTACAGTTCATCATGAGAGAAGTCAGGGCAGGAGCGGAAATCAGTTTCTGGAGGTAGGAACTGGAGCAGAAGCTAGGAATAAATACTGCTTACTGAATTGCTCCTCCGAGCATACTCGGCCTGCTGTTTTATCTAGCCCAGGACCATGTAAGAGTGTCAGTGCCCACAGTGGGCTGGGCCCTCACACACCAATCATTAACCAAGAAAAAGGAGGGCTCACAACCTTGTTCTAAGATATGTATACGGGATGGAAATATTACTCATTTGAGGTTCCTCCTTCCCAGATATATCTAGGTTTGTGTCAAGTTGACAAAAGACTAATTAGCAGCACTCTCTCCTTTCCTTTAATAGTCCCTCTTCCATTTCAGTGTCATCGAATAAGATCTCACAACCCCCTGATCAGATCACCCACCTGTCTTAATTATAATGACACTTCTCCACAAGAAACAAAGGAGACACTGGTACAACTGTCACAAGGGTCATCAATATATGGTCTATTACTTCATTGATAAAGAACAGGTGCTTACGTGTTTCAGTACCATCTTCTATAACTTCCTATAGCACACACTACATGCTACAACTTTATATAGAAGTGAGCAACCCTGAAGAATGTTCTATTACAAAATTCCCATAATATGACATTAATTAGTTTACATGTTAATTGTTATTTTTATAATTTTTACAATATGTGATGTACTGGACAATTTGATATCAACTTGACACAAGCTAAGAGTTATCTGAAAGGAAGAAAAGTCGGCTGAGACAATCCCTCTATAAAATCCAGATGTAAGGCATTTTCTTAAGTAAAGATTGATGAAAGAGAGCTGTAGTGGCTATTCCTGGTTGTCAATTTGACTATATCTGAAATGAACTACAATCCAGAATTAGAAGGCTCACCTGTGGCCCAAATCTGGAGGCTGAAAGATACAAGTTTCCAACCTGAATCTTGGTATGGAGATCTTGAGGTATAGTGGCTATGAATCCCAGAGGATTAAGATAGGAAGATCTACGAGTTCATAAAGGTGTGGTGGCATAGTGGCTATGAATCCTAGAAGATTAAGATTGGAAGATCTATGAGTTCAAGCAAGGTCATCTGGGATTAAAGGTGTGGTAGCACACACCTTTAATCTGGGCCACACCTTTTGCTGGAGACCTATAGAAGGACATTGGAAGAGGAAGGCTGGCTCTGCTTCCCCTGCTTGCCTTGTGGGACTGAGCAACTGCTGGATCCTTGGACTTCCATTAACAGCTGCCACCAACCATTGTTGGGAGTTGATTGTTGGGAGTTGGACTAGACTGTAAGTCATCAATAAATTCCTTTACTACATAAAGACTACCATAAGTTCTGTGACTTTAGAGAACCCTGACTAATACAAGAGCCAAGCTCATTATGGGTGGTGCCATCTCTGGGCTTGTGGTCCTAGGTTCTATAAGAAAGCATGCTGAGCAAGCTGTCATGATCAAAGCAGTAAACAGATGCCTTCCATGGCCTGTGCACCAGGCCCTGCCTCCAGGTTCCTGCCCTGGTTGATTTCCCATCTTAACTTCCGTCAATGATAGAATATGGATGTGCAAGCATAAGCCAAAGAAACTCTTTCCACTCCAAGTTTTTTTTGTCCATGGTGTTTCATCACAGCAATAGAAACTCTAATTAAGACAAATTGGTACCATATTGTGGGATATTGCTGTGACAGACATGATCACGTTGTTTTGGGTGGGATTATGGAAGGACTTCAGAACTTTGGACTAGAAAAGTCATTGAGATTTGAGGGCTCAGTGAGTTGTCCTGTAGGAACTTGGAAGATAGGAAAATTGAAAGTAATGCAGATGACAGAAACCCAGCTTGTGATGTTTCAGAGGGAAACAAATGCCATTTGTGTAAAGATTCTGTGGTATCTGGTTAGATAGATCTGCAGAATCAGTTCTTAATAAGAGACTAGTACCATTAGAGTAAAACCTTTGCTTTGCTGAATTAATAAGTTTATTTGATAGAACTTCCAAGAAGTTTTAAGAACTGAAAGACGGAAGACTCAGCTCCCAAGTATACATCCAAAGAAATGAAATGAAATCAGGCTCCCAGCCATTGGCACTCCCACACAAAATTATTATAATATTTTCAACATAGGACATGGAACACACTTATATTTTCCATCAATAGATGATTGGATACAACTGTACAGTCAAACTTGAGCTGAACAAGGACAACAATAGACATGCTAAGACAGGGGAAAGCCCATGAGGCCTCAACCCTACACAAAGAATAAAGGCAACTAAGAAATGCAGAGAGTGGGAGAAATAGTCTTCTCTAGAGAAGAACACAGCAGTTGGATACATGATACCAACTAGTTAGCCTGAAAATATACATACAAGTAACATTATACATTATGAGCAGGCTATATCTAGGAATATATATATATATATATATATATGTATATGTATATATATACATACACATACATATACATGTATGCATGTAACATCAATGGGTGAAAAAAAGAAGTCATTAATTTGGGAGAGCAAGGAGGAGGGGTTTAAAAATATAAGAAGTTAAAAGAAATGTAATCACACAAGTTGGAGAAATGTTCAGTTTTAAAAGAAGAAAACATTACAATCTGCAACAACATGTCTGAACACTGGGCTTTATCCATAATGCAGTAAATCAGAGAGAGGAGGCCCAGTCTACTGTAAGCCCAGAGGCTCATTACCCTTTGTGTTCCATAGCCTCTGACTGCCCTGGCAGATACACAGCACACTATGTGAAAACTCCAGCTGCTTTCACATCTCAGGAGAGCCTCAGGAGGTAACAGTTGTCCTGTGCCCATTATGGAGCTCTTGGAGGGATGTGGTGGTTTGAATATGCTTGACCTATGGAAGTGCTACTATTAGGAAGTGTGTTGGAGTAGGTGTGGCCTTGTTGGAGAAAGTGTGTTACTGTGGGAGTGTGCTTTGAGGTCCTATGCTCAAGTTCTGCCCAGTGTAAAAGAATGACTCTTCTCCTAGCTACCTTCTAATAAAGATGTAGAACTCTCAGCTCCTTCTCCAGCACCATGTCTGCCTGGATGCTGCTATGCTTCCCACCATGATGGTAAGAGACTGAACCTCTGAAACTGTAAGCCAGCTATAATTATTGTTCCTTATAAGAGTTGCCTTGTTCATGGTGTCTCTTCACAGCAATGGAAACCCTAACAAAGACAAGGGACTAATGGGACAAAAGGTATGTGAGGGAAGGGTCTCCTGAGCCCTGGGGTAGAGCTCACCTGACAATTTGGGTGCCATAGAAGAGGACATGGGAACAGGAATGTAATTGGCTTTCTGCCCAGGCCAGACAAGTCAGTAAACAAGGTATGGATGACAGAATGTAACTGTCATAACTGGGGATCAATTCTTAGATGATGCTGCTCCCACTCCTGGGCTGACACCTTCTTTAGTTTGTATCCCAGTTCTAAAGGAGTGTATAACAGGAGTTAGACATGAAAACAGACAGTGTTTGATAATGACTAAACAGTATGCTGTGTCCACCTAGGTGGACCCAGAAGCTGGGCAGCTCTTGATGTCCCACATGATATTTTATGGTATGAAACATGACTCCTGGGGTGGGGTGTCTCTCATGGGCCATATCATATCTGTGAGCCCTCTGCTCACATATGAGTTTGTAGGTGTTCTCTCCAGCTAGTGATCTGAGTGCTTGGGTTTTAATGACAAGTTGGACTAAGTATATTATGATGATGACAGTCCTGTCGAATCTCCCTCCAGGACATGGTGACAAGTGCTGGGGGCAGGTTCTTTGCCAGGGGCAGGTATTCACTCTAACAGTGTGCCTAGGGAAGATAGATTTGGAGAAAGTAAGTACATCCATGTCTCCATAGACTAGCAGCACAAATGTGCCACCTAGCTGCTGTGCTGCCTTTCTGAGGTATAGACCAGAGATGCCCAGTAGAATCACCCACAGGAGACACTGGGTGTGCCAGCTGCTCTCTGGAGACTTAAGTGTTGTAACTCTCAGAAAAACTCAATTAAATGCTTTGAATATCTTCCCTGACAACCTAGGAGAGTCATTTGCAATACATTGTGGATCTCCATCCTTTTCTTTCAGTGGCCCAGGCTGTCTATGGCTAACATTTTTCCTATAGGCCAGTCATGCTCATTCCACTACATATGGCAGGTAGAATTCTAAAAACAGATTCTCACAAAGTCTGCCTGTGATTGGGCTTCAGTGAGACTTTCTCTTCTGTTCTCAAGTGGACAAAGACCCAAGAGCTTTGAGATCCAGGATGCTGAGCTAATGCTCATGCTCCTGTGTCCCCAGGGCCTCACAAGTGTGGATGGGTATATAGGTATAATAAGGGTTCAATCTCTCCTCCTGCTCATCACCCAGAAGAGGTAGTAGAATAGAAAAGTTATTAGGATATGGGGGAAGTGGACCTACTTAGCAATAGTTCTTTCAGAGCAAGCTCAATCTTCTTTGGCAGCAGTTCAGTCCCACGGCAAACATAAAATACAACTCAGCAGCTGCAGATGAGACACCTAGGTAGGCAGACAGTACACCCAAAATGGCAGCTTCAGTCCAGTCCTTTGGGCAAACAGACACCAGACATGAACACCAACCACCTTGAAGGGAGGCCACAGGAGCTGCAAACTTCCACAGAAATCTTAGGAGCAGTTCTTGGGTGAGTTTCTCTCAATGTCTGCATGACCACAAATTGAGCTCAACAATGCTATGTAAGGTGAACCAATACATGTGTGTAGGGAAGAACAGCAAGGCAGAACAAACCAAACCAATGGTCAGTGCTCATCTCTCCTTCATCAAGTATCCTTTCATGTGTTTGCTATATCAAAACATCATTTCACCTGTGTCTGCTTCAGGAAAACATTCTTCCACATGTATGCTTTAGAAAGACATCCTTTCACCTATGTGCCCAGCATTTGACATAACTAACTTTCCAGAGAAACTAGAAATTTCCACTTCATGGATGGAGTCTTAAGGACATGTGTTCCAGCTACTTCTGGCTGCAAAAGAAATCACCTCCGAACTCAGGTCATAGGCAGCTTTACCATGCTTGTAGACACACAGTCTGTTGTAGGTCAAGAGTTTGGAAGACACACAGATGAAACCTGGGCAGAGTTGATGCAGAGACTGACTTGGGTACCTGGGGTACCTTCCCAAAATGCTCAGGGTACATAGTGTCAGGCACAATAGTTATAAGTGAATTCAACAAGTAAGAGAGCAAACATTGATCTTACTTCTACTATTGTCATATGCAGTTCTGACTCGTCAGAGATGCAGTGCCCTTAGATATCTTTTCAGAGTGAGTTGTCTCTGATGAGCTCATATACATCTGCATAGCCTGGGCATCTGATTTCTCCAAGTGTCACACAGTTCAACTGCTTCAGCAACACTGTGGGTAGCATCCTGGGAGTTTCTGAGTCCTCTACTCAGGGTTATATATGTGCGGCACCCCAGTGTCAGTTGGGTAGACACCCCTCACTGCAGTCTAGCATCATTAACTGTGGGGCTGTGTTCTTGGCTGACATGCTATTGTCTTCCAGAGATCAATCTTGGATGCAGAGAATGCTTTTGAGTGTGGACCACGGTGCCCCTCCTAGCATCTCTAAAAATGGACCTTGCCATCAGAGCTTGCTAAGGTATTGCAATATCTGACGTCTGCTGCTGTTAAACAGAGAAACCCACCCCACTTTTAAAAGGCTTGTGGAACAGGTAAGATTCATTCAGATAATCTCTTTGTCCTATGGGGTAGAACATATAACATTTCAAGCCCCAGAATTAAAACCCACCGAAGCAACAGTTCTGTGGAAGTAATACTGGGAATCAACTTCAGAGATTCTGTTAAGTACACTTAACATCTACTACCACTTCAGAATCTACAACAGACTCATCCACTGCAGGCCAGATTCAAAGTCCCAAACCCTCAGATGTCCGTCACCTAAACCCCTTGGGCACTACTCCAAGAAAGGCAAGCATTTACTATTCTTGGGGCAGACCAAAACGAATTTACTTCTTTGTTATATTTTTTACCTGTTTCAGAAACTGTTTAAAGATCTCCTTAGATGTTCCATTGAGGGTCCTCAACAGGCCTTCTCTTCTTACCCAGATGGAAAATGTGAATAACAAGATTCCTGGTTTTGTCTGCTCTCAGCTGCCACTTCTCCTGTGGATTGGCTTCATCTTCCCACATGGAGACCCATGTGTATTAGTCAGGGTTTCTATTCCTGCACAACATCATGACCAAGAAGCAAGTTGGGGAGGAAAGGGTTTATTTGGCTTACTTCCATATTGCTGTTCATCACCAAAGGAAGTCAGAACTGGAACTCAAGCAGGTCAGGAAGCAGGAGCTGATGCAGAGGCCATGGAGGGATGTTCTTTACTGGCTTGCGTCTCCCGCCTTACTCAGCCTGCTCTCTTATAGAGCCCAAGACCTCCAGCCCAGGGATGGCACCACCCACAAGGGGCCCTACCCCCTTGATCACTAATTGAGAAAATGCCCACAGCTGGACCTCATGGAGGCAATTCCCCAATTGAAGCTCCCTTCTGTGATAACTCCAGCCCGTGTCAAGTTGACACACAAAACTAGCCAGTACACCATGTCAACATCTCTACACAGTACCCCCAAAGTCATGGCAGCCTCCTCTTTCCAAGAGCAAGTAGCTTCTCTTTGTTTCTGTTGTTGTGTCATCTTTTTGAGATGCAGAGATGTAGATTCTGTGTTTGTCCTTAGACCATGTGCCAGGTCTTTCTGAAGAGGGCAAGTGCTGACCTTTTGGGTATGTTACCCACTGCAACAATCTTCAGTTAAAGGTGTTTGTTGAGGTTCTAATCCCGTCTTTACCCTAGTGTCTCTAAACAAGTCAGCCATGTTAAATTTCAATAACATGGGGAGTTCCCTATAAGTGAGGCTTGGCATCTTCATGCTGCTGGAGTTCCAAACTCCACTCTATATGTACATTACACAGTTTTAAAAAGAAAGTTCCTTTCTGGATGTTGTATAAAATATTCACCATGTACAGGGTACTTAGACATATTTGTTTTGCTGAGGAGCTCAGTGAAGGGATGATTAAACAGGTTCAGCCTGTGGAGCTGGCAAAGCTTTTGAGAATAAACTGTAATTTCACCATGGAAGTGAATTTTCTTTTTATTCTTGATGGAGACTAAACACAGATTGTGTGTTAAGTGGAAACAGACTTTACACACATCTTGTGGAGCAATGTGGAGACCCTACAACCTAGAATGTGATTAAATTTTTCTTCCATCAAGAAAAAAAAAGACTGAGCTGGCTTTTCCTAAAAATACTTAAATGTCCAGTCTGTTGCTGTCAGGACTCCTAGTGGGATTCTCCACTATGATGATTCTCAGCTTTGCATCTTATTTGCATTGCAAATGGAAGCATTAATTAAACATCGCTCTCATACTAGTACTTTGGTTTTAAGTCCATGTTTGTAGCCTGTTCTGAACTTCCAGGCACCCGTAGTCAGGCCTGAGTGATTTCACTTCAGCTGGAAGTGTTTCAGTATGTGAAATCAGGGAGACATCTTCTCTTCTCTTTTATGTGTAAGGATCTTGCTTTAGGTCACATAACAGAAAAACCGTTTTTCAAAGGTTTAATTTTAATTAGACTTTCTTCCCTGTACCAGAGCAGGTTAGATCATTGATTCAAAAAAGTGAAGCGATGAATTTGAGAGACAGCAAGGTGACTGGTACGTGGGTAGGCTTGGAGGAAACAGAGATGGGGCAAATGATGAGGGGATTACTTTTTAATTAAATAAACAAAGTATTTTTAATTTTTCAAAATTAAAAAAGCTGTGTGTTTAATGACAGATTATGGATTCAAGCTGCAGGTTTGATTTTAAGATGTGATATTCCAGGTCAATGCAGTGAGAATACTGAAATCCTAAGTATTGGGGCTGTTTCAAATGATTGGGTATGAGCAGACTACTGTACTTTTCAAATGGCTTTATACTGAAATAAGAATAAATGTGTGCATGAGAACATGTCGTGGGCTTGCTTTTAGAAAGCTTGAGTAAACAGCCTGTGGCAGGCCACCAAGCTAACTGATGTGTGTTTTGCCTTCTAGGAAGTCAAAAATGACTGAAGTTTCCAATGGCTCTGCTCCTCAGGGTCAGTCTCCATGAGAGCACCAGGCTTTCTGCATCCTTAGTTCCAGACAGGGTGGGTGCCTTGGGGCCAGCTTGCAGTGGTACAATACCTGACAGCTTTGGAGCACTGCCTCATTGTACCTGGAGCACTACAGCGCACAGCTTTGGAGCACTGCTTCACTGTAGAGCATTATAGCTGACAGCTTTGGAGCACTGCCTCACTGTACCTGGAGCACTACATCTCATAGCTTTGGAGCACTGCCTCACTGTACCTGGAACACTACATCTCACAGCTTTGGAGCACTGCCTCACTGTACCTGGAACACTACATCTCACAGCTTTGGAGCACTGCCTCACTGTACCTGGAACACTACATCTCACAGCTTTGAAACATTGCAGTACTGTACTTCAGGGAGCAGAGTCCTTTCTTCTGATCTCAGGGCCTGAAGCTCTCAGTGCCTGGAGAGTAATTTTGTCTTTTAGACCCAGGTGGATGGTGGCTTTAGGGAGGAACTTCAGAGCACAGTTCCCACAGTTCCTGGTCTCTCCACTCATTTACATAGTACCAGATTCTCTCCAGTGGCCTTTCAAATACTGGGCCAGGAGACCTCTGCTACTGAAAACTGTAGGAGAGGAATCCCTGGCTGACAGCCTCAGGAGAGAGTTACAATACATCCTGAAGATTCATTTTTCTGAGCCACTGAAAAGTCCCCGCTCTGGCACAATGACACCTTGGCAGTCCTCTCAATTCATCTGACCAAGGGTTCCCTGGAGACACAACAAATGCACCACTTGGTGGCTTTCCTCGAGTTTAAAGTACAGCATGAGTCTGCATCAGTAAGGGGAGTGGTTTGGGTGGTTTTATATGAACTCAACACAAGCTAGAGTTGTTTTGATAGAGAGAATATCAATTGAAAAAAATGCTCCCCCGCCTAGATTTCTCTGTGGACAAAACTTTGGGGACATTTTCTGGATTGATGATTGATACGAGAGGGTCCAGCTCACTGTGGGCAGTGCCAGCCTTGGGACAGTTGTCCTGGGTGTTATACAAAATCAGGGTGAGCAAGCCATGAGGAGCAAGCCAGTAAGCAGTGTTTCTCCATGACTTCTGCTTCAGTTCAGGCTTCCAGGTCCCTGCAGCTGCTGCCCTGGATCCCCTCAGTGATGGTGTGACCTGAGAGTGCAAGCCAAAACAAACCTTCTCCTCTTCGTGTTTCTAGTCACGGTGTTTGTCACCACAACAGAAAGACTAACTAAGACTGTGAGTCTGTGTCAGGCAAGCTGGAGGAGGAAGCAAAAGTGAATTTCTCTCCAGCTTATTTCTTATTTTACACTCATGTCTCAGACACCCAGGCTGGGGCCTTTGCCTTCCCATGTACCCAGCTCCTTTGCTTTCCTCAGAGGCCTCAGAGACCTCCATATTCACATTTAGTTTCAAAATGATGCAGAGGAGGCAGGGAGGAGGAACAAGACTGTGTCAGCCTAGTGTTTCCAAAGCAGGACTCACAAAACTCTCGAACAGCTTGAGGCCTATTTACACATCTTGATAAGCCCATGCATTTTTGAATGCACAGCCTGCTTGTGAATCTACTGACTTGAAACACACACTGTTCATTTATATGTTAACACATGTGAAGTGGAAACTTCCAGCTTCTTTGGAAAGACAATTATGTCAAGTGATGTTTTGCTGGGCACACAGGTGAAAGATTATATTGCTAAAACAGATACAGGAAAGAATGTTTTCCTGATGCTGGCACAGGTGAAAGGATGTTTTGATATAGCAGACACATAAACGGATGCTTGATGAAGGAGTATAAATATGACCCCACAGACAGTGGGAGACAAGCACTGAGCATTGGTTTGGTTTGTTCTGCCTTGCTATTCTTCCCTACACACATGTACTGGTTCACCTTACATAGCATTGTTGAGCTCAATTTGTGGTCATGCAGACATTGAGAGAAACTTGCCTAAGAACTACTTGTGAGCTTCCTGAGGCAGCTTGTCACTTCCAAGGCCTTGCCTCAGGCCTTTTGGTGTTCGTGTCTTGTGTCTGCTTGTGAAAGGCCCATTGGTGAGCCTAGTGGTTTCTTCAGGATTGAACTACAGCTACTAGTTCATGCCTGGTGTCAGTCTGCCTAGAGGACTGGTCTGCAGCTGGGATTGAACTGTGGCCAAAAAAGACTGAGCTCACCTCCAAGGAACCACTGCTGAACAGGTCCACTTCCCTCATATCCTAATAACTACCTCTGCTGAGTGGTGGGCAGGAGGAGAGGTTCAACCCTTATTAAAGTAGGTTGCAAAAAAAAATGTATGCCTACAGGCATGGATCTGCTTCTGTGCACAAGCACATTCAAGTACGTATAACTTATTAATTTAATCAGTCATTTGGTTAAAAGGTGAAAACAAAAGTATGCATGCCTAGGCTGAGGCTTAGTGTGTAGACACTTGCCACTAAACCTAATGAGCTGAGTTCAACCCCTGGGATCCACACAGGTGAGGAAAGAAACAACTCTGAAAAGTGTTTCCTGATCATCATAGGTACACAGTAGCACAGGAGCCTTTCCTCACATGAAGGAATGTAATTAAACTGTTTCAAATATGTGTGACTCTCCACTGAATTCCCCCACCAAGGCTGTTAATCTCTACCATCCTTTTCTTGGCCCTTCACACAAACTAAACCAATACAAATATGTCCCCCACCCCTCTTTAATTTGTGCAGGCAGAAGCTGCTCCTCACTCCCTCCTATTCCTTATCAGCATGTTTGAGCTCTTTCTACACTGACACCTAAAATGTTTCCTCTGCTTTTATGTAGCTGCATAGTATTCCTCGGGGTGGCAAGGAGTAAGCAAGTAATTGTTAATCCAGCCATTGCTGATGAGCACTTGGGTGATTGCAATATAACATTTTTAATATAGAAATAATGATGTTAATTAAAAATGTTTTAAACATCAGAAACAACAATCTACTTTATAAATATTTAAATGAACAATGAATGCCTATTGGCTTAATGGATGAATGCAGTAGTCTTTTATTTTTTTTTTCTTTTTTTGTTTTTTGAGACAGAGTTTCTCTGTTTAGCGCTGGCTGTCCTGGAACTCACTCTGTAGACCAGGCTGGCCTCGAACTCAGAAATCCACCTGCCTCTGCTTCCCAAGTGCTGGGATTAAAAGCGTGCGCCACCACCGCCTCTAATGAAACTTCATGATGATGTTGATACTGGCAGATCTCAGTGGGTCTTACCAAGTAGTACATGAGAGTGGCGGTAAATGTTGAGCCCTTGCCTGAGTCAGTAAAGCCTGGAGGTCCAGCTCCTTTTCCACAAGAGCCCTGTAGAATGAGTGCTACCTCTCAGTGTCTGTGTCTGTAGGCGAACATGGCTCAAGGATACTTCTTTCCATTTCCCTTTTTTCCATGTTGTGGCTGGGGTGCCAAACACTCCCAAAGACTCTAGTATTGAAGGGCTGGTGTTAAGAGGTAAGGCCATTGGAGAATCTCTATCATTGGGCAACTGGCATTCAAGGGACAGTGGAAGGCTGACCCCTTGCTCTTTCCCTCCCTTACTTCTTGGGTATAGGGTGAGTGTTCTCCTCTGCTGCTTACTCCCATCATACTGTGCTCCCTCACACAAAACCAAGCAACTGCGGGCTGAGTCCTCTAACATTCTGACTTATGTGTTCTTTCCCTCTCTGTGGCTGATGGTCTTGGGTGCTCAAGGTAAGAGAAAGCTATCTTCATGCTTATCACTCCCCCCACACACACACTTCATGTTACACACCGTACATATATCACAACCCCCACACATGAGGTGAGATCACCATTTTCTCTCTGGTGACTTTCTAAGGCGGGACCAGCCGGGAGGCACATGCCTCAGAAGTGGCAGGGAAGCTGGTACAGGATTCTTTTTACCTCCATCTACACCTAGGAAGGACAGTGGATCCACAGCTCTCTCTGCACCTTTCCTGCAAGCAGAGAGCCTGTCTCCAGGGTGTGCTCTGATCCCAGGACGCAGGAGGGATGACTGATCCACAGCCCTCTGTGCACGGGTTTTACCAGAGGAAAGCTGATCTCTCAGAAGTGCTAACACTGGCTTACAGACCCACAGGAGGAACAAGCTCCAGCCAGAGACAGCAAGAACATCTAACACCAGAGATCAACAGATGGCAAAAGGCAAACACAAGAATCTTACCAACAGAAACCAAGACTACTTGGCTTCATCAGAACCTAGTACTCCCACCACAGCAAGTCCTGGATATCCCAAAACACCAGAAAAGCAAGATTTGGATCTAAAATCATATCTCACATTGGTGATAGAGGATTTTAAGAAGGACATGAATAACTCCCTTAAAGAAATACAGGAGAACACAGGTAAATAGGTTCAAGCCCTTAAAGAGGAAACACAAAAATCCCTTAAAGAATTACAGGAAAGCACAACCAAACAGGTGAAGGAATTGAACAAAACCATCCAGCACCTAAAAATGGAAGTAGAAACAGCTAAAAAATCACAAAGAGAGACAACTCTGGAGATAGAAATCCTAGGAAAGAAGTCAGGAACCATAGATGCAAGCATCACCAACAGAATACAAGAGATAGAAGAGAGAATCTCGGGGCAGAAGATACCATAGAAAACATTGCCATAACAGTCAAAGAAAACACACACACACACAAACCCAATCTTAACACATTATAGACAATGTGTAAATAACATACCAGACTGTATTATCACATACCATACCATGCCATGGACATGCTCTGTACACTATACCATGCATGCGTTCCACTGAGAAGGCTGGGCTGATTCCATGAAACACTTCAAATTGGGAGTTAAGGAGACTAGGCCTAACTCTCTGTTGCTAAGAACTGGTCAATTCCAGGTAAGTCCTTTGGCCTGAGGCAAAGACAATGGATCAGCAACAGTTGATATCCCCAGCAGGTTTCCAGTCCCCACATCCCAGTTTGGAATGTCCATAGAGATACACATGGAATGTCTGTAGAGATGAACCCAACAGATTAACATAGAGGTCACCTACCCCTAAGTTCCCTATTGTGCTTTAAATCAGCCCTGCAAGCTCACTTGGTTGTCTCACTATCTTGGTAATGGGGAGACTCTAGCATGCTGGACTTCTACAGAATAAAACACTCTTTCTGTTTGCATACTATTTGAATGCAGGGTATCATTCTTTGATGAATCATGGACCCTTACACTACACAGTATACCATGTATACATACCACACCATACATACATGGAATACCAGGCACATGCTCCACATCATGCCTAGGTATAGATCATTCATGCCTTTTTCCCATGCATAGCTCTTCTGCCATTTAGACACACACACATACATACAAACATACACACACATACACACACACACCAAGTTATAAGTACATACAACATTACACAGGTCCATGCAGCACCCAAACACTGTACACATATGTAAGTCATTTTTTAAATTGTAAATATGACTGGGAGCTTGACAGGCTCTGATGTTTTTGCTTTATCCAGAGCATCCCGTCCCATTTATCCTGTTGTATATAAACAAGCTGTTTCCATCATTGCCGAAGCTCATGCATGTCTGCAGTGTGCCTGCTGCTGGCCACTGGAAGTCCCCTCCCCCTCAGTCCTTGCTCATTATGGGCTCAGGGTGAATTTGGTGCTGTCCTCCTTAACCAGGCTTTAGAACGCTACAGGCACATGAGTTTTCTTTGCATGGCAGGGTTCTCTTTCTCCCATCTGTCCTCTCTACAGAGTCATAGGTACAGTGTCTTATGCTCTGGGTAAACTGGCACGCAGTTGGTTGGGTTCCTTGCGTAGCTCCCAAGTGGAATGGAAAGGCTAAGAATGAAAACAACATCATGCAGCAAGCAGCTTGACCTGAGAAACTCATGCTTCTCAAAGCAGTTGCCCGGACCAGACATACAGCTTTTACAAGAGACCAGAGGAGGAGCTAATGGGGTCCTCTGTGTTTGTAGAGAAAGGCCACCTTCCCAACAGTGGCCCGGTGCTCTTACACTCAGGAAGATCTGAGCTGAGGGGTAGAGGGTGGGCAGATCTTCCTAAGGCTTAAGAAATGTTCTTAGAGCCCCTAACAGAGGCTGGTGTCGGTGTCTCTTTAGGGAGTCACTTTTAATCACTCCATTTGGCATCCGCTATGTGGCCGCCTAATGTTTACATTAAGAGGTATCCAGTAAGCCTTCACTTCAGAAGCAAATGGGAACTGGAAGCCTTCAGCACCAGAGGATCTGAATGCTGATGCGCCCCTTCTGCGCTCTGGGGCGGTGCGAGGTGTTGATCATGGCTTCTCACTGATAAGCAAAGTACTTGCAGAGCGTGAAGACTCTGCATGTGCGTGCAGGATAACTCTAATCTGCACCCTGCCCGGCCTCCCGCATTTGCATGGACAAGCAGCCTGGCTGCTAAGCTCTCTATTAGAGCTGCAAAGGGCTCCCCTCATTTGAATAAGGCCTCTTTGGCACACAGAGAAGGCGGAAAAGGTGCAGTGAGCAGGAACCTCCTGGAATTAGGGTGACATTTGGAAGCAGAGGCCTTAAATGTTCGCTTTTTGTCATGTTAAATTCTTGAGTATTTTAAAATCTATTGTAACTGTCAGTTGCATCAAACGTTTTTATTCTTATTTATATTTTTATAGAGTAAACGGCAGCAGACCAGAGTGCCAAGAGTCCATTATTATGGCTATCTGCATCATGGGAAACTTCCAGCAGACTGTTTGATGCAATGTAGAAATACATTTGAATATAGGATTAGACTCATAATGTAGAAAGCAGTCAGAGATCAAAAGAGCTGGCTGGGAACTCAGACAAGCAAGAACTGTCTGCAATTTTGCAGTCAAATGAAGGGGCTCGCAGGGTGCTCCAAGCATCTTGTTGGCTCCCAGTGTGGAGCCGGTGGCCATGGCCACTGTGGCAACACCATCTTATTCTTACACGGAGCAGGCAATGGGCTTGAAAGTATGCCTTGAAGAGGCTCCTGAGCTTTACAGCGAGGGATTTAGGACAACCATATCTACAAGAGTGTGGATCCACCTTGGATTCTGCTGTGCCACTTTTAAGTGTCACTAAGATTGGTAGCTCATATTGTAGTTCTTGGAGTGTATTTTAGTATTAGAAATACAAGCAGGAGATCTGAGCTCCAAACCACTGAGACCAGAGGAGGTCTTTGCTATGAAGCTGCTGCCCACACCTGTCTTAGGAACGTGACATCTGTCCCTTGTTAGATGGCTCTTAATAAGATCTTCTAAGTGTTCTCACTATGTCTCCGCCCATGTTGTAGTAATCTCACACATGTAGTGATTGGGGTGGTAAACAGCAGATGTTTCCAGGCACTCTGCCATGGATCTGGGATTAGGACACATTCCTTTTCATCCCAATACTAACTTTGGCACTTGCCAGTCTGATATGTTAATTCTCTCTTCCTTTGATTTTGACATTTAATTCAAGAGAGAATTCTAAAGTCTGGTCTTAAATTAAGGAATGTCAGTTATTATTATCTAGTCAATATTTAGAATTGTTCTCCATACATAACATTTTATTAATAATCCTCTACAATCCAGTGATGCCCAGTATGAATGCCAAGGGCTGTCTGCATCCTAGTATAGATGTGATTGTGGCCTGACATGATTGTAGATACCAACATCTTGTTTTAGTTTCTAGGCTCAAACCTGTAGGAAAGAAATAGGAGGGAAGAGAAAAGTCCCATGCTAAGTTGAAGACATCAGTGGGCAGTCTTAGCAAGAGGTACTGTACTGGCTGAAACCTCCTTAAAGTCAAGCTTGTATCAGGCTTCCATTCTCTATGTGCATCTGAGAGATTCCCTCCCAGATTTCATAGGGAATATGGACCCTCTGAGCCTTGATTTCCTCACAAGTGATGTAGGCGTGCCATGGACACAGTGTGGTCTGTCTGGGCTGAAGCTCATCCTATCACTCTTCCATGACCTGCCCTGTGGAAACATGTTGGGAGCATGCCCCTCAGATCTTCAGGCTACAATTTTTCTAATGGCCAATCAGACCCTTGTTCAAAATGAGTTTTGAATAATTTTAAGGGGTGCAGACATTTATTGATATCAGTGAGGCTAATGCTAAACTTGAGGTGTCTGTCCTCAAGGTTCTGTGAGACTTGATGCTGGAGCAGCCACAAGTACCTTCTGTCAGGGCGCCTCACTTCCTGTGTAGTTCCCTCACATGACAGGAGCCACAGTGTTGGGTTTTCTGTTTCCTGGTGTCCCATGTCCGAACAGGAAGGTGTATATACATTACAATCTTAAAAGCAACTTGAAAAATCATTTTTGACACAAGATTTGAGTTTGACTTGAATAATTTCTCGACTATCGGAGTTTTATGAGAAGCTCACAATACTCCTGGGGAGCCAAGGAAATGGCTGATCCAATCTGTCCTCATTTGGTGGAACTGTTTCTTTCTCTCTAGCTAAGCATCATGGCCATAGCCCAGTCACAGGGTTGGATCATGGTTTTCATGCTCCTGAGCCAATGTAGTTATCTGACACCTGCAGAAAACAGAGCCAAGCTCCTCCCAATGACAGAAGTAAGAGACCACTGCTGCAGCTCTTCACAGCAGAACACAGGTTGGGAAAGACATGATGTCATCCTTCATAGTGCTCTGGGATTTTGTCTGTAGATACAGGATGGTAAACAAAAGGGTCTTCTACCCATACAGGAAAACTGAACCTACAAGGTGCTACACATGAGGCACTTGTGTTACTTTCTTGCAGAAATCTGAATGCCTCTGAACTTTGTTTCTCCATTTTTTTCCTGTTTTGCTTCTCTTATATTTTTATTTCCTGCCTCACCATTTGCTTCACACCAGACTCCCACCTTCCTGAAGAAGATGTGCAAACATTCAACTGACTGTTGGAGCATGGGGTCTTTGGGGACCCATGTATTCCCCAACCCTGAGTCTAGAGCTGTACCTGTCATGGGTTATATTTCTGTGTCTTGCTGTGAATCTGTGAATATGTTCAGACTGGGATATCTCTACTGCTAGAAAACAACAAGAATGAGATTTGTGGATCCTGAGCTACCCAGAATCCCTTGACCATCATAAAGTTTTCAAAACAATATCAGATGAAGACTCTGGATGACATGGTCCAGAAACTGAAGGCAGGAAAGATGCATATGGTTCCTTGTCTGGTCACCCAGGCCTACCGCTGGCACAGAAGGAGGCTGGGCAGCTGTCTCAGTAACCTATTCAGGAGCTGGTCATGACCTAAGAAATAGCATTGAAAGCCTACATGAGAATGAGCCTCTGTCCTCCAGCATTTGTGCAATGTTTCTTGTCAGAAAATTCTCAATGCTGAGCTTCTACTCCCATCCTACCAGCTTGCTGCTCCTGTTCTGACATCTGAGCCTTTCCACAGTGTCTGGACTCCCCTCAGGGCCATAAACCTATCATTCAGCCTCCCTCTGAAACCACCGGCTTGATCAAAATAAAAACAAGAACAGAAAACTAATTCCAGAAACTCCAAAACACAAGAGAGGCTTTATTTTATTCAAGGTAGAAAATAAGCCTTCAGTTAAAGGGACTCTAAGCCATGGGGAGCAGACATGGTGAGGGCAGGGTGTAGGGTTGTTTTCTGAGCTCTGGAGCAGGTGCACCAGGCTTATAGTGGCCTTAGAGGGTTCAGGCCAGCTTCTGAGTTTCCTGCAAAGTGCCCAACTTCATCTGTCTCTGGGCTTTCAAATCCCTGTATCTAGTTACATCATGCAGTTGCTGGGCCTGCAGTTACTGTGTGTCCTCAGAGACATGTGGTGCCCAATACGGTCTGCGTGTTGCTTACAAATGCATGGTGTCTTTATATACTTTGTTCAGACATATCTACATAAGCAGGTTGATAGGATGCATGCAAACACTGGAGACAAGGTGTCATAATCTCTCAAGTTTGAACAGAATGTTGTTTGTATGTATGTCTTTTTTAAAAAAAATAAAACTTATATTGCATTATGATGAGAAAAGTTACATGACTTCAATTTATCTGATTTTGTTAACATTTGAAAACATATTTTAATTAAATAAAATTGAATCACATTCTTGTTTCCCTTTTGTACCACTGCTCCTCCCATAGACCCCCCTTCAATACCTACAATATCTTTTTTGTCATATTCCTTAAAATTTATAAAATATTATAACAATAAAAATAAGTATGTATGTCTTTTTGATTGGTCTTAATGGTGTGGCCCAAGTATTCTAATTTTTGAAGTATATTTTGGAATGAATAAGTTTTTGTAGAAGTTTTGTTAAAATACACCATGAGTATGGATTTGTGGACTTTGTTGCAGAAAGATAAATGGATTGACATTCTTTAGCTGTAAACAATACCTTAAGATCATATTGATTTATGTGTCATGGCATCTTTCTGAGGTCATACCCTCATTCTGCACATGGCTTTTATTCAATATAGCTAGAAAAGGTGCCCTGTATTCATTTCTATGATGTATTTTATTGTTTTATTTTGTGTTTTTCATAGTCTCTTACATAGTCATATAATGCTTTTTTTCTTAATCTAGTTGGATAGCCTTGGAGCTTTTAACTTTTAAATAATATTATAGGTGAATATATTGTATTTACTATTGTTTTTTTAAGATTTATTTATTTATTATATGTAAGTACACTGTAGCTTCAGACACTTTCTCTTCTCGCTCCAGCTCTGCTCACTCACTGTAGCTGTCTCCAGACACCCCAGAAGAGGATACCACATCTCATTACAGATGGTTGTAAGCCATCTGTAATGTGGTTGCTGGGATTTGAACTCACAACCTTTGGAAGAACCACCAAGTCATCTCTCCAGTCCTATTATTATATTTTTATTTATTCCATCTCCCCTTCCTTTTCCTATTGTATACCCACTTACTCTCAAATTCATGATCTCTTTTATAACCTCTATTCTTATATATGTGTGCATGTGTATACACACATACATACACACACACACACACTCACCAAGTTCAGCTATTGTTACTGTAGGTATATATGTTTTAGTACTGACTTCATGAGAATGCCACTATAGAACTGTTGGATTGTGGGGGAGGAGCTCAATTCTGAAAAAGATTTAGCAGCCTCTCATTGTCAGTATCTCTTCCAGGGCTTTGTGTAGCAATTGGGATATATGCTTTTAGATAGTCAAACATGTACTGGAGGAACTTGACGAGCCCTGTTGCAAAAGGATGCATTGAGCTGCAACATCATGCTCAGCAACTAACTAAACATTTTTTTTTTCACTGTCAGGCTGATTTAATCATTCCTGACTCAACACACCTCTTCTATCCTTTCTATTCACATAACTACAAAGGGAGACATCTTCCTCCATCTTTCCTCTAAGTGATCCTGTAGAGGAAATTTAATCCAGCAATATGGCTACTCTGACAGGGGATCACATCCAAAGACTTCTAGGCATATACGATCCAGCTGGAGTGCTGACATGCCCTAGAGTACTGTATGATCTGGCTGGAATACAGACATGTCCTTAGTACACACGTCTAATACATAACAATGAAAATAAGGTGAATTTGTAGAAGTAAGCAGCCATGTTTGACAGTGATGTCTAATTGAAGGGCAGACAAATTGGGGAATCAGAGAAAGATGTGACAAAATGAGCAGCATATGTGCCCAACTCTGACAAGAACAGCCCAGAAAAGAGAGGCTTTTTTCCCCCCTGAGACAGAGTTTCTCTGAATAGCCCTGGCTGTCCTGGAACTCACTCTGTAGAGCTGGCTGGCCTTGAACTCAGAAATCCGCCTGTCTCTGCCTCCCAAGTGCTGGGATTAAAAGTGTGCGCCACCACTGCCTGGATGAGAGGCTTCTTTTTTTATTATTATTAGATATTTTCTTTATTACATGTCATATGATTTCTCCTTTCCCAGTTTCCCCTCCAAAAAAAAATAAAACCCCCAAAACAACAACAAGAACAAACCCCTGCTCCCTCCCCCCTCTCCCTGCTTGCCAGCCCACCCTTTCCTGCTTACTGGCCCTGGCATTCCCGTACACTGGGGCACAGAACCTTCACAGGGCCAAGGGCCTCTCCTCCTATTGATAACCAACTTGGCCATCCTCTGCTATACACAAGAGCAGTGACAGAGAGATGTGTAGTATGTGTCATGTGATGTATGTGTATGACTGTTTTACTGGGTTAGTTTTACAGAGACAGGTTGCAAAGAGAGTAAGTTGTCTAGCTTAGATGAAGATAGAATGAACCCAGAGATTGAGAATGACCCAGAAGGTTAGAACATACTGCCAAAGTTAGTATGAGGCCAAGCAGAGCAATTCCGTCAGAAACCCTGAGAAGCCTCAGTAAATCAGTCAGTTTGGAAGATTAGATTATATAGAGACTAGAAGCTTCCAGGCCTAAACTTAGGGATAGTTAGAATAGAGAAAGAAATGCTCCGGGCTCAGCCCAAGCCCTGTATTCACTGTTGGGTATGGTTCTCATCTTATAACTTCATATGAAGACATAAAAGCAACATTGACATTATCTGTCTACTTTTGCTACAGAGCATGAGACACTGGATTGGCCTCCATTTTTAATTTGATATTCAAAGTTGCTGGGCCAATCTGGTTCCTTTTTTGTGTCTCTGAAGCATAAACAAGGCTTATGTGATGTTATACCCAATAAACTCACATGCTCACACTCATATCCAAGACACTCAAATGATTCTGTTTATTTGCAGAAGTGCAAGTAGCTTCAAAGTCTCTTCAGTACTTTTTTGCACAGCAGGATAAATGTTAGTGACAACCTAGCATTATGGGTCAAATTGGTTTAGATCTTTGTTGTCACCCACATTACAAATTTTCATGTGCTGGGTTTGGTTCCCAGTCTCTGGTGCTCTCATAAAATGATGGAATATTCAGAAGGATGAGCCAAATAAGAAATTAGGTCACCAGGAGCATGCCATAAATTGAGTGTTGTCACCTCCCTCCTAGTTTACAAAACAGCTTCCTCTGTGTGCCTGCTACTCTGCCCATGAGTCTTGTGGCTGTCATCATTCTGAAGAAAAAGGGCCCAGGGACCTTGACAAAGCCCCTGAAATAGTGAGCCAAAATGAATGTCTTCTATATATGGATTGATAACTTAGCACTTTGTCATAAGGACAGAAAAGTGGTGAACATACACCATTTGCATTTAAATGGTCTCTCAAATAATCTTTCTTATCTTATGCCAATATTTGACCTATGGAAAACAGCTCCAAGATCATAGGTAAATGTAAATAATCCAGAAAGCCTGTTAGAAGCTCTTCACAGGTACCAACAGGAATATCTGTTGTGTATACATGAGTGTATATATGTCTCTATCTGTGCAGGGATGCCTGTGCTCCACACTCATTCTGTGCTTCAATATGGGTGTTTTGTATTGAACAACTTTTCTAGATAGTTAATCCCTCACTGGGGACTAGTGATACTGTTAAACATATTTTGAAAGCATATTTTCATAAACTGGAATTTTTAGTTCTATAATGCTTATCTAGGTTTAGTAGATCTCATTCCTCTGAAACCCATTTCCTTGAATATCCTTTTCATGACTGTTTTTAAAGACTTTATTTACTTGGCCCTAGCACTGAATCTTCTCTGGATGGTTTTATATTGTTGAACTTTATTGCTGGGCAGTGGTGGCACATACCTTCAATCCTAAAACTTGTGAGGCAGAGACAGGCAGATTTCTGAGTTCAAGGCCAGCCTCGGCTACAGAGTGAGTTCCAGGACAGCCATTGTGATTCAGGAAAAATCCTGAGTTGAAAAACAAAAAAACAAAAAACAAAAAACAAAACAAAACAACAACTAAAAAAAGAATCATGAACTTTCTTGTTTTAAAACAATTCTGTCCTTTTTTTGTGAAGCTTCACAGATTTGTGCATGTGCATGGGTGTGAATGTGTGTGTGTGTGTGTGTGTGTGTGTGTGAGAGTGTGTGTGTGAATGCCCCATATCAACTCCATATTTAAAACTTCTGGTGGCTTCCAACCATTTACATCCCTCCAAAGAAAATTCTACTACTTTCCTGACTGCTGGAAGAGTCTTGGGAGAACACCTTGCATGGGTGAACTCTGATGAATGCAGGTGGGTGTGGTGCTCACCTCTACTTTGCTTTTATCTGTGGCTCAGGTTCATTGGGGTCTCAGGTGTAAATCCCCACAATAACTCAGGGGCCAACATGAGGAGATGGAGTAAAGAATGTAATTTCTAAAGGATGGGGAGGAGTGCTGTGCTTTGAGAGGCTGCCTTCTGGATACTGCATTCACAAACTCACATTGGCACAGAACCTGCACAAAATGAAGCCAGTCAAAATCCCAGCATTAACAGGGGAGGAGCCTACAAGACCCCTAAAATAAGGTATCCATAGGGAGTTGGAGGGAGAGACGAGGAGAGTAGCTATGAGCAGAATACATTATAAACAAGTGTGAAATTCACAAAGAATAAATAAAACAATTCAATCATGTTTTTGGTCTCTCCCATCTTTTAAAGACCATCTCTTTGTTATTGATCTCAACCTAATTTTTATTTCTCCAGTATTGATTGCTGTGGAAACATGTGAACACTTTGTGCTTCTTAGAAGATACTTCTTCTGAACTTTCCTTCATCTGTATATGCATAAATGGAATCTTGAAATATGGACATGAATGTGGGTGTATCACCCTCAGCTTTGGTAATTTCTCAGCCTTAGTAACTCTGTATTCAGAATTTTCTTTCTATTTTCCTGGGTACTTTCTGTTCTTTGAAGGTCAATGTATTCTGCTTGGCCTTAGGCCTCAGGCACTATAAAAGAATATTTTCACTGACTTCTAGGAACACCGGTCCCTACACAGTCCTTGAGTGTGCCTCTCAGCACATCTAAAAAACATGCTTCCAGCTAGGTTGTGGTGGCATGTGCCTTTAATCCCAACACTTGGGAGAAAGAGGTAGGTGGACTTCTGTGTTCGAGGCCAGCCTGGTCTGCAAAGTGAGTTCCAGGACAGCCAGGGCTATACAGAGAAACCCTGTCTTGAAAAAAAGAAAAAGAAAAAACCCAACAAAACAAAACAAAACAAAACAAAGCAAAAACATGCTTCCACTCTCTGTAGTGTTCATACCATAGAGTAAAGATGGAATATCACAGTTAATTTCCTTTGTCAGTGTGTCTGGCCTACATGATGTACACCCAACTCATTGAAGATCATGCCTGGTGTTTCTGGAGGCTGTCTGTGAAAGAGACTTAGTAACAAGTAACATTCATTTCAAACATTTCCATGTAGTATTCTCTCAAATCTATAGGCAGCCCAACAAAAATGAAAATAAGGGATGTAGTGAATCTTTTCTGAAATAGGATGATCATCTCAGACTTGTCTGCTATACTCCTGTATTTGGATTTTCAGTCACATGTGGGGACTTCATGGGACTTACACTGTGGTTTCTGGGGCCTGTGTGCTTAGACTGCTGCCACATGGCCAGCTTGCCCTGGTCGTCAGTCTACAAAAAACAGTAACTGAAACTCCTGGCTTCCACAGTTACATATGCCAATCACTCATAACAGATTGTTTTCATTAACCTAT
>NW_022196914.1:33727424-33814924 GCF_008632895.1 Mastomys coucha | reverse complement strand
CCACACATGCACATGCACATGTGCACATGTGTGACCATGTGCAGGTGTGTGTATTCATGTGCACATGTCTGTATGCATGTGCATATGCAGGTGTACATGAATGCATTGTGTGGGGAGGGTATATGTATACTATAAAATGTGTGGCACAAATATTTATAAAAAGGCATGGAGACATAGCTCAGTTGGTAGATGGCTTACCTAGAATGGAAGAAGCCCCAGGTTCAATTCCTCAGTACCCTCATTTCCAGAGCCCAGTGACACAGCTACCCACAAACAAGATTGACCCATCACAAGGTGCATTCTGTCTCTCAGTCATGGTCACTTTTTGAACACTTACTCTACAGCATGACTGACAGAATGCCAGACACTCCTCATGCATCTTCTCGTTCTGTCATCTGGATCAAAGCTTGCAGAGGAAGCACACTAGCACACAGGTGGATGAAGGGTCACTACTGGAGCAGCATGACTCAGAATGACTCAACCAAAGGGAGACAGTGATGGATGGTACCAGAAAATTCTTATTATATTTTCTTCTCTAAAAATAGGTGTGGATATGTTAGAATGTCCCTACATCAAAGGGACAGAATAAAGTTCATTGCACTTTCTATCCCAACCTTTCTGCAACCTCCATGAGAAGACCTCTATTCTGTCCTGGTGGAAAATGACATTTTGCTCTCACAAGAGCTTTGATCAAATCACATGTTTGAGTAATAAAAGTAAATGTCAGACCTTATGTAGAATGAGATAGTTATTTCTGGGAGTCTCAGTGATTAAAAAAGATGATGTAGGCCTGAGAGTCTCCTTTGAAGGACAGAGCAAATGGCACAAAGTCCCTTGAACTTCTTCAGCTCCACAGTAGAAAGAGTGTGGAACCAAAACCCATGAGCATTTTCCCAGATGAGAAATTACTGAGAGAGATGTGTGGTTGGTGATACTCACACCTACTATGAATGCCTCTTATACAGATGCCTCCTTTCTACCCTTGTCTTGAAAATATAAAGGCACAGAGTGAGAAATAAACACTGCAAGTTACTTAATGACTTCCTGATGGCTGCTGCTCTGTGCCTTTAGAGCATATTGGTCTTAAAATAACATAATGTCATTGATGAAATGATCTATCAATGGGCAATGTCCAAGAAGGTTTGCTGGGGCCTTCATCCAGGCTCAACATCACTCTGAAGCTTTGTTGGGGTTCATGGGTGGTAGCTCAGATGAGGAGAAATTTGACCTTTGGACATTGTGTTTGGATGGAAATTCTGTGTGCCTGCCCCCATTGTGGCTATGGGCATGAATCAGGAGGAATCAGCAGTACAGAACATCTCTTGTCATTTTTCCTAGGAATCCCAAATGAAGGCTGTCATCACCTGGATTTATTTATTTATTTATTTATTTATTTATTTATTTATTATTACTATTATATTTAAATGTGTGCATGTTTCTATGTATATATGTGCACATGGGCACATGCATCTTGGTTCCTACAAAGGCCAGAAGAAGACATTAGAGTTAGAGTAATAAACAAAACTGTAAATATAAATGCAGTGATCCACACAACATGGGTTCTGAGAACAGAACTCAGGTCATCTTCAAGTGTCAGAGAACTCTTAAACACTGTGGTAGCTATTCCTGGTTCTCAACTTGACTATGTCTAGAAAGAACTACAGTCTGGAAATGGAGGGCACACCTGTGGTCCAGATCATGAGGCAGGAAGACACAGGCTTCTGATCTGGGTTCTTGACATAAAGATCTTGAGGCATAGCAGCCATGAAAAGCTTAGGCCTATGCCTTTAAGCCCAGGAGACTGAGGCAAGCAGATCTCTGAGTTCAAGGTCAGCCAGAACAAAGCAAGTTCCAGATCTAGGTATGGTGGTACACATCTTAAATCTGAGCCACACCTTCTGCTGGAGGCCTACATAAGGACATTGGGAGAAAGTAGACTCACTTACTCTTTGCCTGCTTGCACTTACTTGCCATAACATCTGTTGGAATTTACTACAGAAGACCAGCTTATACCTCTAGCCTTGTGGAACTGAACAACTGCTGGATTCTTGGACTTCCCATTTACAGACGCCCATTGTTGGGGTAGTTGGACTACAGACTGCAAGCCATTACAGTAAATTCCCTTATTATACAGAGACCTTTCATAAATTCTGTGACTCTAGAGAACCCTGACAAATACAACCGCTTAGGTACTTCTCTAACCCTCTACCTGGACCTTTGTCCTTTTGTCTGTTATAGAAATTATTTAATCTCAATCTGGAGTTTCTACCCCATTTTTAACCATTTAGTTCCCAGATAGAAAATGCACATGACCTTTGTATTAACAATAAGCCTTAATTAGCATAAGAGCTGGGCAGATATCTATCTTCTATGCTATTATGCCTATTTCCCAGTCAATAATTCCATTATATAATTTGCCATGTTTCATCCAGGCTGCTCTTAACTCAAATTAGCCAACCTACATGGTCATCATTTTAAGATTCTTACCCCATGGTGTCTCCTCTATTTCTTTCTTCTCTCTCATTTTGTGGTTTCTCCTCTGACCTCAAGCCTAGAAACTCTCAACCCTGCCTTTGTCTCTTCTTTCCAGCTATTGGCTGTCAGCATCTTTATTCACCAATCAGAAATAACTTGGGGGCAAGGTCACTTGGGTCTAGATGTGAACCCTCTCATTCCTGTGGCAACCAGGTCTTGAAGGCCTGCATTTAGCATTACGATACATAGTAACAGACCAAACCTCAACATTTGTCTGATTACACATTTTTTTATTGCCACTGACTTAGAGAACACAGCCCTTTAGTGTAATTATCAAGGGATTGAAGAGATGCCTCGGTGGGTAATAGCACTTGCTGTGTAAGCATGAGGTTCTGCATCTAACTCTACAAAAACCGCACAGCTCATGTGCTGATCTCACAGCTCCTATTGGAGGTAGGAAACTGAGATAGAAGGCTCTGGAAGTTTTGAGTAAGCAAGCCTGGAGTATGCATTGAAGAAACAAAGAGACAAATAAAAATTAGTAAAACTAACACCCAGCACAACCCTCTGACCTTCATATGTGCACCCACACTCACACAAAGGAATGGATTTGGGTGTACTACACATACAGGTACACATGCTCATGTACACATGCATATATACACACATACTTGTCAGATTAGACCAACAACACACATACACACAGAGACACATATGTCTTAGCTTACACTATCAAATACACACATCCATGCATATGCACAGATGGAAAAGTGTAGTACACATACAGACACATATGCTCTCACACACATGCATACATGCACATACATATATTTGTTAGATTTGACCATCCACACACACATACACACATATATGTACATATATACACACCATGGAATGCACACACACATATGCATGCACGCACTTGTTAGCTTAGACTATCTCAAATAGTATGTGTTTTTAGGTAAATCATTTCTTTACCCTGTTGCTATCATTTAGATGTGTGCCACTGCATGAGTGTGTGTGTGAAGACTTGGTCCTCAGATGGTGGTGATAGTTCAGGAAGTTATGAAACATTTAGGAGGTGGGTTTTAGTTGGAGGAGAGTATGTTGCTAGTGGGGGCCATTGAAGGCCATCCTTGGCCTTTCTGGGCTTTCTGTTTCCTGGTCCACTCAGGTGAACAGCTTGTATTACATACTCCCACTGCCATAGATGGAGCTGACATGCCATGCCTTCCCAACCATGCTGGAGGGAAATCCTTTTATGAGACAAAATGAATCTCTCTCCCTTATCTTACTTCCAGGAGCTTGGCTGCAGTAGTGCAAAAACAATCAATGCACTTAGTTGAGCCATTGATAAAACGAGTAAGTCTTCCTTCCATTTCTACCAGTGTTAGCTCAGCAACACAGTAGATTGTAGAGACATGTGTACGTGCATGTGTGTTGTGTGCATGCATGCGTGCATGTGTGTGTGTTCCTGTGAGGACTCTGGATGACCAACCAGGAGCATAAACAGCTCATAGGCTACCAGGTACAAAGACCATAGCTTACCAGAATTTCAGAGTCCTTAGACTTCCAGGACCACAGACAGGCCATAGCCTACCAGAGGCACATAGGCTACCAGGAGTGCATAGAGACCACAGCCTAACAGTTGTACAGAGAAACTGTACCATGTGGTTTCCCTAAAATGCCTCCTTCCAGAGAACTTCTAAGTTAGTCCCTATCTGAAATCTCTATGGCTGATACCTGGGCATCTGTTAATTGGTTTTTAAGGTAAAAGTTAATAATGCTGAAAAATCTGACTAGCAAATATTAAGAGGCAAGAATAATAAATTCCATGGAGTCAGCAAACAGCGAGTATTCATGATGAAATTCCTCTAATCAATTTTTCCACAACTTCAACACCAGAGACAGTGCTGAGAAATATTTCTGATCCTTTCTCTCCTCCTGGCCTTGCTTTTCACTTAAAACATTTCTGGAGTATTGTTGCTTGTGTTTATTCATCCCCAAAGTTAATTGGACATCTATAGTAATGCAAAACACGGCCATGGGGCAGGCGTCAGCTTGGAAAATGTCTGCTTACAGGCATGGGAATGGGTGCATGTTTCAAGCGTAAAGTTCAGTTTAATTGCAGCTCCGACCCATTTTGTTTCTGGCAATATCCCCTTCTCTCTAAGATGGTAAGTCATCTCTAATTCTGGACATCAGAAAACAGACTGTGCACATTAACACACGCACATCTTCCTAGTTCTTTCGAGGAGCTTGCCCTCAAGTTTGTTTTCAACATTTCAGTATAAAGTTGTATTTACTGTAAAAAATATACCTTGGGTAGGGTTTGGTCCTAATTACCGAGTAACATACTTATATATTTGGTCATAATATATTGATTTTTTAATTTTGGCTTTGCTATTTGTTTATAATAAAAAAGAATGATGCCAAATACCTTTGTCCAACACAGAATGGTGGAGTGTAGCATTCGCATGCTTCAGACCCTAGATGAACCAGGCCGTGGAGCCCTGCTTTTGAAATATGATTTAAAACAGAATTCATAGTGCCGCAGAATTACATAAAACTGTGTGAAATTGTGCAGATAATCATTTAAATCTCCCTACATGAAAAGATAATTGCTCTAGAAATTAACTGTACCTGGGGTCCATTCATTTGGTCATGGCTAGTTTCTTATGTAGCGCTGATTTGATATTAGAGCTAATTAAGATCAGGTCAGAGTTGCTGAAGGTCAGACATTAATGTGTGGGATCATTGAAATGATAATTATAAACAGATTAGGAAGCCACGGTCCTTTATAAGGGGTTATTAGGTAATTACTGTGAGCACGAACAGCTTACTGTAATAATGGATTATCGACTCCTCACGGCACTCTCGGGTGAGGGTAGACTGCTTCCTCAAGGACTAAGGAACTGCGTTGTCCAAACCCAGGGCCCAGTAAATAAAGCAGAATCTTGGTAGTGGTGGCCCACTCTTTCCTGGAAGGGTGTTTGCTTTGGGAGAGGGCTGTTGTGGCTAGCATGCCTTTGTTTACATGAATGCTAAGAGGGCAGGTGCTGAGTAGGGTAGAGATGGAGAGAATGTCATTCCCTATTGTTAGACCAACACACAGTAGGGCACAGAAGGCCTCTGTAGGTTATCTGGGTTCTGAGTGTAGGAAGTCCATGACCAACTACCCAAGGTTTAGGGTTCTCACTGAGTCTGCTCTGTCTCCAGTCTGGAGTGAATCTCACTCAGCTTGCTATCTCTGGGCATATTTTAACAGTCCCCTAGACTAAAATGCTGGCAAGGCTCATAAAAGTTGGCATCCAGGCCTGGAGCCATGTAGAATTTGTCCTCAAACCAGAAGAACTCCATGACAGGCAGGTGTTCACCTCAGGTCAGCCCACAAAAGTAAACTTTAGGGAGAAATGAGTTCATGAGCGTGAAAAATGGTCAGAATGTGTAACTTGCTTTCTGCCTTGAGCATGTTAGAATCTGGCAGTCTCTTCTCCCCAGGAAACCCCAGTTCCTGCTTCCAGTTCTCTCCAAGACTTTCTCCTCTGCATACCAAATCTTGCTGCCTCCTTCAGGGGCTTTGTTATAGCTGAATTAGGAAAGCATACTGAAGTGGGAGTCTCCCAGTCTGTTCATTGTAAGGCTTTAAATCTTCAGGCCAGAGCTGAGCTTCCCAGGAACTCATCAGAGGTTGAGATTTTGAGGTGAAGTGCTCTCATGATACAGAGGACTTGGACACCAACACTCTGTGTCATTGGACCCGTGGCCTGTGGTGTCACTGCTCAATTCTTTGGCTGCCCACCATGGCAAGGTCTCCTTTGTGATGGTCTCAGAGTATCTGAGTATCTTCTCGGAGTCCAGCCTTGGCCTTAGACTTGGATTTCTCTGATCTCTGGCTATCTTGAGAGGACTTTGGCCTCAGCCTCCTTTTTAGCACTAACAAAGCATACCTGCCTTTCAGGATCATTCACACACACACACACACACACATACACACACACACACACACTCACACACACATACACACACACATACCCTCACATATGCACATAAACACACTCATACAGATACTCACATACAAACCCACACAGACACTTAACATGCATATGTACATACACTTATGTGTATACATATATGACATTATATATACATATATATGATATGTGATGCTGAAATATTCATATATATGTATGTACACACATATATGTAAAATAAGTATTTACTTAAAAAATAAAGACAGAGCCTAAGTATGAAATGTTAGGATGACATTGAGAGCCTCAACTCGGTGTCTTGGGACCTCCAGGCCAGGGACTTAGGACCATCCACTAAGAAACACTGCTGATGCTCTGTGTCAGCCTCACCCAGTTGTCAGCAAATCCTAGCTGCAGTGAACTTTGAGTCTTCTTTTTAGTAAAGTTTTATACTCTTTCATTTCTATTTCCTGCAAGAGCCTATTTAGTGTCATTCACGATCAAAGATGGATAAAGAGTGTGAAAAAGGAGTGTATATGAAGGGACACCATGGGGGCACATTAGCTCATCTGTCTTGATTTGTGTAGTGGTGGATAACATGTGTATGTGTAGAAGGTCATGTGGGGTCTCCATCACTCCTAAGGTTTTGAGAGATCTCATGGGGGCTCATCTGTAGTAGGCCAAAGGAAAACCTTTCTCTCAAAGTTCCTCCCAGCTGGGATGCCTCCTTCATAACTGAGAGCTCTGACTATAATCATAGTCAATATGGGATCTCAGACAACATCTCTGACATTAGGTGCTTTGCTTGGAGCTTCTGTATAATTGAGGGTTCCAGGAAAGTGACTGAGAGGGTGTCAGTCTCTGTCTATCGGGGAAAAGTAGCTACAGTCTCAACAACACTGGCAGGAAAGTAAGCCACCCAGTCACCATGTGACTGTTAGAGAAGACAGTGATTTTAACAAGGAATGCTAAACTCCAAGAATGGAACTCAGATCCTGTTTCAGAGCAGCAAATGACTTCCTGATTGAGACTCCGTAAACCTGGTGAGAAATGAGCCAGGGCCACGGGACCCAAGACTCACCTTGTCTGTCAACATGCATAAATATGTATGCTGGAACCTTTGGCTCTGTGAGCATCTGCCGCTCTGAGGCATTGAAACCTGGGAGTCTGGAGACATAGGGACCTAGGGTCATCCAACTTTGGAGATTTACCAGTGTGTCAAAGAGAGGGCTCTGAGAGAGTCTATTTCAGGCACCTCCTTGTGGTTGAGGAAACTGACTATGGCTTGAGGACTAGCCGTTCCTAGCACTATCCTCCACTCCTCTCAGGAGGAGAAATTGGATGATTGGAGCCCGAAATGCACCGTATTTGAACATAATGGAGAAGAACAAAGATGAATAAAGGGCCACCCAGTAGGAAGTAAGTGGTGGAGAGAGACCATGGTCCTCAAGTAGAGCATCTGTTAAGACCTGGAGACTAAACTGAAGCTCTCACCTCCTTGCTTTCCTTTTCACATTCTTCTCAGATTCAACACAGGCAGGTTTTGCTTCAGTTTTTATTTTTTTCTTGCACAGCTGTCTTTCAGAGAAGCTATTAATAAATGGCCAGGGCAAAAGTGACTGGTCTGTATATTGTTGAGGGCTTTATATGCCTGCCCATGTCTTCCTGCCTTAGGGTAAGTAAGAGCTGCTGGACCACTGTCAAAATACTCTGTTAAGAAGGCAATTAACCTTGGAGAATCCTGTTCCAGAAGTCAGTTGATGAGCAGCTCCTGTCTGAGAGACAAGGGCTCCTTATCCAAGTTTCATGACTTTTAAGGCACAAAGCATGGTCATGCTGTGCACTTCTGTAGATAATATTCCTGGATACTTTTCCTGAAATCATAAAAAATCCATACTACATGCAGGGAGAAGATCTTTTGGTGTGGGGCATCTTTGAGCTGAACGGGAGTTTTTAGCATAAGTGGAGGCTGGAGCATCAGAGGTAGGTGGAAACATCTGCTGGAGGTGTCTTTCTAGTAATTCCTTTGCCTCAAAAGACTCAAATTGAATCAGTTCTCTCACCCTGCGCTCTTCTGTCTCACAGAGTGTTGTGACATATCGCTCCCACGCAAATGAAAATAAATGAGGATTTTACAATAACATTAATAAGAAATGAAAATAAAAAGGCTCATTAGTCAAAATGCGGATGGCAGGAAGTGTCACAATAAAAGATGGATGAAGCAAAAACATATCGAGAGGGTCTATCTCCCAATTCCAGGAGCTCATCAGCTGCTTGCAGAGCTTATGGCACACAGTGTGGTTCAGAAATGTTGGACTATCAGTCCTTGTCTCTGGGTGCCTTTCCTGAAATTCAAGTAACAGCCAGGTGGAATCTTTTTCTCTCCTGATTCACCTTAAGATCTCCATGTTTCACCCAAGTGAGAATGTCCGAGAATGCATGGCATCCTAACCATGGTGTCCTTTAGTTTGTTTGTAGGACTGAGTGGTATTTTATGACACATGACTATTAAAGACATCTCATGTCTTTGGTGGGCAGAGAAGGTGGTAGGACAGCTCAAAGCTCAGGCTGCTAAGCTGTCTGTCAGTTTGACTGGCAGCATAACAGGTCATTGTGATGATTGTGGCAATGGACTAGAGTAGATCCTCCCTAATTGGTCCATGCCCAACCTTGGAGCTCCCTTTTTCCTGTGAGGTAACAACTCCCACAAAATAAATCACCAAGTCAAACGTTTTCTTTTTCTCTACATTAAGACAATGTAATCCTGTTTCCTATGAGAACTTTCCCACAGGGGATTTTTCTCAGTGCAGAAAAGCTAAACATGGCTGCTGACATACCAAGAGTGAAGGCATTTGTCAGTCTAATTCAGTTTTAGCTGTATGGCTGGGCCAGCATAAATTGGACAGGGATAATTAATAATATGCCTGTTTTTTCCTCATTGGAGTCTGGGTTTGACTGGACAGTTCTGATCCAGGAACTTCCTTGATGATGTGAAGCCCCTTCTGTGTTTGTACCCTCTGTACAGCAAGTGAGCACTTTCGTTGGCCTTCAGATTTGGCAGATAAATCCAAGAATGCCAGTCCATGGCAGGCAGTGGATCTACAGTGAGTGGTGGGAATTCTCTGGCCAATCCTTGCTTACTTCTAGATGTGGAAAAGCAAAGATACTCATCCATTCCTCTGGCTTTTGCTTCCTTTTCATCCAACCTTTGACATCAATGAGGCAAGGCACATCCCTTTGTGTTGTGCAGGTGACTAACTGGATACCTAGATCCACAGAACTAGCTCCTTAAACATTTGTCTTATTTAGAGTTTCCATTCCACCATGACCAAGGAAAGTCTTATAAGGACAACATTTAATTGGGGCTGGCTTACAGGTTCAGAGGTTCAGTCTATTATCATCAAGGCAGGAGCATGGCAGCATCAAGGTAGGCATGGTACAGGAGAACCTGAGAGTTCTACATCTTCATTTGAAGGCTGTTAGGATAAGACTGGCATCTAGGCAACTAGGACAAGTGTCCTAAATCCCACACCAACAGTGATACACTTCCTCCAACAAGGCCATTCCTAATCCAACAAGAGCACACCTTCTAATAGTGCCACTCCCTAGGCTAAGCCTATTCACACCACCACAAAGGTTAACTCACACAATTTGTCACTCATGTGTTCAAGAACATTGGACAGAGGTTCTCCAAATTGAGGTTTTTGTTTTGTTTTGTTTTGTTTTGAATCATGGTTTTTCAACATGATGATAACCCATGGTGTATAGGGAGGAAACGCAATATTAGCTGCTAAAAAAATCTCAGGAAAAGAGAGTAATGACTTTGAACATATCACATCAGGCTTGCAAGTTCAAGAAGACCTAACAAAAGGGAACCTTAATCCTGACTTAAAGCTTTCAGACAGGCGTGCAGAATGTAGGAGAGAAGACTCCATGTCATTATCATTGTTCCTGGCTTCAGAGACTTTGTAAGCTCATGGGCAGCTTTAGGAGGCAAGAGCATGGTTTTGACAAATCTCCAGAGAAATGTACCCTGTGCTGTGAATTGCTAAGTATCCCAGAACTTGGGTTAACATGAAAGTGTTTATTGTGACACTCATACCTATCTGTAGTTTTATTAATCCAAGGTCAAGTGGTTTATTTTATAGCAGATGGGCTTCAGACTCTGGCAAGTCTGACTGAAAACAAAGTAGTATTTGTATATGACTCCAACACACACTTAAATCTGCCCCACTGCATCCTTAAAGTAACAACATCTCTAGAAAGACCATGGTGGTCCAGAAAAATAAGGTATATACTTGTGCCAAAGAGGGGAGAGCAGTGTTAGACTGACAGTACTGCCCATTGCTTACAGGCCATGTTGCTTCCTGTTGTACCTACCAGTAACTCCACCAGGTTCCTCAGGCCCAATGAAACCCATTCAAGGGAACCTGGGATTTTCTGAAGTATGTTCTGAACTAGCCCCACAAAAGAGGCTACGGATTCTTCTCACAAACTCAGGAAAATCAAATGAACTGTTTGTATCTTAGACACTTAAAAAGCAGTGTATGGAACTGACAGCTCCTGTGGTTGAAAGCCTTGGACATCTTTTTTCTCAAGTTTCAAGAATATAGAATATGATATGCTTTCAAGATGACTTTTGGTAATATAAGGTATTATTTTTTTGATTGTCTAAGTTAGGGTTTTACTTCTATGAACAGACACCACAACCAAGGCAATTCTTCTAAGGACAACATTTATTTGGGGCTGGCTTATAGGTTCCGAGGTTCAGTCCGCTATCACAAGGTGGAAGCATGGCAGCATCTAGGCAGGCATGGTACAGGAGGACCTGTGAGTTCTACATCTTCATCTGAAGGTTGTTTGCAGAATACTGACTTCCAGGCAGATAGGATAAGGTTTTTAAAGCCCACATCCACAGTGACACACCCACTTCAACCCACTCCAACAAGGGAGTAGTGTGCCACTCCCTGGGCCAAGCATATACAAACCATCACAATAATCTTTGACAACACCATACTTACATGCAGCACATGTGATTGTATTCACCCCTACCCTCTCTTGTGCTTCTCACTCTCACCTCTACTTCCTTATCCCTAGCTGTTATCTCTCCTATCCTCATGATCCTCCATTTATCTCTTCCTTTTTTCTTTTCCTTCCTCTCTGTCTTTCTTTTTTTCTTCTTTTCATTTGCTGTGTGCTGATGAGTACAACAGCCACATCATATCCAGAAGACAGAACCCCACCCTATTCCTCTCCATCTTTGGGTCTCTGTAGTCCTTCCACCCCACCTTCTAAGATATTCCCTGGGTTTTAGAGGGAGTAACATAGATGCTGCATTCAAGACAACTCATCCAACAGTCATTACTGTCTGCATTTTGGCCAGTTATGTGTTCTTGATTTGACTGTCACCCACTTCCCAAAGGCTTTTCTAACAAAAGCTGAAGACTGTCCTAGCTGTGGATAAAATATAAATATTTATAACATATTTCAACAACATGCCCACTTGGTAAAACATCAGCAACGTACTCCACCATATGGCCTGTGACCTTCTCAGTCATGGGCTTTTATAAAAATGTGGTAACCTAGACCCAGGAAGAAAAACCATGTGTGTTTCTCACAAACTTGCAGATAGATGTGTTTAAGTGAGTGTCAATAGAAGACAGGAAGCAAATAGAGAACATGAAAGTGAAGAAGTTCTGAAGGATGTGTTTCTAGGGAAGGAAAGACTAAGTAGCACAGAAAGGAGGGCAGGGGAAACAGATCAGAGAAGAGGGTTCAAACAAATATGAAAAATGTATAGACATCTACTACTTTGTAAGGCAATCACATTTTTTTATTTAAATGAAAAAGGTGTTTTGACAAAATGGTTTTGCAGGTAAAGGCACTTGCCACAAATCTCAAGAGCCATGCTTCAACCTCTGGAATCCACATGCAAGGACAGAACTGACTTTCTCAAGTTGTCCTCTGACCTCCACAAGCTCATGTTAGATAGACAGATAGACAAATAAATAAATAAATGTAAAAAATTTGAGGAAACAGGAAGTTGAAACAGACGTGCACTACATGATTGGTTAATGGCACTCCCAGAATCATATTTTTTTCAAATCAAAATTCTGATGTTGGGGATCAGATACCTCCCCAAATAATACAATTTGCCATTGATTGTGGTTACCCTCCAGGACCAGATGGTTAAGACCATATTGCTGAAGACTCCACTGACTTCAGTTGCAGGACATAGAGAAATCAAGCTGGTGTTGAGCTGGCAGTTTCTTGGCTGCTGGCTAGTATTCATAGAGATAGGAAGTGCTATTTATGGTAGAAAAGTTATAAATGGCCTTACCTTTGAGACCATTTGAGCTATAATACTGAACTACCTGTCATAGTAGCATGAATGTTCAGGGGTCAAACAACTGTTTCCTGATTAGATTTGAGGCTTAATCCTTTGGAAGATTAAGGATTAATCTTAATCTTTGTCTAGCACTGGAGAACTAGGCAAAATGTCCTGTATTTTAAAGTGTAGAATATACAGAACAGAAAAGATGGGTTCATGCCAAATATTTTGAGGTTGGACTTAAATCTAAATACTAGAATCCTTGCATGATGTTATCTCTAAAGATTTATCCCACTTTTCTGCTGTTTCTGCAGCAGGAACTCTGTCATTGACTCCAGACAAATGACTCCAAAGGAGACCTGACTGCTGTAGTCTTTCAGGATTTACTTTCAATTTTTATTTAGAACTATGTAAGCCATGTGGCTATAATTTTCCATTATTATTTTACAAATGGTAGATTATCAGATACATTGAATCTTTAACACAACTGCAGCTAGAATTATAATGGGGATCTGTCAACTCTGTGGGTACTTAGACATTTCTCTGTCAAACAAAAACTTCACCAGTTCATGAGAGCAGATTCAACAGTCACCCGAAATCTGAAGTAACTTCACTAGTTGGATTAGCTGAAGATGGATGGTGGCTTGAACTTAATCCTAAAGTAGCACATTTCTACCCTATTGCCAGAATTATACTTCTTTATTGTGGTTCTTGAAGTAAAAATAGTATGAAGTAGCATAGCTAGGAAGCCAAAAAGAATCGTTCTGCATACTTACAAATTTACCTTCAGCAATCTTAAGTGAAAATCTAAGAAATCAGCCAATAGAAGGTAAAAATAATTTAATGTTGAAGTCTCAAAAATAACATATTTTGAAACTCTCCCATCTCCTCTTTTTACCCAGATTTAACATTTAAGATAGCAAATATATAGAGAGCTTAAATTGTCAAGCATGAGACATGGGGTTTGGCCAAGTCCTCTTTATTTACAGGCTCCCAAGTCTGGAAAAGTTGTATAAGAAAAAGAGACCTGTGTGTACCCTGGTGACCATTGGCTATCTGGGTAATTTTGTTTTTAAAAAGTTCTTTTTGTATGCCTTACTCACTCACTTTAAGAACCCTCTGAGTTTGGGTCCTGCCTTTCAAGGTTAGACAGGATCTATGGCTGATGTCAACCTCTCCTCTGTTGTCGAGCCCCATGAGCACTACTGTACTGTGGTTGAGTGAATGGAATGGACACATAGAACGGAAGGGTGCATGACTGGTACATAACTGGCTTCCTGTTTCACCTGGTGAAATATTTTTTAACCTGTAAAGAATATGTGCATCAAAAGATATGGTTTGCCTAGGGGAGCACGTCTGAGTTGTGTGCAGCTGGTGGCTGTCCATAAAATCTGAACAAATTTTCCATGTTTCTGTCTGGTTTAGCTGTGTGTTGCCTGACTCAACACAATGAGAACAAGATGAAAACATTTTCTTCTAGCTGACTGGTCCCCTGCCCCCAATGCTGATTGATGTGTTTTTGAACTGGGCTTCTCATGGATTCCCTTCTCAATGTACCCTTGGACTCAGGAAGCCATACTTGTTCTGATATGTGACTGTCTGACAAATCAAAGCATTGACAATTTCTCCTGAAAAGCTTATTAACAAACATGATCCAGGCAGACAGGTTTTGGGGGAAACTGAATTTTGAACTTTTACTTCTCCAAACATCTGCTGGGTTTGCTTCCAATAGGAATCACCTGAGGAAATGCTCAGTTATTACATTGCTCACATGGTATGCACATTTCCTCTGCAAAGGTAGTATAGAGCTCCTTGCCTGAATGCCTGAGCATAGCCAACAGGAAGAGGGTGTTTAGGTGAGGAGGGGTCTAAGTGTGTAGAAGAATTTAGATGCCCAGACAAGATGTGGGTTGGACTCTGGTTGAGGTATGTGCAGAAGGACACCGTCCTCTGCTGAATGGAGATCTCCATGAGCCTAATGAAGGAATGGCTCCAGGTGCTTGCCAAGTTGCAGATAAAAATGTGACATATGAAAATTGGGCCAGAACTGAGAATATTAGTGCAAATGACTCACAGTGCAATGGTTTCTGTTGTGGTTACTTTTTGACACAGATTCTCCCCTTGAATGTGCAAGCCCCTGCTTTTACCTTATGCCTGAAGCTGTGTGTGTGTGTGTGTGTGTGTGTGTGTGTGTGTGTGTGTAAAGTAACTCTTTTGTGCAGGTGATAAAAATGATTGTCTGTGATTTTACATCTACTTAAAATAATGAGTCTCTTATTTTGCATCTCTCTCTCTTTCTCTCTCTCTCTCTCTCTCTCTCTCTCTCTCTGTGTGTGTGTGTGTGTGTGTGTGTATGTATGTGTGCAACTTGGGTTTTTGATATACTCAGTTTATCAAACACTTTATTGTGGTCCATACTATTTTGCCATCCAGATAATTACAATTTGGTTATTGAAAACTATAGAGACAGTTGTTCTTGTTTAATACCAGATTATGGAGATATTTATTAGTGTGAGAAAGTAAATACAAGCCCTGGCCAGCAAGAGAACCCTGAAGGTAGTGGTGGTCTTCCTGGCTGGTCCATTCCAGTCCAAAGGAAAGAAAGCATGTATTTCAAGGCTGTATGCAGCCTCCACAGTGATGACGATGATTCAATGTTAAATATGTAGTATGTGTTCAATAAATTTGTGCTAAGGTTATTGGGACAGCTTATCATGCTTTCGGTCCCTTGTCGTGAACCCCAGTTCCAAATCCATCTTTGCTGAGAACGTAGACCACACATAAAGATAAGACTGTGCCTTTCTGCATCTGTTGTGGATTTGCTTTTGCAGTGTCTTTGGTCCAAGAGTCTTCTCTCTGCATTGTCCACTTGTGCCCTTTGCAGGTACCTACAAGGCATCTTTCCCCTGAACTCCCTGCTTTCTTTGTCCTCGGCACCCCCATTCTTTTATCTGCCTGTCGAAATCTCCATCTTAGTTGACCCATACAGGAGCCAGAGACAGACCAAGAGCCCACGTGGGTGAGCGGTAGCTCCCTGACAGATGCAGGGAGCCCACCCCTGCCCCCACCCGTCAAGTCAACGGAGGATGCAAGCCAGCATCTCGCCCAAGCCCACCCAGGGCGGAAATGCGCTGCCCTCCATGTTGAGAGGCCCTAGGGATGCCTCTACCGCGGTTGTCCATCACATGTGCTGATGGGCATGAATGGGGCAGAGGGGGAGTCCCTTGCTTGCCTGCACCTGTCAGCATAGCTGATGGGCAGGAAAAGGTGGGGGAGGCCCTCCTCCCATTCTGTCAATGCAGCTGACAGTCAAGTGTAAGTGGGTAAGGCCCCTGGCCTCTGCTAGTCAGATGGAGTGTTTGATTGGGGAGTGGACTGGGTTCCACTTGCCTGGCAGAATGAGGGGCTATAAGCGTTGGAGGCAGAAGGCTCTACATAGACTAGAGTGAAAGACAGGGCCAATGTATATGTATGTATGTGTGCATGCTTGTAGGTGTGAAAGAGCCTTCCTGCAAATATGAAAGTGTGGCCCCACAAGCCCAGGTCACTGAGACACAGTGCCTGAGGTAGGAATTGGGACAGTGTCCAAAATAGTATGCTATATAGGAGACTCACCAGAAATCCACTCTCAGAAATGAAGAGGGGAGGAGTTAAAGACAAGGCAATTGGGCTGATCTTTGCATCTATAAAGAAAATTCTTTGGATATACATTTTATGTTTGGGTTTAGAAAGGAATGTACTATCCAAATTCTTCATTTAGATATTTCAATTGTTTATTCCTTTTCTGTAAACTATGCTATAGTAAGCCATGTGTTCATGGAGGGTTTTCATGCAGGTCTCTTAGGAACCTCTTTGAGGAAAGTGTTACATGTAACCCAGTTACTAGTCAGATCTACTGCATTAATGTGTGGAAGCCTCTGGGAGATTCAAGAACTTTCATATTCTCTTGGAAGCTAGGTGTTTCTGCCAGAGGCATTGGCCATGTACTTACTATTTTGGAACAATTCAGTGGGGGAGCAGGGAGGAGTTGTTGGTTCAATATCTGGTCAGCACTACATGGCCTGTGAAAGACCATGTAGATTTTTGGTGATTCATATGGCAAGCAAAACACTTTTCTTTCATAAAACACATTCTCTATCTTGATGGGAACATTTTACCAAGTAGTTTCAGTTATATGTCATCCATGAAATAAAGGGATACCTTTCTACAAGCCTAGGAGTCAGGTATTAGCAAGTTAAGACCAAGTGCAGTAAGCATTGTTTCTCATGTGCTCAGCTCATCATTGTTCAAAGATTAACTTATGTGAATGGTATATTCTTTCAACTATGAGTATTGATTTCTATGCACACCATTACAAGTGTGTGCTCATCAGAGGTTAGCTTGTAATAATGGAGTCTCTCCTTTTCCTACTTAGGACCTGGAGATTGAATGTAGGTCCTCTGGCTTGGTAGAAAATGCCTTTATCCAATAATCCACCCTGCTGCCCTGAGGGATGTGTTTGAAGAAACATGGCTACTCTAAACTTTTCTTGGTTATGACCTTTTAGAATAGTTTTGACAAATAAGAAAGGTCAATAAGACATCATATCAGAAGCTTGTGCAAGAAAAGTCTAATGGTCAGCTTTTTGAAATAAAACCAACCCAGAACTCCATGGCTCATTCCTCTTCACAGAATGGCATGGAAAGCTCAGTAAGACACATTCAGTTGGTCCTGATAGGGAAAAGCAATCTCCACACATACTGGAACGCGTTCGCTACCCTCTACTTACAAGTATCCATGCTGGAGATTCTGGATGAAATGGAACTTACCTGTAGCTTGTTAGTTTCTCCTTTTGAGTGGCTCTTCCAACCAGCAGGGGTTCTGTTGGACCACACTCACTGCCTTGGAGACAGAGGCCCCTGTTGGTAGCTCTTTGCGATCAGCTATAGAATTGACAGCTTGGGTAAATAAAACACATCACAACTGTGCAGGGAAGGGAGCCTCTGAGAAACCCTGCTTCTTAAATTGCCTAGAAACTGACACCTCTGATCCCTCCTGGTGCTGCAGGCTCCTTGTGACAGGCATCAGGAACCTTTCCATTTTCACTTCGCTTTCCCTTTCTGTTTCTAGTAGAATTGAGACAAAAGCAAAATTAAGGAAAAGGATACAGTATATGTGGCCTTTGATTAGTTTCCTCTTATCTTCTAGACTGGTTACTTTACGATTGGAGTGAAATATCCTGGCAGCCCCCAACAACACTAAATACTTAGCAAGGATTCTATGGATATTTCTGGAAAGAAATCAAATTATCCAAACAGACACTAAAGAGTTTTAAGGCTCTTCACAGGACAGAGAATGGATACCAGTTTAGCAATTTTAAAATAATTGGCCCAAGACCAACCTGAGGGTCAAAGCTATAGCGCACAAGGTATGAGACAGATAAGCCTCAGACACTATCTGTGTCACAGAGCTGCTGAACAACCCAGTTTTCCACAAGTGGGTGACAGAAGCCACAGTGGCTTGCTGAAGTGCTCCAGTGAAAGGCAGAGGTGAGGAATGAATTCTTCCCTCTGAGATGGTTTAATTTAACCAAGACTGTTTAGCAACTTTGGGGCAGGATGAAACCAGAAGTTCCCTGATTATTACCAATCACTTCCGGATTTAACATCAGGAAGGCTGTTTGCAGCAGGAGAGTGCGGCTAAAGCCTTCAGTCCTCAGATACAGAGCCACAAGTTGACTGCATATGCAGTTTTAGCGGCTGTATGTCACCTTGAAGACAGCTAGCTAATACAAAAGAAAAATGGGATGAGATTTAAAATGGTGAATTCTGACTGCTGATAAATAAATATGCCCCTGAGATTCAATAATTCATCACTTTGAGTTATTTATCTCTCTCAAAAGGTTTCTGAAATCATTCTTTACTGTTTCACTTGATTAATTCTTTGATCTCCGTGACAAAGATCACTTCATCCATGGCCACTGTGCTGCACAGGCTGAGTTATTAAGAGAACCGAGGGGGACAAACAGGTGGATGTTAATCTGTTAAAACTGTAAAGAGGCTGGGAGCAGGCTGGGGAAATAGGATGAGCAGGCTGGGAACAGGCTTGGGGAGCAGGCTCAGGGAGTAAGCTGAGGGAGCAAACCAGGTGAGCAGCAAGTTTTGAAGGAATCATGCTTCTGAGAACTACCTATGGCTGTTCGACATTGAAGATTCCCAAAGTTTAAAGTGGCTGATTTGCCAGTTGGCTTCACAGCCTTTTATCTCTGTTTTGAGGTCAGACTGAATGACAGGGCCCAGCTGGTACCCTAAGTCTGTTACCTCTAAGAGAGGGTCAATAGCTTCCTTGAGTTGTGTTGGGGTGGTTGGGTGACAGAAGCAGTACTGATAGCAAAGGTCTCTTGTGACAGTCCCTAAATAAACCTTAGTAATCACATATACTCCCAGTCAATCACTGAGGAGAGAGGGTGAGCCCTTCATCACAGAACAAGTGTGTGGTGTATGCAACAAGTAGGAACACCAAGCATTCCACAAAAGGGCAAGCGCAGCCTGTGCCCAGCTCTGTGAGACGCCGAGACTGGTGAATCTCATGGCTGCAGAGATTGGAGAAAGGGAAGGAGGAAGCTGCTGAACTGCAACCACTCAATTTCAACTCTGCAAGATGAGTGGGTTCTGGAGGAGACTGGACAATTGTGTGCTGCAGGCAACAGTGTGTGTGGTGTGATTCTAGCATCTTAGGGGAGAAAGAGTTCATTCAGCTCACAGTTCCAGGTTAGAGTTCTACATAACTGGGAAGTCAACGTAGTTGGAACTTAAAACAGCTCATCATACCACACCAAACCACACAACACCACATCACACCACACCACACCACACTACACCACCACCACACTACACCACACCACACCACACCACACCACATCACATGCACAGTCAAGAGCAGAGAAAGAAACTAATGTCCACCACTCAGCCCACTTAATCTACTCTTAATCCAAAATCCAAACCAAAGAAGTAGAGCTGCCCACTTTTAGGCTGGGTTTACCCACATCAATGAACATAATCCAGTCAATCTCCCAAAGACATAACCACAGGTCAACCTGATTCAGAAAATCCCCCATTGAAACCCGCATCATCTTTCAGATAATTCAAGATTTTTTCAAGTTAGCAGCTAAAACTAGCCATCAACATTCCAAGTAACTCTGTTGTTGTTTGTTTTATTTTTGTTTTTGTTTTTAACATGTCATGAGAAGCCTGGATATAAGTCTGATTTTCATCTTGATGATCTTCAGACTCTCTGAATTAGTGCCCTATACCTAGGGGTGGTGGTAGGTGACCACATGGCTTGGTATGAGCTGTCAAGACATATGTGACCAATCAAAACCCTTTCATTAGTTACTTGCTGTTGCTGTACTGGAACACCATGGCCAAAGCAACTTGTAGAAGAGAGAGTTTATCTGGGCTTATGGTTCCAGAAAGGTAAAAATTCTTGGAGGGGAAGCATGGCTGCAAGCATCAGGCATCATAGCCAAGCAAGAAACTGAGAGCTCACATCTTCACCAAGCAAGAAACTGAGAGCTTACATCTTCAACAACAAACAGGAAGAAAATGGAGAGAAACTAGAAACTTTAATCTCAAAGTCTGCCTCCAGGGATGGACATTCTCTAGCAAGACTGCACCACCTAAACTTTCTCAAACAGCCACCAACTGGGGACCAAATGTCCAAGTGAATTTGTCACTCAAACTACCATAGTCCTAAACTCAAACCAGCACTCTCTGTCATGTGTGTGTGTGTGTGTGTGTGTGTGTGTGTGTGTGTGAGAGAGAGAGAGAGAGAGAGAGAGAGAGAGAGAGAGAGAGAGAGAGAGAGAGAGAGAGAGAGAGAGAGAGAGAGAGAGAGAGAGAGAGAGAGAGGATAGAGAGTTTTCTGCAATGGATCTGAAGGCTGACCAAACCTTTCATATATCAATCATGTATGTATCAATCATTAGAGTGATTGATACATTGGTTGGAAAAGTGCAGAGCGGGGAGTAATCCTCAAGTAGTTGCTCCCTAGTCCATGAGCTGCTGTGTGCTTTTGTTGAGTTCTCCTTTTGACAGACTCTCTGGAACAGTGCAATGGCCCACAGAATGACAAAGGGCAGAGGAGCTCATACTACTTCATATTCCTATGCCATAAAAGGTAGATCCATGTAAGTACCTGGGGCATTGGAAGAAGGACTCTGAGGATGAGTGGTACAGATGGAGCTTTCCATCCACTCCTGTCACCACTACATCTTTAGGACAGTCTCCCATACTGGTAATGAAGAGAAAGCTCAGCCTATGTAGGACACTTCCTCAGTCAAGTGCTGCCCTAAAATGAAGGGGCTGGACTAGGGGAGTTCTGTGTGTAGATTCACAGGTCTCCAACTTCCTTAGGAGCCTTGATGCACTAGCATGCATGTGTGGTCACCCAGGATGGGCTGCATGCCCAGCTTCCTGGAATTATTAGCCCACAAAATCCTTTTGCTATGGGATGCCTATTAATATCACAGGGCACAGCATGGAAAACTCTGGTTTAGTTCATTAATTTGCTTACCAAACCCTTTCTCCATGGATGAGGAATTGACAAGCAGGGTCCTCAGCCAGGTCTGTGTATATAGCAGATTCCAAATTGGTGGAGACAACTCAGTGACATTTTACCCTTGTGACATTTTCTTTCTTAGGCTGTGAAGTAAGCAACAGGGGAGGTGCTGTCAGGATGCCCAGGAATCACCTGTTCTATGAAACACGTCAAGGAAAACATTAAAAGAAAAACATTAAGAGTTCATTTACTTCAGGAAACTCTTCAAAGTTCATTTGCTTTCCTTGTTCTGGTGACAAATAATAAAAATGGCCATGGTATTTCAGCTTCAAATAAATAATAAAACAAAACCCAACTCAGATGCAATTGTATAAATGGCATTTGATAAGAATTATACACAATTAGGAACATGTAAAAACACACAGGACCCACAGGCATCAGTGGGAAACACCACACAAGCCTTGCTCCTCCAAACATCTTGCCTTTTATTTTTTCCCTCAGTAATCAGGGGAGGTATCAATCAGCAATGTACCTGAGACTCATGAGGAAGATGGAGCATAGCCTAAGAGGTGATGTAGCTACCTTTGTTTTCTGAGATGATCTTGATACCTGGGATCTTGAGAACTGTTCTTGAGGACTCTGGGTTTGGTCTTTGTCTTTCCATGGGAACTGTTCATGGCCAGGACCCAACTTCTCTGACTGACATTTACCAAACTCACCTTAAGACTGCTGAGTGTGGACGTTCTCATGGGCAGCCATTCTTTTGCACAGGATTTCTGAGTCTGACTTTATCCCCAGTACACTCATACTGCTGGGATGGCAACAACATCACCAGGGACATGCCCTGATTCTCTCCATAAAGACTTTAAGGACCATTAGTGAAACAGAACGTTTCTTGCAATTTCACAGCACATTAAAAGTTCTTATAAATGGCTTCATATTACTTACTGGACACTACAGGTGTGTAACACTCCAGATGAAAGTCTGCAAAGAAAACAAGTGACTGGAGATCTCTCAATGCATTCTTGCTTGTAAGGGACTCATTTTTGGTTTCCAAATGACTGGGCTCCTGAAATTTTATTTTGTAAGGGCCCAAGAATAACTGAAGGAAGACCCCAGACTCAAATAGTATGCCAAGAAAAAGAGCCTTTATTTTACAGAAACAGCCAGCATGTAGGAGTCAAAACCATTCAAGCAAAGTGGCAGCAACCACAAGGGAAGTTCACAGTCCCCCTTTAAAGCCAGTTATGGGTTTTCTAGTTGTGGTTGGGTCACCTTCCTCAGGATTGTTTGAGCTTATGGTATGGGATATTTGTACACTTCTGATTGGTTTGCACCTTGAGGGAGAGAGGGTTAATTTATAGGGACTTTTTCATATCTGTTGTAAGGGCCAGATGTCAGAAGAATTGCTTATTGGCTGCCATTTTCCTGCATTTTTTCCAAGAAGCCTGTGCTGTTCTTCTGGGAAATTGAAAGTTAAGGCTAACATGGCTGCCTGCTCTAAAAAGGAGCGAGTTAGGTCCTTTCATTTCCTGCCCTGAGTTCTAACTGAAATCAAATCCTTGATTTCTCAATGTCCAAGTCATTGACTGAAGAGACAAATTGGATCCTAAGGACCATGGATTCTACTGCTGAAATGTGGGCCTAGATAAACTGGAGGATGGCATTTATGAGGTTGGGCCTGACAAGTCAGGGCAAGGAGTAGAAAGAGTAATGGTCTGGGTATTTTTGCTACTAGAGGAACTAGCAAATGGGGGTGGGGGAGGTAGGATGATTGGGCCTAAGACATGAAGGTACCAAATTTTGAGGTTTGAGTCTTATCTCTAACAAGTCTTTAGGATGCTGAAAATCTTTGCATTTGATGTCCAGGTTGTCTAGTCTTCCATCATGAACAAGGTTGACATGAGAGTGGTGTATCTAAGTTTTAATCCTTTTTAGCATGGCCTTAGGGGTTTCCTTTTAGACTTAGCATTTCAGCCTGTTAGGTGGGACAATGGAGAGCAGTATTCCCTTCTGTAACTGCTTCCAGCTGACATTAGATCCGTTGTCATTGGGGCCCAAGAAGGCTGAAATGATAGTCAAAGGGCATTTATTAGATTAGCTGATCAGCTGATCCCACTGGAAGACAGCCAGCAATCACATCAGTTAGACTGGTTAACATCAGCTTTCAGCAAGACTAGAGCTCAGCAGCTTGCAATCCTCAGGTGATCCCTGGGAAGAGTTTGTCAGCAAGGTGAAAAATCTCCTGATACAAATATAGATGAGGACAGAAGTTTAAATTGTCTAATAATTGGGAAAGATAAGAAATGCCAAGACCGAGGGGAAAATCCCATCTTCAGGAAGAGGTGGGTGCACTGGAGTCTGTTTGATCTTGGTAGGTGGATTCAGGTTTTATGGCTTTTTGATTCCCTGAAGTTATGTGAATTGTAGTTCACAAAAGGGTGTACATTAGTATAAATAAGCAGTTAACAGGTGTCTTTAAGATGGCAGGGGTAGATTCATGCCTTTGAGACCTAGTACAAGCTGTGGGTTTGGGTTAAAAATCATAGAGCATTATTTTCTCAGTCCAGAGGGTTGGATATACAGATTTAACAGAGACGTTCCTGGCATGATGAGAAGCACCTTTAAGTTTATATTGAGGAAGCAACCAAAGGGAATTTAAAATCCTGAGCTTCTGACTGAATTGTAAACATCCAGCACTCAACCATTCATCAGAACTCCATCGATCAATGTTAAAATTCTGAACTTTTGAAATCATAGTATAACAATAGCATGGGGGATATTAAACATGTCTTCACCTTCTTTATATACTTTAAATAATTTTTATACCTCTACAGCCCAAATTTATATACCTAAAAGTGACTTGAATCTGAAACCATTTTTTACGTCCTCTAACCTTTCTCACTTGCATTGCCAGCCTCAATCAATTTCCTAGACTTTCAAACACTTTCTTACAAGCTTTCATATCCTCATACCTTACATAAACTTTTCTTACCCAATTCTTTACCATGAAACAAGGGTAGTTGATTATTGAGAGCAGTCATTTAATGTGAAGCCTGTGAATAAGACAAACCTGTTTGTTCTTTTTAAAATAAGAAACCTGATAGTTTTTTTTAAATTAACTAATGAGTTGACTAACGAACTAACAGAATGGCAGATTACCCTGAGGTAATGAGTTAGTAAGCTGTTAAGTTGTAGTTAGCTTAGCTGTCAATATGATTAGAAACCTGAGAAGGATAAATTATAATTTAGATGCCACATATTAATTCAAATGACAGAGGTTAGTCTATAGTCCACTACCTACCTAAACAGTTCTCCCAGGTTCCTACTCAGGAAGAAGCAGTCTGGCCCAGAAGATGAGAGACTTTTTCTGAGGGAGAGGAACATGGGAGTGATTGACTACACCTTGTATTAAGCAACATATGACAATCAACTCTCTGGTGTTCTCTGTTTTTCCACAGTTTAGACCAGCTGCTGGCAGTGGGCAAAGTATTGGGATAGTTATACCCAGTGGTTAGCAACCACAATCCAGATATTTTATGTAATGTCGCTGTGCCCATATCTTCTTGGAGACCTTTGGGGTGGTCATTGTTAGGATTTGGGAGTCTCTGTCTGTCATAGTAAGTTTCAACATATTTAATGTCCTATTCAGCAGATCTCTGACTGGTTTGATAGCTACTACCTACCTTAAATATCTGAGTTAAACCATCTTTTTGGTCTTTAGTTATCTGCTTTAAACTGTACCTTACAGAGATAACACAGGAGGCTAAATAAAGTTTAGTATTGAAAATAACGGTATCAGTTCTTAGCATGACTTAAATATATTTCAGAACATATTAAAGGATGTGATTACTCACTATTATAGGCTATCAGCATATATTTCTTTATTGTCATAGCATTTATGAGAATACAACTTTCTATATTGTAGCTTTTGAGACTAAAGCCTGTTAGGTTTGAGCCTTAAAAATAATGAGTTTAAGTTGAAGCTCTTCTAGTATCAAAATAAAACTTTTCTATCTATAAACATAGTCCATAAAGAGACTAGGAATCTTTCTGACCTTTATTAGGTATATCATCATAAAAAAAAACTACAGCTTATAAAAATATGAGGCTATATTATAACTTAATAACATTAGAAATACCAAGGCTAAATATAACTTTAAGGCAGTGATCTTCAGTTTTATTTAATGCTGTAAATCTCTAAAGCAATAATAAAATAAACTACCATTCAAAGAGTGAAAACATAAAGCAATATTGTAACAATTTACTGAGACAGAATAGAGACCATATAAAAATGTCATCTCAATCCAAAATTTGGGGACCTGCTTCCCTGGTCCACTTTAGTCACATGTTGCTGCCTTTAAGCAAGATGGTTGTGAGGCCATGACTTTTTCTAACAGAGACGGCTTCCAGCCATGTGACCTTAACCAAGGGCAGTGAAGCTATGTCTCCACCTTTTCAAGGCCCTTGCAAAGGGCAAGTGATGGTGCAAGGAATGCAAGGGATGGTGACTAGCCATGTCTTGTTTATGTCCTTGAATGGAATCATGTCTCATGATTTAACTGAACATAGGCTTTTAATTACTAACCCCAAGTTGTGAGTTTAATCATACCCTCCAATTTCTAAGTCAATAATCCTATTTTTGACCCTGGACTTTAAAAACATGCAGGAGTCGGAAAAGAATGAGCAGTAACACATTTTTGGAGCTAGCAATAAGTTAGAACAACATAAAATGACAGTAGAACAGTGTGAAATAATTTCAAAATTATCTATATTTAAATAACACATAAATTCCTATTTTATTAGATTCAGTAGCCAGAAAACTGAGGGGTGAATTTAGCCTGTGGCTGACTTTAGGATCAAGGTTGAATTGCTTCATAACATGTAGACATCTTAAGATGGTAAAGTCACATGGCAATTTGCAAGACATGTGGCCAACATGGTTACTAATGCTTAAAACTTTTTTCCTAGTAGATCTGTCTGTCTGTCTATCTATCTGTCTATCTATCTATCTATCTATCTATCTATCCATCCATCTATTTCTCTCACCTATTGACCTATAGATAGATATACATATATAGTTTTAAAATGAGATTTATGCACTTATTTTCATGTTACAAAGTTTGGCTGCCAGCAAGGAAATTTTTGTATATGAAGGCATGAAGGTACAGCTTAATACCTCATTAAAGAAACATTGTTTTAAAGCTTATCCTTTATAAGTCTGATTTTTAGGACAAGAATTGCATAAAAAATATTATCCCAATTTAAAAGTATCCTTAAAGATCTGTTTCCTTGGGTTTGTTCAATTCAGGTATTGTTGCACATAATGGGTCCAACTCTGAGTAACAAGTTCTAAGCTAACTCTTTTGTTATAGATGTTACAGATTTTTTTTTTACAATACCTAATAGCTTATAAACCAATAATCTATGACCAAGACATGTAGAACATAGTAAACTTATACATTTAAGACAAGTTGGAAATAAACATTCAGTAGCTGCATATATTTGTACATTAAAAAACCGGACAGACAAAACTTTCCTTACTTCTTTTCACTGTAATTTCAAGGGAGGAGCACCTTGAAATCTGTTGAATCCAATTCTCAGGGGCGCAGAGGTTTTGCAGCAAGATTAGCAGTAGCTTCCTTACCTGCTGAGAAGTTGCTGGTGCCCCTTTAAGAGTGGCTTGTGCAGATCAACAACCCTGGGCAGGACTCCAAAAAGGACACTAGTTTATGAGTTTTTGTTGTCTCAATTCAGCTGATTTTTTTTTAGAAATCCTTGAAATGAATTAAAGGTATGTCAAGGGGAAAAAGGCCAAAAGATGGAAGTTTTAACAAAACATAGCAGCACATCAAACAACAAAAGAAATGAAACTATAGACATACAATAACAGACATGGTCAGAGTGACTGCCAAGGACAACCAATAGAGTTGGGGAGTAGAGGGAAGGGACCCAGACGTCCCGCCAAAAGGACCTAGATGTCCTATAGTATAGGCCAAGCCTAGCTGGAAGGAGCTTACCATGTGACTCATGGTGGAACACAAAGTCAGTCTAAAGACAAGCAGAAACAACAACAACACAACAACAACAACAACAACAACAAAACAAAACCGACACATAGAGACAGGATGGAAAAAGAAACCAAAACAGTGATGGTGGTTTATCTTATACCTGGGCTCTGCCTGACCCATCTGCAGTCACCAAAACCAAGGATAGACTGGAACCTTTTGGTTCTGACAGACAAGGGTTCAGAGCATCCTCAGAACCCCCTGGCCAGGAGAAAGTTAGTGTGTCTGTCTGTCCATTTTTCTATAGCCTCCTGATTGTGCTGGACATCAGAATAACACAAAGACAAGACAAAACAGAGGCATGCCATGAATCACCAGTTGTCAGAGAACTGAACTCACTCTCCTGAAAATACCTTGCTATTTAGTCAGCAGGGGTACTCCAGCCAACCTGGTCCAGCCACTAAATATGAGGGTACAAAGAATCACTGAAAGAAGACTCCAGACTCGAATACTATGTAAACACAAAGAACATTTACTCTGCAGAAACTGTCAGCAAACAGGGGTCAACTATCCAAGCAAAATGGTGGCAACTGCCAGGGAAGCTTACAGCCCTCTTTTAAGGCCAGTTAGGGGTTTTCCATTTGTAGTTGGAGCACCTTCATCAAGATTGGTTGAGTTTATGGGATATTTGTACACTTCTGATTGGTTCATACCTCAAGGGAGAGAAGGTTATCTGATAGGTTTTTTTGTTTATTTATTTGTTTGTTTGCTTGTTTGTTTTGTTTTTTAAATCTGTTGTAAGGCCCTGGCCAGGTTTCAGCAAGTTGCTGATTGGCTGCCCTTTTCCTGTGTTTTTTCCAAGAAGCCTGAGTTGTTTTATCTGGGAAATTGCAGCTTAAGACCTAACATGGTTGCATGTTCTAAAATGAAATGAGATAGGTCCTCTTACTTTTAGTACTCTGTGATAACTTCAAGATCCCACACTGTATTTATTGTTTTCTCTATGACAAAAGTGTTTCTATCTGAAAGTAGCATAACCTTTCCTGACTCAAGAATTACTGTTGATACCATCTCTGTTAACTTCAATCATCAGTAATAGTCCAGCCTGTATGGGAGCAATACCTACAAATATCTAATGTAGACATACAATAGCCTATTCACAGTAGAAATATCCTGTTCATGTTAAAATCTAAAACAAAACAAAATAGCTTAAAAGATGTATTTATTATTTCATGTGTATTTGTGTATGGGTACACTGTTGAGAAACCCTGCTACCTAAGGTCGAAGTCTACCATATCTGGATATCTCCCTTGAGCTTAGCACAAAATGGAGGATACCTTTCCATGCAGAGAATCCTAATAAAGAACTCTCTTTCCATGCAGGGCTTCCAATTCTCTACCTTATCTGGGGAGCCCAACCTCAATGTTTTATCTGTGGAATGTCAAGTAATCCATGTTGAAATTACAAGTTCTCTATCCCAAAATGTGTCTCCATGCAAATGTGGAGTCCCCAGAATGTTAAACCTCATCCAATGAAACTTGATTGTAAGAAGAACCTCTTCCCACTTTCCAAGGTTTATATGGTCCTTGTTCACTGTAAATAAAGAGCACAAGCTATTTCATTGGCTATTGTCTAAGAGGGCAATTTTGTAAAGGAGCTATAACACTGAAATCATTGGGGGAGACACCCCACCCCTACCCCAGCCCATATTCACTGTCGGACCAGGACTCTGCTGACTCACAGGTTCATGTTTTCATTGATTCATCCTTTCCCACATGGTGTGTACTGGGTCTTGACACCTCAAATGAAGAATCAAAAAATGGAACCACAGTGCACTACATGTGTACAGTGCTTGAGAAGTCCAGAAAAGGGCTTCCAGTTTTATGGAGTTAGAGTTAACATATGGTTGTCACCTGACATTGGAGTACTGGAATCCCACTTTGGTCTTCTGCAAGGAACAGTATGTGCTCTTAGCTGAGTCATCTTTCTAGACACAAAACCCAAAAATCCATCCAACCAACCAACCAACCAAACAAACAAAACAACAACAAACCCAAGAACAAAAAATAATAACAAACTTTTATTCTTCATCCATTTGAATTCTGAGAATACTTTTCCAAGAAATTAACTTTTATAATAACAACAAATGCCAGTTTGTGCATAAGGATTCTGCAGCTCTTACTTCTAACATTCAAGGCTGGTAGTCAATGGGGATGAAGAAACTGAGTTTTGGGGAGGTGAACAGAGTAGAAAATAAACCCAGGATTGCCAGGCAGCATTTTCTGGCATGCTGTATGATCCCCCACTGGAGTGCTCAGAGAGCTCTCCAGGCCTGCAGGTCCAGCATGGCTGCAGCCTCACACCAGAGCCAATATTTAGAATCCACTATGCTGATGGTATTCCATCTTACTAAATGACAGAGGAAGTTCTCTGCTGATCCTCTATGAATGATTTCTACTAAGCTGGAAAGATGAGATGCTCAGTTGTGCAGCTGAGCCTTCCACTGACTACTACTCATGTGGCCATCATGCTGGAATCATTGGCAAAGCCTCTGGGCGTGCTGGCCCTCTGCTCTCATGGCTTCTGTAGTTGTAGACTCAAATCAATCCAGATCATGTAAAAGGCACATGTATTGATGGTCCATTTGTACCAATTTCTAACTGATGCTTTATCAAAAGTATTTCCACTCTCTTAAGATTGCTCTAAATACAATTTGGAGTATACAGAAGGATTTCAGAGGTTATATGAAAGTATTTCACATTATGTCTGAGGTTCTGAATAGTCATGAATGTGAGTCTTAGGGAGGGGATACAAAAAGCAGTCTCCATGGATAACTAGAGATGATTCCCAGACATCAGCATTCCACAGTCATCTGTGAGATCCACATTAGTTCACTTAGACTATCAATACTCATCAACACATAGATTCTTCATGTGGTACCTGCCATGCACAGCTTTCTATGACACACTTGCATCTCATAACACAAAAAGCCATCAGGCCACTTTCCGTGTAAGGTCCCTTCACTGGACATTTCTACAGATGGTAGGTAGGTGGAATTCACTCACCACTCTGAACCTTCATCCCTAGCACTTGACAAGGCTCGCTAGATCGTCAAACAATATCTTTTCTAATAGAGTTCAGCTGGTTCATTTAAAATAGCAAAATATATTCATTATTTCAGTGAGCAGAATGGTAGGAGCAGAATGGTAATTTTGAAAGGTAAGTATTTCATGCCACATGAATTCGTCTTGAAAAGATTTTTCTCCTGCCAGTGGCAATCTGTAGTTGAAAGACTACACAGAGTCAAGAGCTGACAGAGAGAGGGGGGGTGAGGTTACAGAGATAGTGCCATTCCAAACCAGTGCATCACTGTATTCACTCCAAATACAATATAAACCATTGGCTCACCCAGGTGATAAGCAGTGGCTTCTTATTAAAAGCTATATAATATGCTTGTTCAACAGTCCCATTGGCTTTAATGATTTTTCCATTGTCAATGCCCTGGGACTCCAGCCTGTGCTCCACCACTGCCCTCTTATTCATCACACTCAGGGCAGGGTTCTGCTTTGCAAATGTACTGTGAATACCTTGACCATCTGAGCATTCTGTAACTGTTCTCATTACCTGCCTTCTGCAATACTCCTATCAAGTAAACTTAGCCAGAATATCAGTGTTCAAAGTTTCTTTTAGTAATTTCTCCTTATTGCCCCACTAAACACCCAGGCTTAGTTGAAGTTTGTTGTGTCTCTCTCCTGGTGAGTCCTCATTGCACTGTCTTTCACCTGTCACTATGAGATCCTCTGAATGAAGCCTGTAAGACTATTTATGACAATATTACAAACATCACAGAAACAGACCAAATTCTGACAGATATGTCCTATTTCTGCCCTAATTTCCATGTTATTTTGACTTCATCACTGAGACAAATACCCAAGAGAGGCTTTATGACCAAACCCTGACTTTGTCTCAGGGTTACAGAGATTCTAGTTTATGGTCACTTGGCCATTTCATTATGGGGTTTTACTAAGACAGAGCATCATGGTGGAGCGAGAAGTAGAGCTGAGAGATGTTAAACTCATGGAAGGCAGGGAGAGAAAGCAAAAGAGACAGACAAGAAAGAACCAGAGCAAGTCAATCTCTCACAGACACCCTGTCTGGGATCATGTCTCACAGCTGTGCCCCACTCTATCAGTATGAACTCATTAGTAGGTTTACTGGTTTATTGATGTTAGCACTCTCATGGTCCAGCCAGTTGTAGACCAGCCCTTTAACATGTGTACTTTTGGAATACATGCCCTACTCAAACCATGACAGGTACTCCACGTACAGTGAAGCTTCCTTTATAAATGAGCTGGCTTGAAGACCATGCACATTGCATCCTAGGCCTGATCTCTCTCTCTCTCTCCTCTCTCTCTCTCTCTCTCTCTCTCTCTCTCTCTCTCTTTCTCTCTCTCTCATCCATCTTCTTGTTTCATGTTTCTATTTTATTTTTCAAAATTACAAGTGCTTGGTAGATTCAAATGGGTAACCATGAGCATCAGGCTTATGTTGGAGAACATAACAAGCCTGGCCTTGTTCTACCCCCAGAACCAACTCCTCTTGTGCAGTCCATCAGGCACTGACCCAATGCTACATTTCAGAGACCCAAAGAAACTAAACAAGAATGAAGACACAAGCAAGGATGCTTGAATCTCACTTAGAAGAGGGAAAAATTTGTCATAAGAGGCAGATAGAGGGGGGGAATTGAAAGGAGCAAGAGGGGAGAGGAATGGAGGTATTCAGGATCAGGTGTGGGAGGGATAGGAAATTTGACCAGATGGCCATGAAAATGAATGGAAATCTGCAACTGAAAAAGCCTTTGTCAAAATTCAACACCACTTCATGTTAAAAGTATTAGAAAGATCAGCAATAAAAAGCACATAACTAAACATAAAGCAATATACAGCAAGCCAATAGCCAACATTAAGCTAAATGGAGAGAAATGTAAAGCACTTCCAACAAAATCGGGAACAAGACAAGGCTGCCTTCCCTATTTATCCAATATAGTACTTGAACTTCTGCCCAGAGCAACAAGACATTAAAGGATATCAAGGGGATACAAATTGGAAAAGAAGAAGTCAAGGTATTGCTATTTGTGGGTAGTATACATAAGTGACTCCAAAAATTCTACCAGGAAACTCTGACAGCTGAGAAACAGCTTCAGCAAAGTGGTTGAATATAAAATTAACTCAAAAAATCAGTAAGCCTCCTTTATACAATGATAAACTGACTGAGAAAGAAATTAGGGAAACAACACCCTTTGTAATAGCTTTGAATAATATAAAGTATCTTGGTATAACTCTAACCAAGTCAGTGAAACATCTGTATGACAAGAACTTCAAATCACTGAAGAGAGAAATTGAAAAATATGTCTGAAGATAGAAAAATTTCCCATGCTCATGGATAGGTAGGATTAACATAGATAACATGGCCATCTTACCAAAGCCATTGAATCTACAGATTCAATGCTATCCCCATCAAAATTACAACAAAAACTTTTATAGACCTTTAAAGAGCAATTCTCCAGCTCATATGGAAAAACAAAAACCTCAGGAGAGCCAAGAGAATCCTGAGCAATAAAAGAACTTCTGGAGGAATCACCGTCTCTGACCTCAAGCTTTACTACAGAGCAATAGTGATTTAAAAAAATAAACCTACATTGTATTGGTACAAAGACAGACACGATGATCAAAGGAATCAAACTGAAGGACCCAGAAATAAACCAACATACCTATGGACACTTGGTTTTTGATAAAGGAGCCAAAAACCATACAGTGGAAAAAAAGAAAGCATCTTCAACAATTGCTGGTCTAACTGGATGTCCACATTAAGAACACTGTGTTCTTAATCTTGAGACAGAGCAATATGCAAAGAAGGTTGAGCGTCTGTGGGAGAGTGTCAGGCACATCCATCCTGCTTGTCCTTGAAGCACCATCTCCTGTGAGTTGTAGACTGCCCCAGGCACTCTGGGATAATATTTACACTACAATAAATATTGGCTTCATGTAAAACAATTGTTCTAGCATTTGGGAGCAATTAAAAGATAAACATATAGGGTATATTGAAACAAGGAGGACATTTTTTTCTTTAGAGAATTGGCTCTCAAACTACTTTCCAGAGCAGAATGCCATTCAAAATGGACAGTTACCATGCAACATACCTTGGCAAGGACATGGTCCTGTCCAGCCACCTCACCATGAGCAAAAGTGGCCACACAGTAGGACAGCTTGTTGCAGTGAGTGCTGGTTTACTTTCAAAATGACAAATCATGTATTACTTTGATTATCCATTTAGCTTATCTCTTCTGATAAACAGAGAACTGATAGTGCACATTGACTAAAATGCATAGGGTTACATACACCTGCCATTATGTATATGTGTGTGTTTGCACATGCATTTATTTGTGCAGTATACATGTGTGCCCATGCATGGGGAAGCCAGAGAGCCATGTCTGATGTCTTCTTCAATAGAAACCCACCTTACTTTTATGAGAGAGTCTCTCTGATCTCACTGATTCTCTAGGCTGGCCGGCCACTGCAATCTGGGGATTTGTTTATCTGTTTTCCCAGTGTTGACATTGTAGGTATCTGATACTACACTATGTTTTTACCTGGATGCTGGAGATCTGAACTCATGTCCTCACACTTGCAATCACTTTACCGAGTTGCCCTGTCTCTGCCATCACTATCTTTGTTATCATTGACTTTGAGTTGCCAGAAGAGATGATAGCTTAAGTGTTGAAACTCAGGGGATACACAAGCTGTAGCTGCACATGCTTATAGTTCCAGCACCCAGAAGTCATGGGGATTACTGTAAATTCAAAGTTAGCCTAGCCTGAATTATAAGTCCTAAGCTTGTCAGGGCTACATATGAAGGCCTTGTCTTAAAAATAAGTTAATAAAATAAACAATAAGGAAACCCAAAGCCCTAATAGCAACAGCTAGGCTCCTTTCAGGTCTGTATAAATTAGATACTGTTGTTTTTAAAAGGGTGGAAAAGACAGACCTATGTAAATAATTTATTCTCATAGTAGGTACAGAAGAATTGAGCAGGTCTCAAGTAGTTGTTCATTTTCAACTTCTTTTCTGAATTTAGGGTTTATATTTTATCAATGAGGCATGAATGTTTGAGGTTCAGAATGGTCCCACTGCACTAAGCATGGTTTGTTTGTTTGAGGTTGTCCCTCTCTTTCCTGTACATGCATGAATGATGATACTTTTGTCTACATGCCAATATGTCTAGGATGACATCTTTGTCTATTTACAATCACATTGTTATTCATGCCACCTGTGCCCACCTCTTCATGCAGCCCCACCAGAAGTTCCTGTCCTTTGGATCCGGGCAGGCACGTAGCTTAAAACACTTTGTATGTGCCTTTTCCAAGGTTTCAGTAGAGTTGACCAGAGTTCTTAATGGAAATCCATGTTTGCTCAGTTAAAACAAATAAGCATAGAGGTGCTCAGTGCTGGAACTGGATGTTGTGTGGGTAGCCACAGATAAAGCAGAGCATGGACCTGCTGCTTGAGTGCTTCGAGCATGATGCTCTTTAAATAAGCCATCAGGGATCACCTGCCATCCATGTGCCCTGGGAGTTGTGCCCCTAAGGCTGCCTGTGGTTGCTAGACAACAAGCTGTCCTGTTAGTGTGGCTGCTAGGTTTTAGGCTTCACCATGGAACTCAGGCAATCACCCCCACACAGAAAGCAGCTTCTTTAAATCAACAGAGGCCCCCATCCTATTTACCCAGGTGCAGCCAGCAGGTCAGTGTGACCTCTCTCCACCTGGTGCTTAAAGAACCCGGCTTCAAACTGATCTTCCCCAAAGACCATATTGTTTCCAGATCCACATTGTGGGTAGTTAGCATTTGTCAACACAGGGCTTTTCTTCATTCAGCTCATGATGGGAAGACTATCTTTTCAGATGCCATGAAGAAGAAATCCTTCCTGAAGACTGGCCCCACACCTGCCTGTGCTCTCAGCTGCCCCCATATCTGAAGGCCTTTAGACTCACAATTCCAACCTGTACTAGCCAAATTCTGAATACTAGTAAAATATTAAAATATCCCTCTGATAAACTTTTTAAGCCACATGTGCTGGATGGGTCATGCCTATAGTCCCAATATCCTGGAAGCTGAGGTGGGTGACTGGCATGAGACTGGCAAGTCTGGACTACATACTACATAGTGAGACCTTGTCTCATAAAGATGTGTGTGTGAGAGAGAGAGGGGGGAAGAGAGAGAGAAGGTGAGAGAGAGAGAGAGAAAGAGAGAGAGAGAGAGAGAGAGAGAGAGAGAGAGAGAGAGAGAGAGAGAGAGAGAGAGAGAGAGGAGAATGAGTGTTCAAGTATGGTGGTGAAGACACTTAACACTTGCATGGCTGAAACAGTAAGATTGGCAGTGAGTTTGAAGCCAGCATAGGTTACATACTGACTTTCAGCCTGGTCTGGACAATGAGATCTTGGCTCAATGTATATATGAATCTCTATCTCTCAATTATCTATCCATAGTCTATCTATCTGTCTATCTATCTGTCTATCTCTCTATCATTTATCTTTGTCTAGTTACTATCTATCTATCCATCTACCTATCTATCTATCTATCTATCTATCTATCTATCTATCTATCTATCTATCTATCCATCCATCCATCCATCCATCCATCCATCCATCCATCCATCCATCTATCTATCTATCTATCTATCTATCTATCTATCTATCTATCTATCTATCTATACACATAGTATATATGTGTATCTGTGGGATTATATGTTTGCCTATGTATATATATGTGTTTATATATTTGCAATTATATTTATTTGTTTTATATGCATGTACATGTACATTTTCTGTTAGTTCAGTTTTCTTGGATAACCTTGCTTGATGAGTCATATAGGCCAAGACTCCCTGGAAGAAAAATGATTCCCATCATCCTAAATGGGCTATTCCAGGCAGTGTGGATCACTGTAAATCTCTGGGTACTTCTCAGTAGTAGCTAGTATTGTGGAGGATGAGACCACAGTTTTAGCGTAACTCAGGATGTTAACCATAAACATTTTTTGCTTAAAAATAAATTTGGAGATTACATTATAGATGTAAGAAGAGTGGGAAACAGAACATTCTACTGGACCTTCTAGAACATTCCTTCTATCATCACAGCCATAAGGGTTCTCCCTGTATTATTTGTGGTCTCTGGACAGTTAGGCAATTATTCAAAAGGACATCCCCCTCACTGAGTGTCTTCCATCATGTGTCTTCATGGCAAATGTAACAGCGCTCTGAGCCAGAACCCCTGGAATCCTAACTGTTGGTAGGATGCCCATCCATACTGGTCACATCCTGTCATAGCAGATCCTCCCATCAAACCTTGCCTGGTTGGAACTCGGAGAACTGGAAAGGCACAAGAAAAGTGTTGAACAGTAGACAGAACCAAACTGATGATAGATGACAGTATCATTTGTTTCCTGGAGAGACTGTGCCGTGTTGCCTCACCTGGTAGCTTAGAATGGTGGAGACTACTCTCACCAGTGAGAAGTACAATGCAGTTAAGAAATTTTCCTCAGTTCAGGAAATACCTGCCTCTGGGTCTTTCAGCTTCTGAGTATAGCTGGTAGTCCTTAGCTTTCCTTAGCTTGTCACCTCATACCCATACGGTGCCATTGTCTATACTGATTCCATACGTCCACATTTCTTCAGATACTGCATTGGGACCACCCAAGGTTATCACAAGCTCCTTTTAGCAAGTCCTACTGGTTAAGTCATTTATTAGTAAGGTCAATGTCTGAAGTTCTAGGTGGATATATGATTAGAGAAACACTATTCAGCCCAGCAGAGCGGTCAGCCATGGTTTCCTTAATCACTGTGGCACCTATGGCAACAGAAAGGAAGGTGAGTATTAAGTCACTCTGAGGGTGTCTCAAGTAGGGAAAGATGAAAGACCCAGGATCTCTGGTATTTTCTGAGCTGTGGCTCTTACAATGAATAGCCACTCCATGTTCAAGGGGCAAATAACCCATTCCTATGTAACCAACTAATTTCTGAGGTAACTAACTCATTCCTGAAGCAACTAACTTATTCCTGAAGTAACTAATCCATTCCTAAGTTAACTAATCCACTCCCCATATAACTAATCTATTCCTGTGGCAGCTAACCCACTATTGAGGTAACTGACACATTGCTAAGGTGATGAATTCACTCTAGATATAACTCACACACTCCTGAGATGATTACTACTCTCTAGAGAAGAATAACCCAACTCCTGAGACCAACTGCCCACTTGTAATAACTAAGTCATACTCTAGATGAAGTCATTAATTCATGAAGGCCCTACTTTTTTATACTGTCACAGTGAAAGGAAACTTCAATGTGAGTCTGGGAGGGGACAAGGTTCCAGACAGGTGCTGCCACATCTCAGAGACCTCCACTCATTCGCTGATCACTTTCCCCAGGAGGCTAGACCTGCACCTGGTTCTAAAGCAGGCACTTCTACCAAGACTTCAGGAATACACTGTTGGGCTTCTCGGTTACACCTTCTAAGTTGCTGGGTGGAGTCCTCAGTTCTGAAGGTCCTTATTTGGTCAAACTCCTCACTGGCTCTTTGCTTTATCAAGTGTTCCTTGAGGTCAAAGTAGCAGCCTCCTACTACTGAGCTCTAACTGAGCTGCTAGTTAGCAGACTTTAACAGGTGCACAGCTGCTTCTTCAGCTCCACAGTGTGAGTGTGTCTGAGTGACACTGTCACACAACCATTCTGTGGTGAACATTGAAGTTTTTAAAAGGACTATGAGCTGCAGGAGGCTCTCAAATCCTTAGGTCAAGCTGCTGTAAACACAGCAGGACTCCAGAACAAGGCTGGAGAAGCCATCTTAGATGAGGCTGAGCCCTGCACATCTAGAAGGGTGATGCTTGGGTGTTGGTATTGGGAGAGGTGAAACAGGTGTGTTCAGAAATTAGAAAGTCACAGAGCTCATGTATGTGTACTCCTGGGGATGTCAGCCCTACTCTGAACCTTTTGTTTATACATTCAAAAGATTCTATCAACTCAACAGAGAGAGCATGGGTGCCACAGGCCGTCAAGAGCCCCTACGCTCTCCATGTTTATCCCCTTAAACATATATGTTTACTTGTAGACAGACATGTGTGCAGAACCCCAAAGTAGGGGCTTAACATAACTCAAGACTGACCACAAGCCTTAAAATGGCTGCTCCTTTTAAGAACAAAAACCTGGGGGCTCTCTTAAGCTTGGTCCTTCAGAAGATGAGAGGTCAGCTAAGTCAGCCTGAACAAGCTCAGGGCAAAGTCCAGCATCCCATTCATACCCATGGGAGCCTGACAAGTGGTGGCCAATGCAGGCTTCATGTTGACTTTTCTGCCTGTGCTGCATTTTCTAAATTTAGAGCTGCCTTAGAGACTCAGATCAAGACAGCCATGGCATTTTTGTCTTAATTGTCTCATTTCTGCTAAGTTTTTTCTTTTTAATATCACAATCAAACCCCCAGTACAACAGCAGAGGGACTGGATTAAATTGACAGTCATATGAATGAGTTTGTCCTTTTGAGGAAAAGTCAAATTATTGAGGATTAAATACTTTGCTGCTTTCTAAAAATACCAAGCAGGATTCACAGGGAAGAGTCCCAGAATACTGTGACAATAACTGACAGCCAAGCTGAGTCCTCCCTGCTTCCTGCAAGGCGTGTCCTCATTAGGACATGGATTCCCGCTTAACCAGGGGGAAAACGAGCCCAGGATGGTAACAATCCTAACTCAGCATATCCTAATGAAAACAGAATATTCTATAAAGGTAAAAAAAAAAATCAATAGATTTTAACCAGCCTTATGCTAATGAGCTACTCAGAGTTCTTCGCCAGTCTCTTGAGGGTTGAGAAAATTATGACACAAAGCCCAGCCTTAGTAAGGTCAGCAGTTTGCTGTTGGGATCTTTCCTCTCTGCTTTTAGACCGAGTTTGGATGCTCAGTGATACAGTATTGATTTAAAGATGTATTTGTTCTCATCTGTTCAGAAAGAATATGGGATGTGAGTTGTGGGACTCTCTAATTGGATTCAGTATGTTTTGTATTAACTAATTAGGAGCTTGCCTTTTTTTGTGTGTTCACTGCATTTTTGGTCTCTCAGCCATTTCAGTACTCTTTATTCAGTGAAACTGGAATACTAGATTCATTATTTTCTTTTAAATATCTGACAGTGTCTTTTCAGCCCATTGAAGTGCCTGAGTACCATTGTAGGAAGAGTGAGGGCTCTCCTCTGTACCCCTCCCAGTGTCCTTCTGGAATCTCACGATCATACTCCCCTTCCTGGACTTCCTGTCACAAACACGTGCAAATATACATACATGTTTATGAATATGTCTGACCTCAGGCCACACATGTATGCTGAAAAACTTCCTGAGTTATCTCAGAAAGACTCTATTATAGTTTTATGCACTGCCTTTTAAATGAGATAGTTGCTTGGCTGCACCAGCCACAAATCAAGTACAACCACCGGGGGCTTTTTTGGCTTAGAATTCTGGAGTGAAGTAAATGTTCTAGAGCATAAAGTCACTGCTGCATCTGATTCTGCACAGCCTCTAAACCTGCCAGGTCACCCAGGCCAGGGCTTCTGAAATGCATAGGCTTGGTCAGTCCTAGAGAAGAACTGGGAAAGGGTAGAACAGATGTATATGAGTGTCCTGGTGAAAGACCAGCTGTGATTAAGCTAGATGAGCCCAGGGTGGGGATAAGCCACAGAGGATAAATCTTTTCAATGACAGACAAGAAGGAAGAATAGGGTAAAGCAGGCTCCTTGAAATGTGTGCTAGCAAAAGGTCCAGACTTGGGAAGAGCAGGGTGTGCTAAGCCAGGTACAGCCAGAACTCCTGACACTTGGTATTCAGGGAAGTCTTAACCGTCTAATATTATTAGATGCGTTCCTCCAAGTATGGCATGATCCAGGGTCCTTCTCACCATTATAAGACTATGTCTTGCCTCTAGATAGAGAGTGATACTTTGGTGCCTTAAGACATAAATAGCTCAGGTGTGGCTTCTTGTCTTGAGACTGCTTTCTCCTCTAGGACAAGGACAGTTCTGTCGTGGAGGGTTGTCAACATGACCAAAGTAAAGCACAAGTTGGCTTTTAAAGGTTCAAAGCAGTGCTCATGGTAAGTCCATAGCTCTGCAGTTGACAGAACATGTGGGCTCTTTAGACCCCTTTCCAGTGCCTAGGAACCAGAATCCTGTTAGAAGCAGGTGTGGCAAGTGTTAGGGTGACAATTACAGGTGAGATTGATATTTAGGTATATCTTAAAGTTAAGATTAGTAATGAGGCTATGGTTGTACACAGTATGAAGGGAAGGTCAATCTGGAGTTGGACTAGGTGGGTTGATATGAAACTCGAGGAGGATGTAAATAAAGGCTGAGACTAGGTTAGACCAATTTGGGTGGTCACTTGTGGCATCTTTGATATAGAAAGGGCAACTGGAGGAGGATTTAAGGAGATATGAGAAGCCTTTAAATGGATCTACTGTCATCACTTCCTGAATGTCACTAGAATCTACTTTTGCCTTGAAGACTGTAGTCAAAAGTCACTATGAGCCAGGAAGGATGGTATATATCTATAATCCCAGCTTCTAGAAGGCAGAAGCAGGCAGATCTCTATGAGTGTAAGGCTATTCTGATCAACAAAGTTCTAGACCAACCAGGATATATAGCAAAACAAAACAAAACAAAACAAAAAACCAAAACAACAAAAAGAAGTCTCTATTGCTATAATGAAACCCAAAAAGCTACATGTGTTGCTCCAACAGAAGTCACTGCCCTAGGTGGTCTGGAGTAGCCAGTGCTTATAAATGCCTCTGCTAGAGCTTCTGTGAGCACCAACCACTTTTGGCTCTGAGTAGCTGATTTATAGAAGTCAGATATTTATAATGTTGGATAGGCCACATGACTCTCTTGTTGCAGAGACTCTTTTTTAGGAAAGTCATCTAATTGTCTAGCTGTGCTGAGTGGATTCTGCTGGTGAGGGAGGGACTCTAGGCCATCTCTGTGAGAACCAGCTAACAAATGGATCAGCTCTTGCTCTAGGATTGTAGACTAGTCTCCTTCAGTGGCTAGCACTGTCCCAGTCTTGAGAGGGTACTGGGACAAGTACCTATGGTGCTCTCTGGGTAGCTTAGCAGTGGAAGAAACAAATGAGCAAATGCCCAGGCCAAGCTGTGAAATCAACTATGCTAGGATGCCTGACAACTAAAGCAGAGCAGCTACTTGATGATTTAAGAACAACCAAGAGAGGAAGAAAGCTAACAACAGAATGGAAGAGACAACCAAGCAGACCAGAGAGTGATCATCAAAACTAAAATTGACTGTCAACTTGAATGGGCTGAGAGATCACTAAGGCATACTTTCTGGGAATTGTTTGTGAAGATGTTTCTCGAGACACATAAGAAGAATAGGACACTTGGAAGTGGATGGTACCATCCCCATTATCTATGGTTCCTGCTGGAATAAAAGGAGAAAGAAGAGAAAGTGAGACATCCTTTCTCTGCTTTCTAGTTCCATGACATGATCTGCTGTGTCTTACCCTCCTCTGTGATGTTCTGAAATCCTAGAAACTCTGAGCCAAACACATCTCTCCTCTGGGTGCTTTGCTTTTGGTGTTGAGTACAGACTCAGATTGATACCACATGGGCTTAACTCAAGATTTAGATACATCCTTGTTGGCCATGGAGATGGCTCTGTAGGTAAAATGCTTGCCACATAAATATAACACCTGACTTTGGATCCTCAGCATCCATTAAAAAAAGTTTAATGTGATAGCATACTTGTCTAATCCAAGAGTGAGAAAATGGAGTCAGGAGGATTTCTGGAGCTCACTGGCCATGCAGTCTGGGTGAACTGATGAACTCCAGGTTCCATGATAGATTATGTGATAGAATGAATAAGAAAGACAATCAATACTAACGTCTGAGTTCCAGATATTTACCCACATGTATGCGTATGTACCTACTTATGAACACACCCACAGAAACATGTATAACACACAGATACACACACCATTTTTGTAACTGATATACTTTCAGCCTCATACATACCTTCATGATAATATTTGCTAAGAAGGAGACACAATCCTGGTATTCTCAAAGTACTCTCATAAAAGGCACTTGATACAGGTGGGATCTCAAGGCAGCTTGGTACAGGTCTTGGAGGACCCTGCTCATGCATGACAGGATGGACATCAAGCTGACCTGGAAGACAAGGACAACTTGGAATAACTTGGAGGAAATGTTTTTACTCAGGGGAAGTGATTCCATGTCTATATGCACTGAAGCAACACCAGAACATAATGTCAGAGTGTAATGCCCAACCAATGGAAAGACTTATTCTAAGGAACCTTGGGATTTGGAGTCATCTTTAGAAATATCGTTAGAGACAGAAGTTGTACAGTAGGTTCTGTTGATAGTAGGTTTTGTTCAGGGTTTATTTCCTTCCATGCATTGTATGACTGATTTTCTCACTGAATTTCAGGGTTGGAATCAAAGATAACTATCCTAGGGCTACCAGAGCTGTGCTAGTGAGTGGGCCAAGAGGGGGTGGGGCTCATCAGAGTTTGGGCCATGTAGTGTGCCTCTACCTTTCCTGGACATTGGCAGAATTCACATATCTATAACGTGTAACATTGTCATAGGTTTTGTATTGATCTGCTTGTCCTCTGCTTCTCCCAGGGTCAACTATGCTCACGGCTTTCTTTCTTTTTTTTTTTTCTCTTGATTCATTTATTTATACATTTAATTTAATTACATTATTTTCTCCTTCCTTCTCCTATCTCCAGTCCCTTCCATATCCTATTCCCTTATTTCTCCTCAAATTCATGGCTTTCTTTTCTTTTTTTTTTAATTATTATTGCATTATAATGAGAAAAGTTACATGATTTCAACTTATCTGAATTTTTTAACATTTAAAAACATATTTTAAGTAAATAAAATTAAATCACATTCTTGTTTCCCTTTTGTACCCCAATTTCTCCCAGAGATCCCCCCTTCAATACCTACAATATCTTTTTTTTGTCATATTACTTAAAATGTATAAAATATTATAACAATAAAAATGAGTATTATAAAAATTGTTTGATATAAAACAACAATCAATTTAACAGTCATGTAGATGCTTGTCTATGACAATACTGAAAATACATATGTTTTTCTCAATATAAATTCTAAATAACTCCAAACGTATTAACTGTATATTTCAAAATAATACATCACTATTAATATTTTCTTAAATGAACATAAATATATAAAGTGTTTTTGTTTGTTTGTTTGTTTTATATTTAGTAGAGCTTAAAATCGTGGCTCTTACTGTGGTAACTTGATACAAGAGGTTTTGTAAGAGAACAACAAAGAGTAAGACTGAGTGCTCACTGCTTTCTTATTCTCCATGCTTTGGGCACTCTCGCCATTGGGTTCCTCACAGAGCTGGGGAGAGTCTGCTCCTCCAAAGCTCGATAATTCTTAAAAATAACGATGACAGCACGCCACCATCGTATGTCTTTTCTTGACCCTAGCCTCATCCTATCAAACCACTTACCACTAATGACCTTCTGCTCTTGAATGAACTTGGTCAGAAACCAGACATCTTTAGTGTAACATCTCTGCGGCCATGGCTATCAGGCTTCTTCGACAAGCTGTCCTCGGCTGTCCACTCTGCTCTCCTTTGCCCTTTTCAGAACATCACAGTGAAGGTTCTGGTATAAAAGTTCCTGATTCTTTTTTTTTTTTAAAGATTTATTTATTTATTATATGTAAGTACACTGTAGCTGTCTTCAGACACACCAGAAGAGGGCATCAGAACTCATTACGGGTGGTTGTGAGCCACCATGTGGTTGCTGGGATTTGAACTCTTGACCTTCTGAAAAGCAGTCAGTGCTCTTACCCGCTGAGCCATCTCACCAGCCCCGAAAGTTCCTGATTCTATCTTTCCACCAGCCCTGGATTTTTGTCATGTTACTTACCTCAGAGAAAGGCCATCGGTGGAGGCTCCTTCTTTGTGTTGCTGAGCTCTCTGTGTCATCTCTAACACCCAAATCTGAGCTCAGAATGAGGAACCGTGGGAAAATGGTCTTGAGAGAAAACCTTGAGGGAGCCTAGTGGTGGACAGTTTTAAGGAGTGTGATGAGCTAGGTTGTCAGTTGGGATTCACGCCATTGCCACATTCTGTTTAAAAGAAGGTTCCCAGTGCTGATGACACTCACAGGGGGACAGACACCACCATGAGGCAAGACTCACAGGGGTGAGCTTCCCCACCTCAGAAAGAGTTGTTTATCCGGGTTACACAGATTAAGCCAAAAGTCATGCACAGCTGGTGCGTCTATCTTGCTAACTCATGCGTCAGCTCCCAGTCTCATGGCTCAGTGACTGGAAGCTCTGATATGCCATGCCTCTGGATTTTTCAGCAGTCCACATACACTGCATGAATGCAGGTACCTGCACAGCATGTGGCCACCTAGACCACAAGCCTGTCTCCATGGGGGTGCACTTGATTTACTGGACGGAGTGTCTGCTTCAGCAGAAAATCCATGCTGTGTCAACAGGTGGCAAGCACATCCGATTCGTGCTTGACTTATATGGCTCCAGTGTGATCTATTTCCTTTTAGTGGGTGTTTATTTTTTCTATGGATGATTTATCGGCTTCAGAATGAGCTGTGTCAACTACCGCACATGGTATATTAATTCCCGTGTGTTCTGTGAATGCTTCCTCGGTGATGTACCTTACTCCATCTTCATGTGCTTTCACTGGAAACATCTTATCCTTTCTTTATTTGAATTAAAGAGCTTTTTCTAAGTAGCTATTCTCCATGGAGATGGGGGGGTGTAGGCATATGGAAAGCCAGGCTTTATTTAAAAAGCATTTTTACTGCCTCTTGTATCAGAGTGTTTAACACATAAAATATTGTGCTCCAAACTTTCAATAGGCTGTTGTTTAATTATCCACAATTGGGTTTCATCTTATTTTGCAGTTATAATTATTTTTATTACTGTGATATTAAATGTTTAAGCTTCTTAGAAAGTAGAATGGTGCATGGTTCCCTATGGCACACAGTTTTCTAAGCCACTAAATGCACATATGACCATTTCTATTTCACAATGGCAGTTGAGAGGATAGAGTATAAAAAGGTGGCTGAACAGGTCTTTGCAGCAGCTCAGTCTCTGTACCAACTCTTGGACTACGCTTGCTCATCTCTGTAGCAAACACCCTAGTAACAAACTGAGGACCATGACTGCACAACAGGCAAGCACATGGTCCATAATCAACACTGTACCATGAAAGTACCTGGTCAGAGCCATCACTGTGCATTAGGAAAGTACCTGATCTAGAGCCCATACTGTACATCAGACAGAGACCTGGTCCAAAGCCCTTACTGTACACTTGACAGGTACCTGGTCCAGTGACCTCCCTGTACACTAGACAGGTGCCTGGTCCACAGCCCTTACACTAGATAGATACCTGGTTCAGAGCCCTCATGGTACGCCAGACAGGTGCCTGGTCCAAAGCTGCTGTATATCAGATAGGTACCTGATTCAGAGCCCTCACTGCACACTAGACAGGGACCTGATCTACAGCCCTCACTGTACTTTAGACAAGTGCCTGGTCCAGAGCCCTTACCATACACCAGACAAGTAGGTTCAGAACCCTCACTGTACACAAGACAAGTACCAGGTCCTGAGCCCTCACTGAACACCAGACAGGTACCAGTTCCAGAGCCCTAACCATGCACCCAGCAGGTATCTGACCTTCAATCATAGCAGAATAAGAAGTCATCAGTCTGGAACCATCACTATGCATTAAGAAGACTGGACACTGTTGAGGAAAGCTGGGAATGGGAGAAATGTCCTTCCCCAGAGAAGAGCATGCAAACTGGTTGTCCAGTATCAAAGGTCAGCCCTGAAAACATGCATACAGGTAGCAGTATATGGACTGAACAAGTTATATTTAGGAATACATATGCATGAGCACATATATACACACATTTTGAAGGATGAAGAGAAGGAAGAAATAATATAATTAAATTATAATCTCATTTAAAAAAATCTTATATAAAAAAAAGACTATGCACTAAGAAGTCCCCACCACACAATCCTGACTGTATAGCAGGCAGCCCTGGTCCTAAACACTCACTGCACACTAAGCAACCCCTGATCTGGAATCCTCAGTGAACCAACACACATCTTATACTTCTATATATTAATATAATTTTGCACAGTCCAAAGAGTTGCCTATAAGTGAAGTCACATCATCGAACAACCCCTCGGTGATGCAATTTCATTTCTTTTGGATAAGTTCTTAGGGATGGCATTGCTGGAGCATAGTGTGTGGGGATATGTGTAAAATTTTAAGAAGTCACTCAAAATGTTTTGAAAGGTGTTTTTGTGCTTTGCACTCTTATTTCCAATAAACAGACGTTCTGTTTCTACAAATTCTCTCTGGTTTCAGACTTTCAACAATCTCAGCATTTCTATTGGAAGTTTTAAATTATAATTAATTTAATACACATTTCAATAAAATCTAACAATGTTAGGCAACTACAGGGTGTCTTGTGATTTTATTTATTTGTTTTTTAACAAGTACAGTTGTTCTCTTCTAGTACCCTAGAGCCAGGATGGGTTCAAACTCATGATACCTTGGCCCCGAGTCTCTCAAGTGTTAGAATTGCTGGTACACTCTCCCATACCCAGCTAAGCACTTAGAGATGTGCTATTTTTGTACTTGATGTGATTTTGTAATTCCAAATTTGTCTTGTGCTGTTTTCATTTGTTCTTGTATGAGATACTCCGTCCCCTTTTTCCTCCCAGAGAAGGAAATGGTTCCTGGCTACTTGACGTTATGCACTTAAACAGAATATTCTGGTGCTGGGAATAAGTACCAGAGGAGGTTTCTTTTACATAGGTGTGAATGTGGAAAGTAGAAGGGAGGGAGGGAGGGGGAGAGAGAGAAAGAGAAAGAGAGAGAAAGAGCAAGCTAGAGAGGTTTGAGAAGAGAAGCTTTTGGCAAGACATAGCAGCTGGGCATGCCTGTCTACTGACCTGCTTCATGTAGCTCAGCACCACATCCTAAAATTTCCACGGTGGTCCAAAATAGAGCCAATAACTAGAGAGTCACTGTTCAATACATGATCCTGAGTCTGTGGAGGAAGTTTTATATCCAAACTATCATACTCCGACCCATCCCCAAAAATCTCATGGCTGTCTCATAATGCAAAATCCATTTAGTCTATCTTCAAGCATCCCCAAAGTCATAACAGCTCCAACATTGTATAAAAGTCCAAGTTCAAAGTCTCCTTTGAGACTCGGGGCAAACTTTCAACTGTCTACTTCCATAAAGTCAAAAACAGGCGACATACTTTTAAGATACACTGGCTCAGAAAGAACATTCTAGCTCCAAAAAGAGGGGATGAGTGAAGAGTAAGGACTGAACTGTCACAAGGAAGACCTGCTCAACACCTGCGGTGTAAGCTCACAGGCATCAGCAGCTCCATCCCCAAGCAGCCTTGTCATCTGAAGCCCCAGGGCCTCTCTCAGGACTCCACTCGGTCTCTGGTGCTTTCCTAGGTACCTGCTCCACCTCTCTGGAGTGTCCACTGCACCTGTGGCTTCCTACTCATAGTCCCACACATCACCAGTCAGAAGGTATCTGTAGAGATGCAGCTCTTGCCACACATTTCCCAGCCACCCAGTCTTTGGATATTTAAGCAGAAATCTTCATGGCTATAATGATTACATTCTTGGTATATTCTGAATCAATATCAATGGAGGGGCCAAGAGCTTCCACTGGTACAAGTGGTACCCCAGTCTCCATGGACCATGATCATGGGAGTCTCTGAACACTTGGGTAAGTAAGCCAGGGAAAATACTTTCACAGACATCTCTGTGAATGAAACTCATCCCAAAATGAGTATCCTCTCAAAATAACTGCTTTCATTATGAGTTGAAGTTCTACATCCTTGATTCTGTGGTGGGTAGAACACAGGCAATTTTTAAGATGTCCAATTTCTCTTTGACGGCACTGATCTCATTAACATCCCTCACAGACATATGCCCAGTTCAAAATTTTGCATGAGATTCCTCTCAGGACAAACTGCATGTTCTAATCCTTCTGCTAATTTCCACTCCCATTAGCACCATCAACTGGATAAAAGAATCAAGAACTGAGCATGGCACAACCTCAATGCTGAGGTGGTTTAAAGTTTCTTCTTTCTGGTGAATTAACCCATCACCTTTAAATTTATCCTCCCACCGAAAGTCTGAAAGCCCAGGGAAACCACAGCCCAATTATTTGACAGAACATTACACATAGATGTTAAGTACAACTCTCAACAAAACCTTTGCTCTTGTCTGAATGTTCAGAGGCCTGACAATACTCTATATTCTTACTTGGTCTTTTAAACTCCAACTAGATTTTCCCATGGGAGTAAGATGTTATCTGTGCCCTGGACAACCCCAGCTGCCCTTGGGGATTGGAGGTAAGGTGTTACAGAATCCAGGGGCCGGTGTAGCAGCAGCAAGCTCATTTGAATGCTGCTTCAAGCTCCTTTAATATCCTCCACCCGCACCCCATTGGACCTAAGAAAGCATCTTTTCTAAACAGTAGTTCCTGATTGGTTGGTATATACGTGTGTGTGTGTGTGTGTGTGTGTGTGTGTGTGTGTGTGTGTGTGCCATATTTTTCATTTTTATTAATGTGTATTACTTGGACAACAGGCTTCATTGTGCTGAGTTTTAAAGATTTATTTTATTTTTATTTTATGAGTGTAGGTGTTTTCCTGAATGCATGTGTATGTTCCACATACATCCTTGACCTTCATAGAGTCCAGAAGAGGGTCTTACATTCCTTGAGACTGGAGTTATATAGATAGGTGTGGGCAGCCGTGTGGGTACTCGGTTCTGAACCTGCATTCTTCATAAGAACAACAAATTCTCTTAACTTCAGAGCTGTCTCTCTAGTCCCTCATTGTAGCATTTTCCACACATGTATATAATATAATTTGCTCATATTCATGGCCCTTTACTCTCCCTGTTCCTCTTCTTCAGGGTTCCCTTCATCTTTCTTAGTAGACTCCCTTCTAGTTTTTTTTTTTTTTTTTTTTTTTTTTTTTTTTTTTTTTTTTTTTTTTTTTTTGTTCCTTCCTTGGATTCTACATAGAAAAACAAATGTGATAGTTGTCTCACTCTGTCTGGCATATTTTCCTTACTATTATCTCCAGTTTTGTCTATTTTCCTGAAATGATGTCATGTTTTTCTCTATGTGCCTGAATAAAACTCTAATATGTACAGATACCAAAATCCTTTCTCCATTCATTTGTGCCAGACTGAGAGCAAGTCTGGTTCCATGAGCTGTTTCTTATGAATATGATAACCATGGCTGCTCATGTGTCTCTGTGACATGCTGACTTACATTTTGGGTGGTCTAGATCTCTGGTGGCATAGCTACAGAACACTATGAGGAATTTTTACTCTGATTTTCATTATGGAAATTCTCCCAGCATTTGTAAGGTCTCCATTCTCTCCATATCCTCATCAGCACTGTTATCTTCTGATTTTTTGATGACAGCCCATTCTGACAGTGAAAAGATGGAGTGTTGACATTTCTGATTTGCATTTCCTGATGGTTAATGGCACATTGGTCATTTGTACTTCTTCTGAAATGTCTATTCTGTTTGTTGCTCATTATGATCAAATTATTTTCTTTGGGATTTAGATTTTAATTTAAGTGTGGTGTGGTGTGGTGTGGTGTGTGTGTGTGTGTGTGTGTGTGTGTGTGTGTGTGTGTGTGTGCGCGCGCGCACGCACGCGCACGCGCACATGTGTTGTGCTTGCATATGCTGGGGCAGTATGCTCAAAACCCAGAAGATGGTTTTTAGAGGCCTTTGTGATGGGGTGTTGTCAAGCAAATTTGGGTCCTCTGGAAGAGCATCAAAGTGCCTTTAACCACCAAGGCTCATCTTTAGCCCTGAAATGGAATAAACACTGTTCTTTTGAGATTTAGTGTATTGTTTAGTAATGTAAAGAAGTAGTACATCCTTAATAATAACCCTTTGTTAGAAGAACTACAGTCAAGACTCCCTCCCATTCTGCTGGCTTTCCCTTCAGCCTTCACTCAGTCAATTCCTCTGCTATTGGATGGAAGTACTTTAGCATTTCCAGCATTTCTGTAACTGTGGTAAACAGAATTATTAATAATTGTATATTAGAATCTATTATTTTAACCTTGACTTATGTCTTCTTTTTTTGTTTGTTTGTTTTAGCCAAGAAATCTTTCCCTTTTACAAACCTGAGAGGAAACTTCCTATCTCTGCTACAAGACTTACTGGTAACTTCACAGTCAGGTCTGAAGTCTGCTCTGAGGTGGCTTGGGTCTTCCATGAGCAGCTAACTCTTCCCATCTGGTCTGTGCATTTTTTGTTTCACATATTTTAGCATTGTATACAAACTCTATGGAATATCAGGTTCTACGATGGTCTCCTTTTTGAAGACCATCTCATAAACACCATAGCTATAGCTACATCTGGCTTTTTACTTCTTAGTGTCACATTATCTCAGTTCCTTTATGTTTGTACAGTGCTTGGATTTTGGATTCATGTGGAGCAAGCCCATCAACTTTGTTCCTCTAGGTGTACCTGGATGTTATTTTTATCCTTCCTTTTGCCAAATAAGTTTCAGATCACCACACATCTTTCTAGAAAAATAAAAGTCAGTTTACATTTGCATTAGAACTACGCCAATAGAAATCAATTTAGGGAGGACCAGCAGCCTATAAAGCATGAACATGGTATATCTCTCTTTCATTTAAATTTCTGTCATGATCCTTAATAGAATTTTGTAGTTTCCAATGTAGTGTTGAATGTCTATATTGTTACTACACAGGCAGCATTTTCAGTAATGTTGGTCTTTCAGTTTTGCTTTCTATTGTTTGAGTGAACGGCATTTTGATTTCTTGCTACTGAATTCTGTATTGCCCCCTATCTCATCAGTTAGCTCCAGTTCTTGCCTCTTAGATCCCTGAGGCTTTTGCAACATCACATCATAAAATCGGTGACAGCCCACAAGGTTATTTCTTTCCCATCTTCCTGCCTTTCTTTGCTTCACTTGGTCATCTGGAGCCTCTGAGAGAAGAATGAATTGAGCCAGAGAGAGAAGGCCTTTGGGTCCTGGTCCATACTGTGGTGTAATCGTTTGCTGTTAGACCTCTGTGTCCTTGTTCATACTGTGGTGTAAGCATCTCTGTTAGACCTTTGTGTCCTGGTTCATATTATGCTATAAGCACCTACTGTTCACATGGAACAAGTTCTAGATGCAAATCTCTCAGTGTATACCTCTGATTATTGGATAAACTTTTATTGGCTCCTCATGTACAGCATTTAGGATCAAGATTTCTGTATTTGGATAAACAGATTTTTCTGTGGTTGTTGTTATCACTCTGTTATTTTCTCCTATCTGTTAACATGGTAGACTGAATTCACTACCTTTTATGCATAAATTCGATATTTTGTACTGAAAATAAATCCACATTGATCATGATAGAGCTTAATGGGGCTTTATTTGTTATCAGGGCCTTATCTAGAGGCTTTACAAAGTTAAGTAGGAGTGTTCCTAACTCTTGCCTGTTTGAAAGAAGTGTCTCAGGCTTGGAATGATAACTCTTTTAAATTGTCATTTAAAAATTAAACATAAGTAAAACAAAGTAAATTAAACATAAATAAAAACAAGGGTCTAGAAATGTGGTTTGGTTGGCAAAGAGCTTGCCTAACATGCACTATGCCCTGGGTTCTATCCCAGCATACCCATAAACCATGTATGATGTCACATTTACACAATCCCAGCACCCGGAGAGTAGAATCAAGAGGGTCAAGGTCATCCCTAGCTACATAGTGACAGCAAAGTCAGCCTGGGCTACATAGTGGCATTGGGGTCAGCCTGGGATGTATAGTGAAATCAGAGTAGGTAAAGGATACACAGTAACATCGAAGTCAGCCTGAATACATGAGACCATGTGTCAAAAAAAAAAATCTTTCCAGGCTTTAATTTTCCTTGTAGTAAGATTATTAGTAAAGTAGATATGTGTCTGTTTAGATCAAAGTCTTCCTGAACTTTTTTTTGTCAATTCACCTAAACATTTTTACTAATGTGTATCTTACTACTGGCACTCAGAGTCCCACAGTTTTACCTCTGAGCTCTTGCATGATGAATGTCTCTCATTCCTGCTAGTAACCGTTTGTGCTTTTTTCTTCTTGCTAGAGATTTTTCAACCTCCCCATCATTGATAACCCAGTATCCCTTCTATTTATAGTCTTGAAGGAAAACCTTCAATCTTCATCAAATTTCCCCATTATTTTTCTTTCTAAGCTTTCATTGATTCTTATTTGTATCACGTATTTCTGTTGAGCTTTGGTTTGTTCTTTTATGCATTCACCTTCTTAGAGTAGAAGTAGAGGCTGATTTTGAATTTGTCCTCTCTGATAACAATGTTTATAGATGCCAGAGTTGTTCTCTTGACTGATTCAGCTACACATTAAAACTTGATGAAGTTGATATCATGACTACTCAATTAAAAGGCTTCAATTTCTTTTCTTGAGGTTTCTTCCTTGATTAATTGGTACTGTAATTCTACAAATAATTATTTTGTATATTTAGAGATTGTCTAAAAGTTTTACAGCTATTCTTTGGACATTAATACCACTTTTCAGAGAACATGCTTTGTGCTGTTTCAAGGCAGTGCTTGGTCTGTGAAGGCAACTTACCACCTGACTACAGATCATAATGCTCTCCTCTCATTGCAAGGACTGCTTTGCATGTGACAGTCAAGTTGTTTGATGCTTCATGTTTTCAGGATTGTGTACTGAGTCTGACTTGGGGCTCCATTTGTCTCGTGTTCTGTATTTGTGATGATTATTACTGATTTCCAGCATGATAAGATCAAGAATCATCTAGAAGACTCTGGGCACATTTTGGAGGGTTTATCATGACTAAGGAATTGAAATGGAGAGGCCTAGTTGTAGGTAACACCTTCTGCAAGAGGCCCAGATACAAAGAAAGCAAAGTGTTTCCCTTTTGTCTGATGGCCTTTTGTGATTTGACTTTGTGGGAAAGTCCACCTATGCCTGGTCCTTTAGTTTATATGTGCATATGTATGTATGTTTGTGTGTGTGCATGAGTATGTGCTCATGTATGTGTAGGGTGAAGAACAACTTTGGAGGTATTAGTCCTCAGGTGCTTTCCATCTTTGAGAACTTTTATTTGAGTTGGGGTAACCCACTTAGTATTGAATAACTGATTAAGGGGCACATCCCTGGGGAAGACTAATTCCCCCTTTCTGGGCAAAAGAAGAAGATGAAGCAAAAGATGAAAGGCCTGCTGCTTCTCATCTAGAGATAGTCTTGTGAGATTTATCCACTTTGGAATGTGAACTGGTATCTTGTTTAGTCATTCATAATGTTGAGATCTCATGGTGTCACTTGCCTGTCAAATACAGAAGACACAATTTCACAGCAAGCTTCTTGGTCCTCTAACTTTTACAGACTTTTACCCCCATGGGGTGTCCAGCTCCAATAGATGCATCTACATCACAATCCCTACACAAGGCCTTTCATTTTCTATGTGAGTTTGGGGATTGAACTTGGATCCTCACATTGTAATGTAATCATGTTGCTGAATTATCTTCTCAGCCCTATAGTCTGTTTCCTCACATGCGTCCTCTCCTATTCAATCTTGGAAATGGCTGTGGCATGTTGTGTATTGTTAAACCTTAGAAATTCCTCTCTCTGGTGTTATACAATATGTTTTATACAATAAGATGTAAGTTATGACTGGGTACATTACTTGTAGAAATATACAAATTTACTACTGGGTCATTTAAGTTGATGATGTAAAAACTACAGAAAATAGCACATCCCTGCACACTGGTTATACCTGGCAAATCTGTAAGTTATTAGGTTTCTGTCAGTTCCCAGTGTCTAGATTTCACTTGGGCTTAAGTTTGGGTGCAGGTTGAAGATAAACAAAGCCTGGATTCCAAGCTGCCCCTGTACTCATGGTGACCCCGACTTTATTAGTAATGGGATCTAATGACATCATTTCTTGACAGTCGTGATCTTTAACCTAGTTTGATCTAAAACAGACTCACTGGGTATGATATCATTAAGGTAAATCCCCAGAAGGAGACCCAAATGCTCAGAATAAGTCATTCAGAGATATTGGGTTACTGGGAATGATTTCACCCATCATTCTTTTCTTTCTTGTACAGCGGGACCATATCAAAACTGTAGAGAAAGTAGCAGATAATTGGTGTTGTTTTAGTAATGCTATTCCAATCTACTGCAGGCTCAACGCTCATATGGGAGGTTTACTGTGATGTAGCTCATATCCTTTCTTTTCAGGTACACTTTACCTTGAAGTCACAATTTTCAGTCTAGCCTTTATGTAGAAAAATAAGTAGCCTACTGTACTGGCTAGTTTTGTGTGTCAACTTGACACAGGCTGGAGTTATCACAGAGAAAGGAACTTCAGTTGGGGAAGTGCTTCCATAAGATCCAGTTGTGGGGTATTTTCTCAGTTGGTGATCACGAGGGGAGGGCCCATGTGGGTAGTGCCATCCCTGGGCTGGTAGTCTTGGGTTCTATAAGGAACCAAGCTGAGCAAGCCAGGAGAAGCAAGCTCGTAAGAAACATCCCTCCATGGCCTTTGCATCATCTTCTGCTTCCTGTCCTGCTAGAGTTCCATTCTTGACTTCCTTTAGTGATGAACAGCAAGGTGGAAATATAAGCTGAATAAACCCTTTCCTCCCCAACTTGCTTCTTGGTCATGATGTTTTGTTCAGGAATAGAAACCCTGATTTAAGATACCCACACTTATATACTCCTAAGTCTAGCAAGAATATATGAAAATAACAGGCAAACAATGTGCCTCTCTCTGAGCTTTGATCCACACATAGTGTAATCACTCTCCAGGTTGCAGGCTGATCTTTTCCCTACCATTCATTGTCTCAAGTCATGGCCATGGCCATGTCCCTGACTCCTTCTTTGTCACATTAAGGAATTTTCCTGCAGAGCAGCAAGGTTTTGCCCTGATGTGTCCTATGCACTATGTCTATACCCTGCCAGCCTACATTGCATGATTATCAGGAGGATGTATATCAACAGCTTCATGAACTCTTTCCAGATGTAGTGATGTTATTTTCTCAGCCTGGTGGAAGAAATATATTCATTTTATATTAGTTACATTGTATTAGTTACACTGTATTAGGTATATCTCTCATTGCTATGACAAAATACCAGAAGAATTAATTTATGGAAGAGTTCGTATAATTGGCTCATGTTTTCAAGGAATACAGTCCATCAGAGAGTGAGGAATGCTAGCAAGAATATGAGGCAGTTGGTCACATTGCATCTTTAGTCAAGAAGCAGGGAGGTGCCCATTGACCTGAGTTTCATGCCCAGAATTCACATGGGTGGAGAGAGAGAAAGGTCTCTACATGGGTGCTGTGGCAAATCCTCCTCTCTCACCCACAGACATACTAATGAATAATAAAATATTTTTAAAAGAAGCAGAGAGAGCTGTTGCTCACTTTACTTCCTTCTTTTTATTCAGTCTAGGGCCTCAGCCCACAGCATGGTGCTGCTCACATGCAGGGTGGGACTTCTTCCTTAGCCAAACCTGTCTGGAAATGCACTCATAGGTGCCCCAAAGGTGGCAAACCCCAATTCAGTCAAGCCATCATAAAATTATTTCTCCTTTGAATTCTTCTGTATGTTCTCCCCAAACTGATGCTAAACTATGGAGAGAACCCCACAGAGCTCAAATCACCATGTTGTAAAAATCTAAGCATACTCAGGGCAGCATGGCCTTGTACATCTTTGTCCTCTGAACCAAACAGCTGCCATCTTCATGGGTTCAGTTTGCTTGCAAAAGGTCATCCTGGCTGGCCTTGTTGCCTGCTGATGTTCCCTAACAAAAGGAGGATGGGAGGGTCCTGAAACTCTCATCAGAATATCCAATCATTCAACCAATTGCATGCTATTCTGCTCTGATCACATGTGGTCTTGGAGAAGAGCTATAATATATAGGCTAGTAAATGATAAGAGAGGGGAATCCATCCAGGTAACCATGGAGAGCCATCATGATAGTGGGTACAGACTTTCCAGTGTGGCTGTCCTGAGGTCATGTGTTCATGTGTGTGAACCATCACCCCATGCTCTGTAATAAATTCATTGGTTTTCCAGGTTGAACTATGGTTTATCCCTGGGATCTCACAAAATTAGAAAGCAGATGTTGCATAATTTCTCCCTCACCAATGAGTAAGGTCTTGTAAGTCAGGGAACTTCTCATGTTACATTGTATACATTTGACTTTGTGGCAGATGATCCTGTGGCAAAGCTAAAGAGTAAGTCACAGGCTGACAGGGTGGAGCAACACTCCTACACTGTGACTACACAGAAAGTTTAGCTTCCAGCAGGGAGGGGTTTGCTCCCCATTATATCATCTATGTGTTTCTCTATTCTGCTTTTTATGGTCTGCACAGTGACCTACCTGCCTCAGGCTCTGGGTGGAAAGAAAAGCTGGCCTAGGCTTGGGGATGGAGAGGCACAAGGCCATGTAATTCTTGATTCTTGAGAGATTCTTCTTAAACCATTGGTTCTGATTGTGCCTGGCCCATCTCCAGGGCAGAAGTAAATCAAGTGGAGCCAGGCAGAGAGGGGGGAAACCTGTACAAAGAGCTCATTCCCTCTAGCTGTCTGTGAGGTGTGCAGGAAAGCAAGCCCAGGAATCAGAGCTGGGGAAGCCACTCTATACAATATCTCATCCTAAGCAAAGTCCCATATGTCAAACTACATATAAGGGTTTTCCCAAGGAAGGTGAAAGAAGCCAGACTGAGGTCCAACTCTTCAACAGCTCCTAGTTTGGAGAACAAGTCAGGCAGCTTAATTGAGAAAATGATTCTACCTCTGCCTTATCCAAAATTACACTGATGCTGAGGTACAACCATGCCCATAACTTGTACTCACAGAGTGCAACCTACTTGGGCCTTCACCTTCTATGATAGAGGACAGAAGAGGAAGGAAGGGGACTGGGTGATGTCTATTCACTGTCATGGAACCTTGACCACTGTGCTGATGCAGCTTCTGCCTTTTCCAGCCAGGGGTTTCCACCATGACAACTGGCAGGATATGCTGACCTAGTAACCCGGGATTTATGCAACCACTGGGGTGGGGGACATTGGTAACTCTGTCCTGGAAGAAAATCTGCGTTCAGATATAGGTGCAAACATTAATCACTTCTAGCAAATGCAGAAGGGAGAAAGCGCAGGATGGAATTTTGCCCTGCAGACAACCAGCTGTATGGTAACTTGAGCATTTCCATGGCTGAGCCAAAGAGATGCCCTATGTTTAGGAAGTATCAGGGAGCAGCCTGGAGGCCATCCCTCCTAGGCCTTTGAAATTCTTACAGTTAGAGTCGATGAATGTCTTTCTTTAGAGGGTGGGAAGTCCTGACTGCTATGGGTTAAAGATGGAATACACACTTACTTGAAATCTGACCCCAGGGTTCCTAAATAGTTGGGCTTCTGAGGGCCCTAGAGTGACCTTGTAAGTTTGCACAGCTGCTGTACTAATCCAAGGAGGAAACTGTTGCAATTGTAGAGATTTACTCAAGGAGAAAATAATGGAGGACAAAGCTCACTGGATCAGCCTCATCCCAAAAACTGTATGAGAATTAGGGACATTGGGGCAGGTGAATTTGGAAATGGAGGACAAGGAGTAGCTGGACATGAAAATGGAATTCACAGAAAGGGAAACCCAAAGGCATTTTTTCCTCTGTTATTGCATCTGTCACTGTCCTGAGTAAAACTTGTTCTGGCCCAGCTAAGAGACTTTGTGCCTAGATTGTTCAAAATCCTGGGTTCAACCCTCAGCACCATATAAAACTAGGCATGGCAGTGGACATCTATAATACTAGCACTCGAGGGAGGAAGGTCAGAGGTTAAGGTTATCCTCAGCTAGGTAGAGAGCCAGAGAGTTCAAAACATATTCCAAGACATGCAGTTCAAGGCCCAAACAAGTGTGCTGGGGTCCCTGTTCCCCAACACTTCCAAAACCTAGCACCCTGATAGTTAAGATGTCTCCTTCTGTGTACTTGAAGGTTTGTGAATGGAGACTACGTAGATGGTTACAAAGGAGCTGGAAAGAGTTAAGGAATCTAAAATGGGAGAAGACAGGTGAGTCTAGAATAGTCGAGCAGAGGAACTGCGGCCTGGGGTGCTGTACTCTTCTGCTGATGCCGAAGGCTCCACTTGCCCTTCCCCAGGGTTCCATTGCAGCACTACCCAAAGCATGCAAACCACACAAATGCAGTGCATTTTCTTTGTGGGCAGGGAGTGAGGGTCAGGGGCCATGTCCTTCCATTATATAGCTCTGTCTTTGAATTTTCCACCACACGTTGCCTGTTCAAAATATCCATGAAACAAAATGTCACAGGCAAAGCTTACTTTGTGAGATCTTTAGTTTGAGTTTTTATGGTTAGCAGGTAGTGGAGCTGAGGAACTGCTGGGCAGTCAGCGTCCTTCACCGGCTCAAGGTACTCAGAGAGCACCAAGCAGGGAACACTGAGGTGGGAGTTGCTCAAGGCTTATCCCAGCTCTCTGGAGAGAACAGTGAGGATGATAATGCTTTCAAAGTGGGAAAGCCTGGTGCCATTACACCACAGAGAGACAAAAAAGGATGGCTTCCAACAGTGGAAGGTACTCTGCTGCTGCTCTAAAGCCAACGTTCAAAGGCCAAAGGGCCCCCGGGAGTTTTGTCCACAGCAAAAACTTCAATGGAACAAATTTCATGATACTTTTGTGTCTTGGCAGCTGTCAGCACACCTTGATGTTTAGCCACATCATTCCAACCTCTGAGTCTGTGGCCATATGGATTCCTCTTCTTAGTTCATGTCAAAGCCCTTTTGTTTCACATAAAGATTTTTATCTTTGTACAGGTCTTACCTTGTAAAATCTAGAGTGGTCTTCCCTACCTTGAGATCCACATAGTAATAGCAATAAATGCTCTTTGTTCACATGAGAGTATATCTCTATGTCCTAGGGAAAGAATATATGTGTATATGTATATATATATATATATTACATACTATATACTATACTAGTATATATATGTATATATATATGCACTATATATATTATATATTATAATCTTGGAGCTACTGTTATAAACTTATTACAGCTACTGTTCTGCTAGTTTGATCAGAAATGTAAGGGGTAAATAGGTGCATATTACTAGATGACATACTTGGCTGTGGTCTGCTTCATTCTGCCTGAATCCCAGGCCAAGCATGAATCACGTCTTTTTACCAGTGCAGAAACACTGAAAGCTGTTCTGGGAGGACCAGAGAATCTTAGAACATGGCATCCATGTGAGATGTGATGAAGTTGGTGGCTGGCTTGAGTCTTCCTGGGTGCTCCAGGTAGCTTGGTCTCCACTCACCCTGCCAGCTTCACCATCTCCTGGCTTCTTTCCTCCTTCAATCAGATGCTTGCCTGGCCTGGGGGCAGTTTGGCCTTGTCCTGCCTGCCCTGGTTCATGCCTCTGGCTTATTTCTGTGCACTCACCCCTCAGGCCTTGCTTTCAAGTCCCATGCCTCCAGCTATCATCTCATTATTCCAACAGATGGTGGCAGCTGTGAAGCTGGGCCCAGAGACCAATCATAGGGTGGCTCAGGTGAGCCTGTGTATTGCCATTTCAACTGCATGGTGGCTGTCTCTTATGTGGTCTAGGAGAAGGTGCCTTCAATTCTCCATTGGTGTATGTGATTACTAGAAACTCACAAATACTGTAGAAAAGTAAGAAAAAGAGAAAATGGCTAAAAGGGGAGCTTGCAGGGTTTTGCTGAATTCCTACCTCTCATACCAAGCAGCAATCATGTTCCTCCCCAGAGAGGCCAGCATTTGACCCACACAGCCTCAATGGAGAGCTGCATTGTGCCTCTAAAGAGTCTTTCCAGAAGCTTAGCGCCTTCTTGCTTAAGGTTTCTATTTCTGTGAAGAGACACCATAACCAGGGCAATTCTTATAAAAGAAAACATTTAATTGGGACTGGCTTATAGCTCAGAGGTTTAGTCCACTAACTTTCTGGTAGGCAGCATGGCAGTGTGCAGACAGATATGGTGCTGGAAAAGTAGCTGGTCTCCAGGCAGCACAGAGAGGGTGAGCCACTAGGCCTGGCTTGAGCTTCTGAAACCTCAAAGCCCATTCTCCTATCCACCCAGTGACATATTTGCTCCAACAAGGTCATATCTCAACTAATGTCACTCCCTGTGACCATATGGAGGACATTTTCATTCAGACCACCCTAAAGATCCAGGGACTGTACTCAGAGAAATACCACAGAGAGGAGCCAGCAGGGCCCCACCTCCTTTGCTGATCTGTGATGGTTTAAAAGTAGGTTCAATGGTATGAGGCTCTAAGGCACAAACATTTCCCAGGCACCCACATTCTCCTGAAGCACTCCTACCCAGAAAGCTGGTGTGTTTTGCATACTTCTAAGAACTTAAGCTTTTAAGACTCTACCCTAGAAGATCCCCAGGTCTAAGCCAGAGTTTTCAGTGAGCTTCTGAGATGGCTGGGTCTCCAGCACATGCATTCCCTTACTCCAGCACACAAGGAGCAGAAGTAGCCTCCTTCAGCTGCTGTAGAACTGACCATGAATGCAAGCAGATCCAATAACAGGTGGCCTGGGAGAAACCTACACATCATTCTCAGGCCAGGTGGCACTGGTTCCAGTTAGACACACCTCATGCCTGTCTGGCCTTCACTCCAGTGTGGGTGACTTCATGGCACTTAATGAGAAAGATGGGCTACATTTCCCTTAAGATGGGGAGGCCAAGTCTCTGAAGGAAAGCTCCAAGGCCATCAGAAACATTGTACAGCAGGCATAGATGTAGCTGGATGTCTTAGTCAATGCCCTATTGCTGTGAAGAGACACCATGGCCATGACAACTCATATAAAAAGAAAGCATTTAAATGAGTCTTGCTTATGGTTTCTGAGGTTTGGTTCATTATCCTCATGGTGGAAAGTATGGTGACATGAAGGCAGACAGGGCAGCTGAAAATTCTATGTCCAGGTCTGAAGGCAGCTAGAAGCAAGAAAACCACTGGGCTTGGCTTGAGCTTATGAAACCTCAAAGTCCACACTCAGTGGTATACTCCCTCCAACAAGGTCACACCTTCAAATCATGCCACTCCCTGGTTGGTAAGCATTCAAATAAATAAAGCTATGGGGGTCATTCTTAGTCTTACCTCCACACTGGAACAGTGCATTTTTCAAAAGAGAGAACTCTCTCAACCTCTTCCAGCTGGAATATGGGAGAACTGAGGTTGGTTTGGCAGCCACAAATCTCACACCAGAATGCTGAACCTGAGACTGATACGTCATGGGTCACAACGCATGCATGACCAAGCAGATTCTGAGCCACTAGGATCCTGAGCCCTACTCCATCGATTCCACCCCCATTACAATACTTGAGAAAGATGTAGGAAACTGGAAAGAGAAGTAGGTGGAGAAAGCCCAGGTATGACATAGGATAGTTGAAGACAGCGATCCTTAAGCCCCTGCCGTAGTCATCCCACTGTGGGTCTGTATGGACTAAGCTTGGTGTGGCCTAAAGTTACAGGATTTTAGTGGGGTCAAGAACAGGTGGCAGTTGCCAGAGTAATGAAAGGGTGGGCTCTGTGTATTCCCTCCAGGAATCTGACTTTCAGGGAACATCTCCTAAGTTCTTTGTCTGCTGCCCAGGAGTCTCTCCAAAGTACAGCTCTACTGGCCTTATTTGTTCTCCTGCAAACACTATAACAGGGATGGGGAATGTTGGTCAGTTGGCAAGACACTTGGTTACCATCGACAAGGTTCTAGGTTTGATCCCCAGTGTGCAACTGTAACTCTAACACTCAGGAAGTGGAAACAGGAGTGTCAGAATTCAAGGCCATCCTTAGCTATACTATGAGTTTCAAGCCAATGTGGGCAGTGTGGGAGACTACTGCAAGCAGACAGGTCAGCAAAGCAACATGGCACTGTTGGCATAGCTTGGAGAGACCTTTGTCTTGCAGGGAGCCCACAGTTAAAATGGAAACACTGGCATCTACCAGTAGGTTCTCACCTGTGCACACTTAGTTGCTTCCTAGCTCTGCAGTGGAGGAAAACCATCTACCTCGCCCATTCCTCTTCTGCATAGAAGCACCTTATAACCCTGTTTTTTAACTATTCTGAGTCCACATGGCTTCTCCTTATAATGACTGCCAGGGTTGGAAGCCCCATTCTGCTCCACAAACTCTATGCTTACCTCGGGTGCCTGGATCCACATGGGGGTGAGTAGTTTGGCAGGTCTCTTTCGCTCTTTGTTAGTATCAATTATTTTCAATTCTTGGGTTCATGAAGTCTTAGGGACTTGCATTTCCATCTAGGGATAGGAGCTGGTATGTGTTCATAGTGCCAGGTGATGAGAGAACTTTAAGGTGCATTTCTTCAAAATCAAAAAGGCTTTAGATCCAGCTACTCTGAAAACTGGTATTATATACATGGAAAATTCCAAGAGCTACATAGGCCAGCCCAGGAGAGGTCAGGGCTGACAGTTGGAACTGGTCTTGGTGGCAGTACCATGGATAGGAATGCCCCTTTAAATGTCTGTAGGCTTGCGATCCATGAGAGCCCATGTCAGTCTCTGGCCTTGAAGCCACACCTACTGTCAAGTTTTCCTGTTTCACATCAACTCTCTAAAAGACCCTGTTTCCTGTTCAGTCCTATAATAGTGAAGAAGGACCAGCTACGACTTGCATGATCCCTGTGTCTGAAGGTGGTGATGGTGTCCTCACTCCTCTGGCATGGTGCAATGTCCCCTTGCAGGCTGAACTTTTCTCAGCAGGACATTTTACATTCTCCACCTTCCAAGAGTGAAGGAGAATACATTCCGAGATGTTCCAGGGCACGTAGCTCTGCTCAGGGGCGTGGCGCACATTCCTCTCCACAGCCCTGCCTGGTACCTCACATGGCTTTCACACTCTCCTCTAACGCACCTCACCACCCCTTCTGGTCTCCAAGTGGAGATAAACAGGGCCCTGGAAAAATGTGCTCTCAAGTGGCAGTTGGTGAGTGACTGACAGCTGACACAGGTCTTATCAGCCAAGGCTATGGAAAGGCAAGGAACCAGAAAGCAGATCCCCAAAAATGTCACTCACACCTGTCCCGGGTGCTGCCCAGCATGGATGCTTACATAAGCTGTAGTTGACACAACACCTGCCTGGTGGTCATGGAGAATGATGCAAGCATTTGATTTGGTGACAATGACACGCGTGTTTGGGGGGAAGAGACTTTCCAATCCTCCTGAAAAGAGAAGGATCTGAAATGCTCACTGCAAACAGATGGAAATGGAGCTATGTTGTGAGTACACAGCTTGGGAGAACCTCAGCCTGCTTCCATAAAGCTATGTAGAATGTATATTAGGCTCTGCAGAGCTTGACCCCTTGCAGTAGCAGCAAGAGAATGAAGGACTGACTCCTGTTCTCTGTAGATATAAAATCAGACCTGACTCATGTAGGTTCATGACTGCCTATTGAGTTCTTGTTGGGAAAAGGACTCCGTGTTGGTAGCCAAGGACAGAGACTGGGGCTGCACTAAATTTCTGTCCAAACTTTAGTGGAGTCTTTTAGCCTTGGAGGGCTCACGGCTGTATGGAACTGGACAATGTGACATGTACTTGTGTGGTTTATCTGGAATGGATGCCCCTCATGGGCATCACCTTCCTGTGAACAATGCCACTTCCCACTGCTTCCTAGAGATACATCAGCTCATTTTGTTTAAGGATTTGTCTGTATCTATAACACTGAGCTGAGATGGGGATGCATGCCCAAGGTATTCTCAGAGTAGCTGGTACTGCCCCTGAAGGGACTGGAAACCTACTTTGGCTTGAGTCCATGTGCATATTACATGGCCCAAACAGACTCTGTAAGGACCTGAGTGCAACCCTATCCCGTCCTGGATTGTGACCCCGGCAGTATCTGCCACCAATATGTACCTCCAATTCCTCACCTCTGTTGTTGGACACTACAAGTGCCTTCATTATCTTCCTGCTAGGTGTTCAGCAGGGTAGTTTCTGGAGGGCTGTGTAGAAGGCTGGCATGTACTTCATAAGTGAGTGAAATCTAGTGATGCCACTAGAATCAGACATAAGCTGACCGGACAGAGACAATGCTTATGAGCTGTGACAGGGCGCCAGGGGACAGTGGCATCAGAAGGCTTATTAGGAAGGGACAATTCTTTCAGTGGCTGAGCAAAAAAATGTGGTCTGTGCCAACATCCCATTGTCAGCACCAGATCCAGCCTCAGCTTATTTCCTGGTGTGAACAAGTAGAAGGTATTCCCTTCTATTTGTCTATGTTTCTTCCAACAAATAATAGCTGCCCCAGTGTGATAAGAAGACAGAGCAGAGGAGAAATCAGACCAAGAAGCTAAAAAAAGCTTATACATTTTCACTATAAATGACATTAATTTAAAATCATAAATCAAAACTTCAAACAAAGAACTGAGACATTGAAGATACCTCTAAAATACAGCTTTTAAGGGGCTGGGGAAATGAGACTCCCCCAAGGGAGAAGGCCCCCATGAGAGAAGAAATCCCCAAGGGAAGAGAGAACTACTTCCTTAGCAAATGAGATCTGGGATACAAGGAAGGAGGTCCCACTACAAAGGTGAACTTTGTTTTGTTCTGGTAGTTGAGCCTAGTGTATAGAAAGCCTGAATAGAGATGAAGGGTTGGCCTTCTGTGAACAAGTAGGACCTTTGGCATTGGAATGGATCAGTGCTTTCAGGTCTGTGGGTCTGCACATTGCTGACTACAGAGTATGGCTTGTTATTCTCCACTCTTTACACCCTTGCTCCTCATTTACACACCTTTTCTCCAACTAATTCTGTTTCTGTATCAAAGTCCCAAATTAATGCACCAAGTTCTGCCATTCTGGAAAGGTACACGCACAGAGACAGAGGTTACCAGCTTTGAACAGGGGAGAGATGAACAGGCAGTATACGGGCCAGTTCTGGGGCAGTGACAATATTACACATGATATCCAAGTAGAAGGCACACATCATCACACATTCACCAAGGCCATGAGAGAGGAGGAAACCCTAGAGCGGATAATGGGTTTGGGGGAGGGAATGGTATGGTGATGTCAATTCTCCATGTGGGTCTCATATAGGTGTGAATTTAGAGGTGGGAAGCTGGGAAGGGTGGAAACAAAGATCATGAGGAACCACACTGTTTTCTGTTCAATTTTAGTATGAACTTGAAATTGCTCCAGCAACCAAAATCAAGGAACATTATTGTAGTCTTGGACCATTGCCATATCAGAAGAGGTAGAGTCTAGAGGTAGGAGGATCTCAGCTGGTTGTGGGTTGACAGTAGAGTCCCCTGAAGGACACATGTAGCTTCAAACCTCATAAGGACAATAAAGGAGGGAATAGTGCTTCCTAGTCAGAGTATTCCAGATTCTTTTAGATACTGGACATTTGGTGATGATCTAGAACTTGTTTGTAAAGATTTGTTCATTTGTTTTTTATGCGCAAGAGTATGCAGGTATGTTAGGGGCCACAAGGGTTTGTCCTACCCCTGGAAACCAGTTTTAAGCCATATGAGATAGATACTGGGAACTGCAGTCTTCTACAGAGGGTAGCAAGTGCCCTTAATTACTGAACCATCTTCCCAGCCCTGTGGAACTTGTTTGTAATATTTCCTAAGTGTCTTGAGTCACTTCATTCCACAAACCTAGTCCTTCTTACATCATCTGTCACTGTCACAAACTGGACATGCCATCTCAAAAGGACCAAAATAACTTTCTTCATGCAGGTAAGATGACTGGTGAGGCTAAATGTCAACCCTCAAGGGACACTGTTACCATGGTTACACAGTACCGAGAGTTATAGAGACTCAGTGAGGTGGGGCTGTTGTCACCTTTCACACAAGAGGGCATAGGTCTGATGAGCTGAAAACATGGTATAGGCTTGGAGATCAAAGATAAGGCTGTATACAAACTCCAGTTCCCAGAGATAGGGATCAAACTTAGGAAGAGCACAATAAACGCACGCCTACTGAATTATGAGGGAAGATTTTGTATGACTGATATCCTAAGACTCTTTGTGATTTTCATCTTTCCTATTATCTTCTTGATAATACAGTTTAAATTTTAAATGTAGAATCTAATTCACACATTAGCTAAAATGTATCCTAATTAGTTTTGAAAATTGGTGGAGAGAGGAGCATTTTGTTATCCCTACCCATAGCTTATGATGTTTCAACTGGGATTCTGGATGTCAGGTTCTCAATCACAGTGAGATCTTTATAAAAATCCTTGATCTGCCTTCTGAAGGCAACTATTGCTTCCAGGTGACCATTAAACATGGTTTGATATAATTTCAGCACATAGAGGCTATGTGGATCCTAGTAGAATGGAAGTAGATGGATGGGAAGCTTCCATCTTTTATCTCAGGGATCTGGATGACATCATGTCTTTACAAAGAGATGCCCAACCATGTTGGAGTGTGGCCAAGTTCCTTGGGCTTCTGATGTCTCTGTCCTTATCTTTGTGTGTGCCTCCTCATCTTCCCTGGTAGAGTTTATAAGAGAGACAGGTGACATGATTAATTCAAATGAATCTGCCTCCTGCTGCAAGAATGTCTATTCCAGCACTGACTGCTTCCCTAGGTCCTAGGCAAGCCCTACTGCCTCTGTCTTTGCCATCTCTGCACAGAAAAGTCCACACTGAAACTCAAGAGGGATCTTACAAAAAGAAACACATCCAGGAAGCCTCGTCCAAAGTCCCACATGGCCTCCACACAGATGCTGGCATCAGTTTGACACCTCTGGAGACCTGTTCTGGGCTGCAGCAAGTATGCCAGGGCACACTCATGGCATCTGAGCTTGATCACTCAGCAGTACCTATGGAAGTTCTTGCACATCTGCTAGGCATGCCTTGGTCCCCTTGATCTACATTTGAATCTGCATCTGTATCTGTGTCATCAACTGCTACCACTGATTTCATCATCCCTCTGTAGTGCTCACTTGAACTTCCTTCCCTCTGATTTGTCCTTTGTCTTAGACTATCTGTCCTATACATTCCTAGATGATGTGGGGATACTATATGTCAGCCGCAGATTAGGCAGGCCATATTTTGTCTCACCCAATACTCAGGATTTGCTTAGGGGAAATCATATGTGCATACCCACGAAGAACATCTTTCCAGAGGATTGGCAGGGGTGAACACCTGCCAATATCCTTTATGCCCTCTACTCACCCACCAACTTGAAACCCTTCAAGGAAGAGATGGGATTTGGTGCCCAGTGCATGGTTACAAAGTGGGATCTGCAAAAGATGTAATATAGATACTGTACTTAGGTAGACACATATAGTTGTGTGTATGTGTGACTATGAGTGAGAAAATGGATGTAGGTGTAGATGCATGATACAAATGTAGAGATGGGTATAGATATCAATGTAGATAAGGGTGAATATGTTACAGAGATGGCTATAGACAAGGAATTGATGCAGAATTATATATGAGTGTAGATATGGATAAGTGTATAGATGTCAATGTCATAGACAGGGATGCCAATATGGATTTTGCATGTGTATAAATATAGCTGTTGGATGTCTATGTGGGTACATGTAGGTATGGGTAAAAGCAGGAATATGACAGTGGGTAGAGATGTAGATGCATATGTAGATATGGATGTTGTAGATAGACATCAATGCTGGTTTGACTGTGGCTATAGACAGGCGTATAGACCTAACATCTCCCACCCCTGGTCTATTTACCTAAGAACCCTGATCAGGTAGTCATCTCTTCACATCCAAACTAGATGGATTCTAGATACCTACATGTGCAGCTGCACAAGTCACTTGAATGAAATGATATGGCATTTGCTTGCAACCTACATATACCCTTCTTCATCCTTTAAATGCAGGTGACCTGTAATATCATGCAATTGCTCTGTAAAGAACTCATATGCTGTGTTGCTTGGGGTGAATCATATGTGCATACTCATGAAGAACATCTTTTCCAAGTATTTTAATCAATAATTAGCAATATCTAAGAATAAAGAAACGGTGTGTACAGAGGACTTGATTGGGACTGCTTCCCTTTGCACCAGAAGCTTCCAGCATTTTGTGGCTTGATTGTCCACATATGCAGTACTCTTCTCACATCTTCATCCACTATTGAAGTTGATCACAGTGTAGATTTGCCTGCCATTTGTTGGCGGAGAGACAAGCACCACCTTGTTTGACCTCTGCTGTTATTGCACAGGCTCCCTGCCTCTATGAAAGTATTTTCTGTCTAAGAAAATAAGATCCTAGTGCAATAGAACTGTGTCTGGCTTGATGACTTTTTCTTGAAGGATTTGTGTTGATGTTGTATGCATGGACACACATTGAGTTTGAGGGTGCATATGCCCTGAGAAAATGTTTTTGAAAGCCTGTTGTTTTTCCAACAAGGGGTCACAGGATGAAACAAAAACTCACAGAAATAATGAAAGCTTTAATAGAGTTCAGACAGCTTTATAACTAAGTGGAAGCTGTTTTTACAGCGACAACTGAGGCCCGGTTTGAAGTGTTTTGATATTATGTCCTAACATGGGGAAATCTGTCCATACAATGCTTTTGAAATGTGGAGTAAATCACCAGAGCTGCCTCTTTGTGACAATTCCTCTATTCACCATTTCATCTGAGCTGTGAACCAATAGCTCTGGATTCACCAACAGCCTGTGTCTGTGCTCCAGCTTCCCAGTAGGGAGCCACAGAATTTAAAACAAGGAAACAGAAACTGTATCTTTGGCAGGAGATGGGTTACAGTCCAAGAAATATGCAAATACCAGAAGTCCTGTGTCTGGAGAGATGAACTGAGGAATGGGAGGATTTTTATTTAAATGATGAAAAAACAGAGTCAAGCATGATTTATCTGAAACCACTTGCACTCTATGCAGAGCCTGTGAACTTTCAGGGTTGGCCACTGTAGAACTGGTGACCACTGTGAACTCTGTGACCTCTGGTAGAACTCATCAAGGGAATGAGGAAGTGTGTGCAAGCAAAAAGGCTTGAATTTTGACATGTCAAGTAAAGGTCAGAGAGCATGCAAATCAAGGATTTGAGAAGAGCTAAGTAAATAATGTCAGAATTGAGTTCTTCTCCCTGTCCAACTCCCCTGACCAGTTACTGTCTGATAAGGTCAATTTCTGTCTGTTGCTCTCAGGTGGTTCTTTTGATTGGACATCCACAGGTGACATTGATTTGAGAGAATGCCACATTGACATGGAAGCCTTAGAAGCAAAACAGACAAACTCCAAGAGGAAGTTTGCTAGTTCCCAGGATGTGAGGCCTCATGGCTACCATTTCCAGTGGCCAGAAAGGGGAAAGCTTCTGAAGCTTACAAGACAAAAAACTTTCAGTAGTGAGGGATGAATGATAACCCAGCTACAAGCATTCTGTTGTACTTTGGCAATGCCATTTGTCTAGCATGTTCTCACTGGACCTCTTGAATTCTAAAGACCAGTGTACGGGTGGAACAGATGAGGAGCCTGTCCCAGCACAAGTAAGTCTTGAAGGCTATGGGTCCTGAAGGAAGAACCCTCTCACTCTGCTCAGAAAAGCTACAGGAACAGGATTTGTGCCAACATCTAGAATGTAGATGGCAGAAAGGTACTTTAAAGGGGTAACCCATCAGAGAGTACCGACATCAGTGCTGACCCAGAAAAGATGGCATGGGCTCCTGGTGAGTTGTGGCAGGTGCTGAGAGGCACCCAGAGGTGAGAAGATGGCTTGCCATGTACAGATTAATCTTGAAAACTCAATAGGCAGCTAAAGGATTCAAGACCTGCACAGGAACCACACCGGGCTGTACCTGGGGCTTCAGGACTGTGAGGCACTGCTGTTGGGATTATTATAGGTGGATCCCATTGGCTTAGTCTGGAGGGTAGTTAGATTTTACTGAGGAACTGAGGAAAAGGAAAGAGAAGCTCCCAGAAGCTGGGTCAGCATAGACTCCCAGGAAGGCCCAAAATGGGAAACTACATGTAAAATTATAGGAAAGAGATGGGGCCAATAGAAGTGGGAACACTGTGGAAATGTCTAAAACCATAACTGCACCTGTGGATTATTATTTCATTTTAAAGTCTTCACGTTCATGAGACACTTTCATAAAATGACCCCACACTCTGAATGACCTCCAAGTGAGCTCTGCTCTTTGATATTTCAAAGAGTTGTTTGAGTTTTCTGTGTTTCATGAGGTCTTGGCATCTGGAGTAGCTGGGGCAGAGGGTGTAGCCTGTGCATACAAGGGAGCCTGGGCTTAGGAGGCATTAAACAGACAATGATGAAAATGCCTGACCCAACTGAAATCTACAGACACCACTTTGGAAGAAGCTCAAAGTACAACTGGGTTCCAGGAGGTTGGGAAGGTTCTCAGAAAAACAATATGTGTAATTGGGGTTGGTGGGGAGAAAGTGGACAAGCACTGGGAAGACACAACTAAGTGGAAGAAGGATGATATGAGAGAAAAGGAGAAGCAGATGGGATTATAGCAAACTCAGACAAAATGCTGGATGTTTTCTCAGAGGAGTACAAAGATATAGACAGAGAGTATTTGATGACTACATCAAGTTGCCTGTGATGTGAATGTATTAGTCTGTCTATCTATCTATCTATCTATCTATCTATCTATCTATCTATCTATCAATCATCCATCTATGTCATTTATCAATCATCTGTCTATCTTTTCATCTATATCTATCTATCTAATCTTTTATGTATCTCCTATCTATTTTCTTTCTGTCTGTCTATCTACCCACCTACCTAAACTATCTATTATCTACATCTATGTACCTATCATCTATTTATCTATCTACCTACCATCTACCTATCTATCTGTTATCTTCATCATCATCATTGTCATCTATCTACATACTACTTGTCTATCTACCTATCTGTTTATAAACTATCAATCATTTATTTAGCTCTTATCCTTTACTCACTCTTATATTTGAAACTCACCCTCAAGATCTCCAGCGTTGATGGGATGACACACACCAAACAACACATTGTTGGCAGAGTGTAGAAGGGAAAACTGTTTTTAATAGACAAGAAGTGAGCCAGGACCAGAAAAATATAGGATGGTAAAGGGAGTAAACTAGGCCTCTGAGTAAAAAAAGCCATTTGAGATTGTATACTTGTCCCTATCTATATCTGTATCTATCTATATCATCTATGTCTATGTCTGTGTCTATGTCTGTCTGTCTGTGTCTGCATCTATGTCTGTGTCCGTGTCCATGTCCGTCTCTGTCTCCATCTCTATTTCTATATCTATATTGATATCTCATCTACATCTCTATCTATCTATCTATCTATCTATCTATCTATCTATCTATCTATCTATCTAGTGATATCGTGCGTGTGTGTGTGTGTGTGTGTGTGTGTATGTGTGTGTGTGAGCGCGCGTGTGCTCAAGTGTGTGTTCAAGTGCAGGTAATGACATGTAGAGGAGAGCAACAGGCTGCTCTTTGTGGATATGACTGGGGTTGGCCAATGACAGGGGACATGGGAGAAGAGCCGAGGCTTTTGAAGGTCACTATTCTATGGGCCATTTGAGGTGTAGTAAAAATGTGCAGATTTGCTCTGTGGGCTGAGAGATACTGTAACCTGTAGGGACTTCATAGCAGCATGAAGATGTGACTTGTCTATGGTTCGGGAGAAGGGGAGGAGCTGAAGTAGAGACATGATCAAAATATACTGTATAACAATTTTAATGAAAACATATGTTAAAAAAAGGACAATAATAGCAAGAGAGCAGCAGCAGCAACAACAACAACAACAATAAAGATTCTGTCCCATCTGAACTAAGACCAAATGCTGCACTTGAGCCTCCTATGCTTGCACAGGGGCTTCTTTCAGGACAACCAGGTTGGAAGCCTCTTCAGGGCTGCTCTTCCTGTGAAAAGACTTCAGGATGGGGGCAAGTGGGATAGTAAAGGCACGAAGTCAGGGGATGGGGTTGGGTGAGGGGAGGTTTCCTCTCATGTGTCTTTGGCCTTGCCCGTTCGTTTCTTTCCATTTTCTTTCTGTCCCTCTCTCCCGCTCTCCTTCCCTTGGCATACATGTCTCACTACAGTTTTTCTTTTACACATACACTGATTTCTTGTGGGTTTTCAAAGGGTGTCCATCCCCCCTAAGCTGCTCTTAATAATTAACAAACAAGAAACAGAACTTGACGCATGTTGAAAGGTTCTTACTGAGTGTTTGAACTCCCCAGGAGAGACAGCTGTGCAGTGTAGGCCACAGGATGGAACAGTCCTCAGGGTGGACCTTAGCTTCCAGTGGCCTTTGCTCTGCAGCTAGCAAGTTCCTCTCCTGTGGATCATGTGTCCTCTGTAGGCAGCAACATGAGAACACTATCCATGATAGATGGAAGCTCAGAGTGGCCAAAAAACAGGCAAGGAAGGGAACAGGCCAGGGCAGGAGTCAAAAACAATTTCCTGTGCCCAAATTAGGATTATGAAAGTAAGCAAAACGGAGAAGAACCAAGTTAATTAGGCAACGTTTGAAGGACGGCTTAGCTTTCCTTCCATGCCCAATGGCTGGGATGTCATTTCACACTGAGCCATCCTGGCTGATGGTTACATGGTGACTTCTTGCAAAATGCTGAGGCATGGAGGAAGTTCCAAACCCATCTGTAGGATACTGCAGGCTGGAGCTGCCTGAAGTGTGCCTGGCAATGCTAATTATGGATGGAGCCACTTGGAGGAAGATATTCACTGAAGCAAAAATCTGTGTTCCCACGCGGGGTAATTTCCCTGTAACTCTCTTTATTTTTTATTTGCTGATGTGAAGGGACTTTTGATGAATACTTATGGGGCACTTCAGGCTTGAGTAGGGTTAATCTCTTTAGTTCAGGTGAGTTCATTTTAGCCGTGATTCACTCCATTGGCTATCTGTAATGATTATTAACAAGCTTAAAGACCTCTGGGAGATAGCGGATAAAAATGAAGCACCAAGGAGAGAGGCCATCATTATGCTAATAAGGTCGGGAGAATAATTACCAAGCACAGTTTCCATAGGAATTCTGGGGACTGGAATTGGTCACTGGGTTAGGAAATCTCTCTGTGGCTTTATAGCCTAGTGAGTAAATTCCACACACATGTACAAGTCACATATATACATGTGTGTTCACACACACACACACAAAGTCACACACACACACACTCATCATCTCTCCTAAAGCAGAGTGATACAGAATATTAAATGTATATTTATGTACCTTGGTTTTCATTGCACTTAAGTAAGTCCATAGCAAGATGAAAGAATGAGTAGAGAAATAATTTCTGGTTTTCATGCATCAGTGATACAATAGCCTTAAGTATGGATTCTGTTAAAATATTTTAGTGTCTTCTTCACATATATCACATGCGCTCCAGATGCCTGTCCTTTGAATATTTCTGGGATGTTTCAGCCTGCACAGCCAACCCTTCTTTGCTTTTCAGGTGAGACCTCTCACTATCTTTTTCTTTCCTTCACGTGCAAATACCTTGTGTGTTCTGGGTGTTAATGGCTCACTGCATAGCTTCCTAGGACCTCTCTCTCTGCACTTGGTGGAAGTTTCCTGAGAATAGAGATCATACTTCCTTGGCACACCCCAACATAATGCCTTGCATAGAGATTCTTTCTATAAAGGCAACTTTTTTAATGCATGAAACGAGGGCCAGAGACACTCAGTTCATTGTGTCTAAATTTCCTACACTATGTCCACACCTATTTTCAGATTCCGCCAGCTTCCCCTGCACAGAATCTCAGAGGTTCCCAAGGGAGAGCGTGGTGCTTTGCCAGATACATAACCCCTTTCTTGTGTAATATAGCAAGACTGAAGAAGGCTCCTGCTTCACTAAAGGATTAGATGGATTTTAACACTTGAGACCTCAAGGAAGTGGAAGCTACCTCATGGTGTAGGAACTCCTCAGTGAACACAAGCTCATTACTGGTGATACTGTCACCAGTTACTCCTAGACTAATGCAGGGGAATACTACCAAAGAGCCAAGGGAGTGGACCAGGGTCATGACAGACCCACATCTTCTGGCCTTTAGACATACCTTGGAGCCATGGCCCACTTGGTGCCATTTATTTCAGCCAAGTGCCAGTAGAGATGACAGTGGGGCATGCTGAGTTGGCAGAGCAGGCTGTGGTGACATGAGAAATCTATTCTAAGTGGTGATGGCAGTCTGGGCATTGACAGCCAAGTATTTACCTCTGATCTTAACCCAGCAATGATGCCTAACATCCCGGAAGACCAAAACAAGGAAGGTGTCACTTTTTCAGTTAAGCTGTTTATGTCACATTGGTAACACTTTGAAAGCTTAGGTTTGGGTGACTTGAACAACCCAGTGTCATTGTTATCTGTCCCTCAAAAGCCCAGTGAAGGCAACAAGCTCAGACACTTGTCCGGTTGGTTTTGTAACTTAGTTGTAACCTGTCCATGAACAGCTAATGGACATCATCAGTGGGCCACGTATTTCACTCACTGCTTAGTAAACGTAGTCATTGCAATTATTTATTCAGGAACCAGTGTCCAGATTCACCCACTGATATTCTTAGGAGCTCTGTGCAAGGATTGGATCTATGGTCTCACCATATACCAGGCCAGAAAAATGCATATGCTTGATGATCACTGCTGATGCTTAACACAATGTGTGAGTGCGAGTATGCACTAGTGCTAACAGTAGCTTCTCCCAAGTTCACTACACTTAACACAGATTGAGTCCACCAAGACCAAAATTTAAATACCTGCTTGTTTTTCATGAACTAGTGTGTGTGTGTGTGTGTGTGTGTGTGTGTGTGTGTGTGTGTACGCAACTATTTCTTTGGAGTGTATATCACATGATATGAAGGCCAGATTTTTATGTCAGGTGTTTTCTTCAATCATTCTCTACCTTGTATATTGAACTTTCATTTGACTTCTAAGCTCACTAATACAGCTAGTTTAGCTAGCCAGCTTGTCTGGGGGTCTCCATCCCTAGCTTCAGAATACTGGCCAGAGACTTGTGGTCCAATCCCCATGCTGGTGCAGCAGGTCATTACTTGCTGAGCCATCTCCCCAGACTACAATATTTAGGAGACATTCAATCTTCAAAAACTTTGTCTAAATACTCCCATTTGAAAATCAGATACCCTGAATTAAAGGCTCTTGAATTGCCTTCTCAAGTGAGTTTTTATTGGAGCCATTGCTCAGGTATACATACTTTTGGCTTCACTTTCATCTGCCGGCATAACTATGTTTGTGTTGTCTTTGTTCTGTACCTTTTGACAGGAGCATCCAGCAGGGAATACAGTCTTTATAGGTGCAGACTTGAGGGTTTTGTTTTGGAATTATTCTCTACTGCTCTAGACTTAACTGAGGACTAAGAACCAAAAGTCCTTCCTGATGGCTACAGTGGAGAGGTTGAGGCAAGCAAGAAAGATTCCAACCTCTTGTCTCTCCTTGTCCATGTCTGAGCAGTAAGCATTGGTGCATGGTTCTCCCTGAGTGCCCCTGAGTCTTCCTGACTGAGTGGCTCCTGGCTTTATCTGTCTGTTTCTGACATCTCCCAAGGCAGCCCACCCTCCCCAACAGCTGATGCCAAAGCTCATGGTGACCCTATTCCTTCACAGGGAGTTGCAGGGAAACTGAACAAGACAAAGTGGTTTGCAAATGCACGCCTTGTAGACTATTGGTTCTGTCTCCCATCTGGCGACCATTGCAGGGAGATCAAAGGATCCAATGTCAGCTTGCACATCCTTGCCACTCATTCCTGGGGGTGGGGAGAGTGTCCTGAGCTAATGGTATGCAGAGAACAAAGATGGCCATGTCTTAGATCTGGGAACACTCTTTCAGCCAGGCTGCAGAGAACTGAAGCATGGCAGCAGGATGCTGGCCATGCCTGTACCCCTCAAGACCCCTGAAATACTAGTCTCATCAGATGTTCTTCTTTTGTGCTCAGTCTCCCAAGACTACCCCCTATTTTTATTTAGTCCACAATGCCCTAGGTGGTACCCTTACCCTGTACTGCTCTTGTTTGTTTTCTGATGCTATGATAACCCCATTTGAACAAAAGTAACTTGAGGTTTATTTGGTTTCTAGGTTATAGGCTATCATGGTGGGAAACCACGTTAGAAAATAGAGACAGGAATCTGAAGGCAGGATCGGAAGTGGAGAACATGGAGAAACACTGCTTGTTGACATATTCTTCATGAATTGCTCAATCTGCTTTCTTATACTAACCAGGACTACCTGACTAGGCAGGTCCCTGCCTACAGAATGTGAACCCTTCCATAAGTCATTAAGGAAGAAAGTATCCACGAATATGCCCACACACCAGTCTGATGGAGGTGATTTCTCAATTGAAGATTGTCTCAAGAGATTCCGATGTGTCACATTGACAAAAACTAACCAACACACTTCTTTTCTCCCAGGTTTTGCTTTGCCAGCCTTAGATGTGTCAACCAGCCATGGGAGGCTATCCAGGTAGTCTTCCCTCTTAATGTGCATAGGTCACAAGTCCATGAAGGTTGGAACTCATGAGAGTTCAAATGACTATGAAGCACATTTCAGTCTTGCAAGCAGAACCCTGTATACACAGTAGTAGTTACTTGTTTCCAATGTATCTTCTTCCAAGAAGATACTTGTTTCCAATGTAACTTTGCATTGTATTAACTAAGGAATTGTTTGAAAATGTTTCCATACAAGGCCTGCCACACAGACAGCAATATACATACAGGCATGCATGCACACCCTAATGAACATCCATGAGCCCAGCTCTAACTCATCCACCATTTTTACAAGTGTGCTCCAAGAAGGTGGTAGCTGCTCAAGAGGAAGAAGGTATCAGACGGTCTGTAACCCTTAAGTCTTAGCTGCCAAGGCAATGCCAGCACAGCAGTCCACTTTGCCAGTTAGGTGTTGGGGAAAGGCCACATCCTGAGATTCTGTAGCATGGGAAGCTCTGTAAGTCACATATTTAGAAAAGAAGTCACCAATTCCCACCCAGCTAGTACTGGTTTATGTGTTCTTCAGGTTGTTCAGGCATGAGTCCTGTCAGGATGCACAGGCATTAAATGACTTTCTTTGCTTGTTTGCGGGTGGGTGAGTGGGCATGTGATTGTTTCTCTTGTGTGTATGTGAACAGATTGATGAGTACTGGATGTGCATGTATGCAGGAATAGAAGCTCAAAACTGGTGTGAGACTTATTCTCCATTACTCTCCAACTTATTCACTGAGGCTGGGTATCTCAAGCTTCAGCATTTGTGGATGAGACTAGTTCAGCTAGCAAGCTTGCTGCAGGCTTCCACACACCTAAATTTTACCTAGGTGTAGAAGATCAATTTCAGTCCATGGAACTGTTCAGCAAGTGCTTCACACACTGTGCTATCTTTTTAGCCCCTAATAATGGCTTTCAGTGATAAATGGAAACCCATTCTTCACATACTGAATAGAAAAGAGTCCAGAGTCAATTAAAGGGAATTTTATCCTATATTCTGTGTCTGGCCACATTTAAAAACAAGTGTGTTTTACCTGCTATAGGGAATGCTTGGGATGCTCAGGATAGATACTGATCTTGTTAACCAATTGTAAGGGGCCATGAAACATGCACTCCCATGGGTGATCATATCTGCCCACACTCACACTTACAACCACTGGCCAGGGGTGCAGCCATGGAATATGTCTGTGAAGGGCAGCTGGGAAGCCTGGGAGGCTGCCATTCTAGGATAAAAGCCCTGAATTATAATATCACATTCAATTATCCGAGGGCTTTTCTCTCCAGATGGTGTTCATGTGTCAGATGCAGAAAACAAGCTTTGTTCTGGCTCTGCAGTTGGATCAAGGGTTTGCTGGAGACAGAACAGAGTTATGGGCACAGAGCACTGTGGAAGTCTTTTGACCTCTACTACTAACACTGGATGGGAGACACAGACAAAGATGACCAGAGCCAGGCAAGGAGGGATTCCCATCCTTGGTACAGGATGTATTTGTGGATTAAGTGAAGGTGTGAGAGTCCTGAGCTTTCTAAGTTCAGGGTTGCTCCACAGATCCAACACTGGTCCACACATTTGAAGGATAGATAATAGCAGTCCTGTGAGGAGCTGGCAACTGTGTTGGGAAGGGCAGTAGACCTGAGCCCTTTCCTGGTCCCTACCTAGTTTTTCTTATAACTCTCAGATGTTGTCTAGAAATGTAACTTTCAGGACCCTTTTAACCTCTATCTGAAGGGCAAAGATAGCTTTGAAGGTGGGCAGACTAGACAAACTACTCTTTCCCAGGTGTCTTGGACCTACAAATAAAACTCACTGTCCCTTGTTTTCTAGTGTCAAAAAAAAGTAGCCTCTTGTTAAACAATCACTCATTATTATACTATTGATAACGATAAAGCTAAAACAGAGGGTTTTCTTATGAAAAGGGGGAGAGCAAAGCAGAGAATCTTCCTCCATAGGCTTCAAAGAAATGTCAAGTGAGACTGACAGAGCTTGGTGAACTGCCAGGGGGATAAAGGAAAGAAACAAACTGAAAAGGTTTCAAAAACCACATTTCTGACAGGTTCTGCAACACATGAGGCTCATGGGATTGAAAAGCAATAACAAGCCAGACCTGGACCATTGACGCCAAGGCTGCAAACATTTTGCTGACGGCTGACTTTTGCCTCCATGATCACTGTAATAATGACATCACTTGCTCTCCATGATGTCTGGCCTACTGCTAGTCTAAGCCTCTTTTTGGGCAAAGTGTTAACCTTTCATGGGACATGTCAGGGCTACATATGACTCAGTGATCTTTGTCCTTTCAAGATGCTCTGTCCAATCTCTTCTACCAGCCTCTTGTCATATCTGAAGGATAAAATCCTTCCTTAGACAGTTGGAAGGATAGAAGGGGACAGAGGAGACAGGACGAACACTTTCAAAGTCCCTGTTCTCACCAACATGGACACTCCAGAAGTGTGGCCCAAATTTCTGCCCTGCTGTCCTCTAAGCCCCTAAAATACAAGTTAACCACTGAGCACTCCCATGTTTTGTATTTGTTATGGTTATTGTTTATTTGTTGTTTGTTTTGAGGCAAGGTTTTCTGTAACCCAGGCTAAAGGTCAAAATTTGGTATGTAGCTGAGGATGTCCTCGAACATTTGTCCTTCTGATTCTATCTCCTGAGTATTGGGGTCATAGGCATGCACCCCGACATTTAGTTTATGAGGGTCTCAGGGTCAACCTCCAGGGTTTGTGCATGTACAGCAAACACTCTACCAACTTAATTATGGCCCCAGCCCAGACTCCCATATTTATTCTGATGTTTAAACTGGCAACCATAATTAAAAAGCTACTAACAGTGTAATTAAGATTAACATCTTAAAACAAAATTGTCACATCTTTCTTTTGACTAGTAGGTCAAATTCTCACTTCCCAAATTCTCCGGTAACCTGGAATTTCAAAGATGACAAAGAACTGAGATGGGTCTCCTCCATGCAAAGCCATATATAAGCTATTCAAATAATATGGTCAGGACACTGACCAAGTTTATATACATTGATGTCTATTTATCAAGGCAAAGACCATGTCTTCTTTAACTGCTAGAGACTGTGCTTATGTAAGCCTTTTTTCTGGACTGTGGAATATTCTAGGTTGGAACTGGCTTGTCAGTTCCCAGAGTTTACAGAGCTTTCCCTTGTTCCTGTATTAATTTGGGATAAGAATAAAGGCAATCTCCTTTTGCAATTTGGTCATGTTGTCCCACTAGATAGCAACTCTTAGCAACCCACACACTTCTGAAGAGCTAAGGGGAAACCCAAATTATCACACATCAATGGCCAACTCTATCACACAGTCAGAGAATGAGGCAAATGGAGCAGCTTGAATTGTGCCACCAAACTCAGCTTCCACTCCACTGAGGAAGCAAACAAACAAGAAAAGTGAAACACCAAATGTTCCACACATTCTTAGACACAGTCCCTGGGCAGCTAGGGCTACAAACTAGCTTTAGGTTATACATTGTGATCCCTTCTAGAACAATGAAACAACACTGTTTGGGGTATTCAGCCTGTGATCCATGGATCCTGTTACTTTGGGCCTGTACATCAAGGTGGGATATATGGGAGAATACAACTTCTCACATAACTGCCTATAAGCAGGAGAGACCATGTATAGGCTGGTATTCTGGTAGCATCTTCAGGAGCATTCTGCTGGGCTCAACCTTCCCACCAGGTCCCTATTCATATATATTCTACCATCCTGAGGACCAAAGCCTTCAATGCAGGGATCTTTGTGCCCACTCCAGATCCAAGCCCCAGACCCAGCACCTAGAAGAACCACTTTCTGCCTCTTCCCTCTCCCTTTCTGCTCTGTTGTTCTCCCTTTCCCTTCCCTCCCCTTCTCTCTCTTTACCCCTCTCTCTTTCCTCCCCTTCTCTCTCCTTCTCCCTCTCTTGCCCTTACCTCCCCTTTTCATTCTTTATCCCTCTCTTTCCTTCTCTCCTTCTCTCTCCTCTTTCCTCTTCTCTCCCTTCCTGTCTTCCTCCCTCTCTTTCTCTCCCCTCCCCCTCTCCTCCCTTCCTGTACTCTTTCCTCTTTCTCTCCCTTCCTCTTCCTTCCCCTTCCTTTCTCTCTTCTCGCCTTCCTCCTCTCCCTTCTCCTCCCCCTTACCTGTCTTCCTTTCTTGCTATCTTCTCATCACTCACACCCTCTTTCCTTCCCCTCTCGTCTCTCCTCTATCTATCTTCTCCCCTCCCCTCCTCTCTCCTTCCATCTCCTCTCCATCACTTTCTTCCCCTCCTGTTCTGTTCCTTCCACTATTTCCTTCCTCCTAAATCCCTCATCTCCCCCTCCAATCCCCTTCTCCCTCTCCTCTATTCTCCCTCACTCTTCTTGCCTCTCCTCTTCCCCTCCCCTCTACTTCATTTCCTCTTCCTCTCTTTGTTGGGAGTAGCCACCAGGTCTTGCAACCCTGCAGGAGTTTATGTAAATGTTTGTTCGTTTCCCATTTATACAATTATAAACTTCATTCCAGTTAAGAATCAGTCAATGTCATTAATCAATGAAATGAAGCTACATCGTTCAGCAGCTGTACTTAGAAAAGTCAGAAAAGCTTAGAGCCTTTCAGTGCTCCTGAGTGTCCTGCTTTTGTACTCTTTCACACAAAGCTCTCTGCTGTCTGTTTCTGATGGGAAAGCTTGTAGACACAGCTTCAGAACATATGACGAATCATGATGTTTTGGGTGTAGACATTACTTGAAGGCCTGGGAAAGCCTTCTGGTCAGCCAACATGTAATTTATGTGCAGCATTTGCCCCGAAATGGAAAGGCAACAACTTTCTCCCCTTGGGCTCAACTTGGCCAGTGCTTAGCCTGGCTGCTGAAAAAATTTTGACTGGAAATGAAGGCAGGAGTCTCGGATCTCATCACACAGCCCAGAAGCCTTGCTGAGTGTTTGTGTGGGCTGGCAACGTTTTGCTTAGAGGTGGACAGGAGCTGCAGAGCCGGGGCTGAGCAGCATGCCTTACAGAGTGTTCTGCAGGAGGTGTAAATGAGGCTCAAGTGTTAACGTGGATCCTGGTACAGGGCGCTATTTTAAACAATTACAGATGGTGGAGGGCTGGCTGTAATTGACAGCAGTGTCGGCCCAGAAAGGAACTTGACAGGCATCCGTGCGATGATTAATTACAGCGGGCTGTCTCCACATTCCAGCTTCCTCTTGTGCAGCTCACAGCTCACGTAGAATCTGTGGCTCTTATTACAGCACACAGAACAGGAAATGGCTTTCCAGGGTCCTGTGGAGGACTCCTCATGTCAGAGAAAGGGGCTCCAGCCAGTCTCCCTCTGTTGACTGTCAGTGTAGAACTCGTTGGCCAAAGAACAAGAACGGAAGTGAACATGAGGGGTGTCGCCTCCCTTCTTTCCTTACTGGGAGGCAATGGTCACTTACTAAGTGAGGCCACCAGGCATCTGGCAGACTTGCTTTGCTTCTGCTGGAGAAAGGGGATGGCTTTGAGGTGTAATGTACAGATCCTTCCTGTGCTTTGTCTTTTACTTGAGCTGGACTGAATGGGGTGTCAAGGGACCTACACCATTATGCTACCAAGATGGTGCTTCAATGGCCTGTGCAGCCTGGAGCTGGGCACTTCCAACAGGCTGATGGAGGATAGGATGCTGTTCCAGGAGACCCAGGAAGCTGGCCATATCTGGGGTTATCTTGTAACCCAATACCTGAGGGACTTTTAAGAGGAACTGGGTATCGTTGGAGAATTGGTGAGGTGACTGATAAGACATCCAGAGCAGTTGGGTGGAGTGGGTCAATGCACCCCAATGTAGGCACCCTGGATCTATGCACCCCCAGTCTATGCACTCCCAGTTTAAGCACCCCCAGTGTATACACATCCAGTGTATACATTCCCAGTCTATGTACTCCCAATTTATGCAGCCCCAGTCTATGCACCCCTAGTCTATGCACCCCCAGTCTATGCACCCCCAGATTATGCACCCCCAGTGAATACACTTCAGTGTATGCATTCCCAGCCTATGTATCCTCAGTGTAGTCTCAGCTGAGACCATAAAGAAATGAGAGTGGCCAGAAAGTCCACCTGCATACTCTAGAAAGGTGAAGATCCTATAAAACAGCCATGTCACCCACCAGGGCCAGCAGAAGCAGCATGGGACAAGGTGTGGACCAAATGTGAAGGTTGGATAAGTGAAGGGGAAGTGCTTGTGTTAACCCTGACAAAGGAAAGCAAATCAAGGCAGAGATTGCCCAGGAAGGTCTCTTGGGGGAGGGGTAGTAACTGATGTATTGATGGTCACTGTGCCTAGAGGTACTGCCAGAGCCCCTGGCTATTCAGAGGCTCCTGCAGCCTCATAGGGCTTCAGCCTTACTTCTACCAGGATGCTGTCTTGGAAACTTCTACCCAGCACTTCATACAATTTTTTTTCTCTTGGTTCTTAGAACTAAGGATTGTTGCTACAAGATTTGTAATATTACCTTCTGCTTGAGTAAGCTCCCCTTTAGGGGCTGGGATGCTCTTGGGAATGGGACATGTTTTCTATGTGAGCAGCTCTGGGTCTGAGGACCTGTAGCTCACATGCAAATAAAGCCACCTGTGCCTTGGCCTCCTGGAGAAGGAGCCGAATCACTGTGGGCCCATTCCCACTTCAGTGCTATGTTCCCATTTAAATGCTACTGCTTTGTAGAGAGCTAATTGTGTCTGGCTAAGTCTGAAGATGGACAAGCACAAAGCTTGCCTCTCATTCCTGTTTAGGATTTGTGTCTGGTTCTTCCCCTGGACCAGTGCAGGCCCCAGGGTCCATGATTTTACAGCTGCTTTACACTGTTTACTGTCCTTGTTTTTTTCTAAGTCCCCTTTTGGAGTTCTTCTGACCATGGTATAATAACATGACTATTCTAAGGACCATCACCTTTTTCAATATCTGTAAACTGCAATGGCTGGTTTGCTAGTCCCATTGACAAGCAGGCATGGTGGGCCCTGGTCCTTGCTTCTTAGTGTTACAGTGTAAAAGTAAAATGCACACCTCTATAAAGTCAGATGCTAGAATGTGCCCAAATGATGTGAATGGCAGGGCCCAGCAAGAGAGGGATGGGCTTCTTCTTAAGGCACTGGGCCAAGTTCCAACTTTTTCTGTTAAACCACTACATCTATAAAACACAGCATCTCTAGAAAATACCTTCTGTAGTGCGATGAGCCGAGCTTGATTACCAGATTGCTTGCAGAGGTTTTCAACCTAGAGACAAACCGACAGAAGGCTCAGAGGCTACCCTGACATGGAGCTCAGGTTAGCCCAGGTTGTTTGGTCCTGTACTCATCACTGCCCCTGGCATGTTGTAGAAGCCACACAGATACCAATCTGAAATCCTCTGTGGAGGCACAATGAGTTGGAAAGCCAATCAGGCAACAAAGTTCATCGCCCAATTTTTATGAACTAGACAGCCATCTTATCAATGGAGGCAGACAGGTAGGTGAAGAAAGCGAGGCAGGATCATCCTAACAGCCCAGACTAAGAAAGCAAGCAGAATTCAGCCTCTCCTTCAGGAAAATACAAACTAGACCCTCTCCACTTACCAGAAGCCTGGCCCAGATTGCTGTGGGAATATGAGGGCAGGAAATGGGGGTCAAGGTCTGACTGTCAAGTGTGTCTGTTCTGTCCAGGAGCTCAGCTCGAAGGCCCCTAGGAGACTCACCTGAGACCTACCAGCTCTCTTGCACAGGCTGGTGGGTCCCATGTGATGGGTTTGCCTCACTGGCAGCTTGGAATACTAATGCAACATGACACCCACATGCAGGGCACGGCAGGATCCAGAGAGCTTGTCTAGACAGCATGGACTCAGGGGAGTCTGCCCTCCTATGGCTTGGAGGAAACACTCTGCCATGAAGGAAGTCTTTTTTTTATCACATTCTAATGTCCAATTCTCCGTGGCTCTTTGGTTCGAAGCAGTGAGCATCCTGTCTCCCTTCCTTGACAATTAGTCTCCAGAATTTGACACCCACATCCCCGGAGCTTCCTAGGCCAAGCTAACACTTGGAAACCAGATGTACAGTGGACCATCTGACTTCAGGATTAGCCTTGGGCGCTGCAGCTTGGGCACCCACAGCCGCCCCTGACTTCCACCTCTTAAACAAGCTCAGATGCCTCACGAGGCTACAGCTGGGTAACTCAGCCTTTGACAAGAAGCACTAGGAAGAAAACAGGCCTCTTAGTGACCTGCCTTTTGCTGGCTCCACTTGCAAGATGATAGCGTGTGGACCAAGTCACATGGCTGTACACTTGTAGTTTTTAATTGTGTGTTTATTTTGCTTCTCGGTGCTGAGGTTGAACCCAGGGGTTCTCTGCCACACAGCGGTGGCATGAGCTTACTATTATTAAGCAAGACCAATAAAGGCACTCATGTCCATGGGTGGCAGGCCCTCACCTCTTGCATGACTGCCTCCTGACCCATCCCAGCTGGCAATCATAGCATGCTGGGAGACCACATGTGCTGTTAGCTCACGGACAGGTGAGGGAAGCAAAACAGAGAGGCTGGTGTTGACGGGATGATGGGAATGCCCCTTGCACCATAATCAGGGTAAAGGAGGAATATCAGCCCATCTCCCGCACCTCATCATTTGTCTCTGAATTGAGGCTCTTTCTCCCACAGAACTGGGGGTTCACATTGTGCTCCTTGATTCAGATGTGGCCACTATGTATATATAGGAAGCTGCTCTATGGAACTGATTTTTTTCAGACAAGATTTACTGGAAGTAAAGAAATATCATTCTTTATATGAACTGGGAATGTTTTGTTGGCTCAACTCATTTAACAAAGTAGAGGGGAAGACGATGGATTTGCGAATCATGAATTTAGCACCCTCAGTAAATAGATCCAAATAAGAAAGAACAGACAAGGAAAAACAAGTGATCAGGCAGTGGTGGTGCACACCTTTTAATCCCAGCACTTGGGAGGTAGAGGCCAGCAGATCTTTGAGTTTGAGGCCAGCCTGGTCTACACAGAGAGCTCCAGAACAGCCATCACTACACAGAAAAACACTGTCTCAAAAGACCAAACCAAACCAAACCAAACCAAACCAAACCAAACCAACCAAACAACAACAACAACAAAATCACAGTCTACAGAGATGCAGTAACTCACCAAAGCACATGAAGATACTTGACGGCAGCTTTTCAGGAGACAGAATGACTCTTTCAAGGAGGATACTTTCTATTCAAGGTGTGAGGAAAGGTCTATGAAACGTCCTTCTCTGTCCTGGAGACCAGTGGGAGAAGGCACTGTTTTTTCAGGTAAGAAAATATGTATTTAGTTGTGGATTCGAGTTTCGCTCCACCACTGAGGTTCTAGGCACAGCCACTGGGGAGGTGAAATGTGGGGGAACTCTCTAGGCTGTGTTTGCCCTGTACTGCTGCCATCGCCATTGTGTGCTGGACTTTAGAGAAGCACTAAGACACTGCTCAGGGTGTGGAAAAAAACAGTCTAAGATGTGGAGGGTCTGAAGCTGGGGTTCCCTGACTCCTGGGAATCCAGTTACCACTGGGATGCTGCATAAAGGAGTTGGGAATGAAGGATTGGGGGTCCACTGGCCAGAGAGGCTGGGACTGGAGACTTTCAAACTTCTGGACATCCAGGTGCAGCTGAGTCCAGGGAGTGAGGAGTTGGTAGCACAGTCAGGGGCCCTCAGACTGAGGACAGTGACTAGCCCAGGCTGGGGCCAGGGGAATGGGAGTTCCTGCTTAGCTCATTGGTGTCTGGGAGCACAGAGAGGCCTTCTGCAAGAGACATAGGCTCCCAGCAGCTTTCTAGGTGAAGGTCTTTTCCAATGACAGTCCATGTTTATCCATTCTGTTTACTGTGGAGAATGGATGCATACCAGCTTCTCGGGGTGGACCAGAGATTAAATACCTTTTGCCAGAAGGAATGTCTGGGAAGGGACACTTATTGGGTAAATCCTCAGGGCCTCTAGGTACCTCATTAGCATGGAGAACTCTGTTTTTGGCTATGTGACCACAGGTGGTCACAAATTCTTATGTGGGTCCTTATGTGGGAACTGTGGCACATGTTCCAGACCAGGAGTCTAGTAGGGAGCAGGGAGGGGCCTACTGTCTCAGGTGGGTACCCAAGTGCTGGGGTCTTAGACCCACTCAACCAAAGTTTCTTGGCAAGGTCCACTCTCCTATGTTTAGTTAATATTCTCAGTACTAAGACCAGATGCCTGACAAAATGCTCAGGGGAGGGGAAGAGCATCTTTTGATCCACAGTTCAGAGGGCCATGCATAGATTACAGCCAGGAGTGGCTTGGTCCATTGCATCCTCCAGGATGCAGGCAGAAAGAAATGATAACCCTCAGATATTTGTCTCCAGTTTTTATTTTATTCATTTTCATCCAGCCTCAGACCTCAGCCCAGTGGATGGAGCCACCTACATTCTGAGTAGGTCTTCCTCAGTTAAGCGTTTTCTGAAAAGTCTCCCTCTTCACTCACACACACACACACACACACACACACACACACACACACACTGAGGTATACAACCTTAC
>NW_022196914.1:33726421-33727368 GCF_008632895.1 Mastomys coucha | reverse complement strand
CGGAAATCCGCCTGCCTCTGCCTCCCAAGTGCTAGGATTAAAGGCGTGCGCCACCACCGCCCGGCCCAAGGCGTTTCTTAATCCAGCAGAATTGACAAAGGTTACTTGCCAAGCTTTGAGTAGAATGCTCTGGCAACAATGTTACAAAGGCTTGGCAGAGTAGCTTTCATCACAATGTCAGGGGTTCACAACTAAACCCAATGGATAAATCTGCAAAGGGTTTAAGTGAAGGAATGACATTTTGTTTGTTTGTTTGTTTGTTTTTGGTTTTTCACAGGGTTTCTCTGTGTAGCCCTGGCTGTCCTGGAGCTCACTCTGTAGACCAGGCTGGCCTCGAACTCAGAAATCTGCCTGCCTCTGCCTCCCAAGTGCTGGGATTAAAGGCATGGGCCACCATTGCCCGAAAGATTGACATTTAAGCAAAGTTTGTAATAATGACAAAGTAGCAATAGCTCAGTACTTATTAAAAGATGGCTTTTCATCAAATAAAGCACTCTGATGGAATTCTGTGCAGCGTAAATTCAGGCAAAGGTGTGTATGTATTGGCATGGAACTGTGACATGTTAAAGTTACCTAGCCTTTACCATTATTTTATTTTTAATTATTGTTTTTGTTTTGGTTTGGTTTTGGTTTTTTGAGATGAAACTCAATATCAAGCAAGCCTCAAGCTTGGTAGCTCTCCTATCTTGGCCTTCTAAGGGTTGGGATTGCAGCTGTGAATTTGCATACCAGGTCATGGCTCCATTTTCCTAAAAGATGTAAATCAGAAACATAAGCGAAAGTCAGGAGGAAATTGCAGTGATTAGAGTTATGCAGAGTCATCTGTGCCTATGGATTCTGTGTATGGACTCCATTCAGTCATCTGTGGCTGTGGAGTCTGAGTATATGGTGATCAGTTATACAGAATCCTATGTGGCAGTGGAGTCCGAGTATATGGTGATCAGTTA
>NW_022196914.1:33723283-33726281 GCF_008632895.1 Mastomys coucha | reverse complement strand
TATACAGAATCCTATGTGGCAGTGGAGTCCGAGTATATGGTGATCAGTTATACAGAATCCTATGTGGCTGTGGAGTCTGTGTATGCAGTAATCAGTCCCATGGAGTCATCCGTGGCTATGGAATCCATGCTCCTGCTCACGAGTATACATCCATTTTTATTGTTTTCAATGGATATTGACCGTTTTTGTAATCAGAAAAAAAAGTCACAGGCATACTTACATTCTTACCTTGTGAGTTTTTGTAGTTTTTGCTTGGTCTGTTCTTCCTGATTGGTTTTAGAAGTGTTGTGGCAATCTCATCTAAAGCCCCTCAATGTTTATTGACTGGTATATAAATTATAATTTAAAAAAGAGAGGAATGGAAAGGAGGAGGGGAGGGAGTTGTGAGGTGTGAAGGGATCTAGGGGAAATGGGAGAGGACAGTTGGGTGTATTGGTCAATATGCACATGTGTGAAATTGTCAAATAATATAGTAAATACACACACATTTTTAAAAAGGAATTGCTCTAACCCCACAAATGGGTTGCTGAAACTTCCTGCTGTCTGTCCTTGTGGCCTCAGCCTCCTTAGGCGTTCAGAGATCCTTATGCAATGAGCCTTGGCATTTCCTCTTTCCTTTCCAAATCCTCTGCAGCTCAGGCCTGACACAGGCTCAACTATGCTTCCTAAAACAAGCCATTGTCACGCGTATCCAAGTATCCACTCTTACAAAGCCAACAAATGTTTCTACAAATATTTGTAATTTTACTTGTTTTTGAAAAAGAGATGGTCTTATACAGTTGCCACATTAGTTCAGAAAGATAACAGAGGTCTCTATTTCCCCTTGCTTTTGTGACTTAAATGTGACTATCTAGAACAGAAAGCCCAGCAATGCAGAACTCAAAGCAAAGGCAAACTCAACATGCTTATTGGTCCCTCTCAAAGCCTAGATGCAGGTGCAGCACAGAGGTAAAGAGGGGACTCTTAAGGCTCTCGGAGCTTGGCACTACTGGTGGTATGACTAGAGGCTTTCATATTGGCCATTGCAATTCAATAGTGTGTACCTGCTTGTGTGCATGCATGCATGAGAAAGAGACAAAGGTCAGAGATAATGACTACCTAGTACATGTTGAGACCTGGTCTCATCAGAAAGAAGCAAAACGAGGGCAAGTTCAATGATTAAATGATTAAAAACAGATTTCATTTAGCAACTATTATAATGGTGAATCTGAGATTCCCTGTAAGGCTGCAGGATCAATTCTGAGCACAAAGGACAAATGCAGACCTTTGGCTTAAGAATAAAATGAGGCTTAGTGTTTGGAGAATGACTGGCATGTTTTGGGATAGGAAATCTGTCTACACAGCATCAGCAGGACCCTGGCTATAACTAAGGCTGGAGTGTTCAAGGCTGAGGTCTCCTCAGGAAGACTTTCAGTCTTCAAACCTGAGATCAGACTTGGAAGCAGGTTGATGACATCCATTTCTTGCCTCTACCCTAAAATCTGGTCACAGCAGCTTTGCGTGAGTCTGGTGTGAGATAAACACTAGAAGAAGGAGAACACTTTCTGAGTAACTCACAAGGAGTGCACATGGCCTTTCCAGGCATTGTGGGCCCCAATTCTAGCACCATACAGGTGTTCCTTACTGGGTAATCAGCATCCTGCAGCCCCAGCCTTAGCCCTTGACCAAGCGGATTGACCAAGGCCAGAGACCAACAACCTCTGTGGAAAGCTCCAGCTACACATACCTGGGCCACAGACTGGGCTTTTAAAGGGAGGAAAATGAATTATCCCCCTCAGTAGCAACCAGTCAATTTAAATTTTTGTTTAACTACTTTGATATTCAATTATTTTCTTTGCTTTCCTAATGAAGAAAAAGGGAGTTTCATATTTTCATGTGGATTTGGGGTCATAACAGCACAGCACTATTGTTCTGATGCCAGAGCTGACTCTCTGTGGGTACTAAAAGAGAAATGGCTTGACAGCTACAATAGTTTACACATGGTACAGTTTTAAAAAGTGGACTTTAGGGTTAAAAGGAACATTCTGGTTAAAACAATGAGGTCAGAAGTCTAAGGATGAGAAGCAGGGGGTCTCATAGTTGGGTTTGAGACGACCAAGCTAAACAGAGTAGAGGAAGAACAGATATCTGTGCAAGAGCGCTCAGGATAGTTGGGCCCCAATGAAGTGAGTGAGGAACATTTGTATGGCACCTTCCCTGTATTCACTCTTCAGGCTCACTGACTATGGAAGGCTGCGTTAGGGTAGCATCTAAGAAAGACTCCTTCTACTTCAGGAAAGAGACCCAGACCATCTGCTAAACAAGAACAACTGTAACTACTTCATGGTAGTTGTAGGACCAATGAGAGTTTAGGATTAATTACCCACACCTGGGATACCTACAAGTTCAGAGGGAGCAACAACAACTGAAGGCTGTCAGACAGACCAGGTCAGTGACTAACAGAGCTGGAGTAAATGCGTACAGAACAGGGTTTCAACTGCCCCAATGGGGTGGAATTATGGAAGCAGGTCCTTCCTTGACCCTGCCAGTGATACCCTGAGAATTAACAGGTCTCAGTGTGACTGTCCCCATGTTTGCCTGGGTTCTACTACAGTCCTGTAAAAACTCTTTGACAAAGGAGCTCAATGGGTTTCTCCCTCTGGGAACTCCTTCTGCCATCAGAAGTTTCTCAAGTTTCTGTAATTCTCCTTAACAGAGCTTGGTTCTGCATACCTCGATCCCACAGGTGTCTACATCTTCCATCTTCGTTGGTGTGTAAGTATGACCTCAAGAGCCATAGGCCCTGCATGGTTTTGTTGACTTGTGAGTATGCAGTATCTTAGATCCTTGGGCCAAACACAACCAGGTCAATAAAAGTCTGTCAAACTGAAAACAACATATCAGTTGCTTCCTGGAGAGCATTCTGTGTGAATGGGAGAAAGAGTAGGCCCCAAATCCTCTAAATCTAAAGACAATACTTTGCCAACAGTGAGGTAAGGCCAGGGATGATGCTATCATT
>NW_022196914.1:33707416-33723273 GCF_008632895.1 Mastomys coucha | reverse complement strand
AACAAAATGATAAAACTACAAACAAAACTAAACAACAAAAAATTACCTGTCCTTGTATACATGAAATCCTGGGCTTAAGGCACAGTGCTGGAAAAGGAAAGGTAATTACTTTCTAGTATGGTGTTTCACACTTAAATCTAACACTATAATGTACATTTAATTTTCATAGGTTCTAATCCTAGCACAAATAAACAAGTAGATTACACAGTTCATAATTCACAAGTTAAGATGGTGAGAGTCAGCAAAATCGAATCAGCCTCTTTTAAATGATGCCGATTTTCATAAGACAGCCAATGCTTTTAGTACCTCCCATGAGCTAGACACTCAGCTTGAGTTCATAGACTAGGTCATGCTTTCATTTGGGAAGAGAGTTCCAATGAGGGACTATCTGTAGTGGGTGTTATCTGTGGAAGCCTGTTATAATTAAGTAGATATGGGAAGGCTCAGCCCCCTGTGAGTGGTACCATTTCCTAGCCTAAGTGTTCTAGAGCGTTTAAGACTGGAGATATCAAGCTGATCATAAGCAGTGTAGCAAGCAAGCAAGCTTGCTTCCTACATTCATTGTTTCCTACTGTTCTTACCTGTGGGCATGATATGACCAGCTGCTTAAGATCCTGTTACCTTGACTTTCCTTCAGTAAATGGACTGTAATCTGAAATTATAAGCTGAAATAAAACCCTTTTCTCCTATGTAGGTTTTTATGTCACGGTACTTAATCTTGGCAATGGAAGTGGAACTAGAACAATGGGTGGTCCCGTGTGTGTGTGTGTGTGTGTGTGTGTGTGTGTGTGTGTGTGTGTATGTGTGTGTGTAGTTCAGAAAACAATCTCAGGTGTTGCAACCTACAGTGTTGCTACTTAGGCATTGTCTGTGTTATTTCACTGGCCTGAAAGAACTCACCAATATTTTTAAACAATCTGGCCAGCATGCCCCAGGGGCTTTCCTGTCTTCACCTCTGCAGCTGTGGGATACAATGCCGGGCTTTCTTTGCATGTAAGTTCTAAGGATGGAAGCCATGTATTCCTGCTCATATGGCAAGCACTTCTCCTTTTCTGACTGAGCCATCTCCCTAGCCTCAGTCTGTCTTTTCCACTGAACGACTTTCAAAGTCAAGAACAGTAAAACCCTTAAGGAAATGCTTGTCTTTTTCTATTTCTTGTCAGCTGTCCAGGATCCCCTTTCCTTGAGCAATGACTTCCTCACTGTGCATAGTGTTATGGGATATGATATGCTCTGATTTCCCCAGTGGAGGCTGAATGGGCCTCTCTCTTCCTCCCACATCCTGAAAGGCAGGGGTGGTCATGTGACTCCTCACTCTAGACCATGCATAGCAAGAGAAGAGTGAACAACCTGTTTGGCACATGGCCTTTCCTACCCCTGCATGGGGTCTTGTTTTATCTACTCATGCTGGACAGAAGGAAAAGTGGGCCTGGGGAACAAGAGAAGACAGCAGAATGGACTTGATTTTTAGAAAGCTTCTAGGGAGAGCACACTCTCAAAGAAAAGCATTGGTCCCTCTTAAGAGCCTGGATACATCTTACAGGCCCCACGTAGCAAATGCCACATGGCCACCAAAATATACTGTCTAATATTTTGAGGTAATGTGCTGTTTTAAGTCATATTAGCTCCTAAAATTCACAGACTAAATCTCCAGAATCAGCACTTCCATCTTTAGTGGAAGGGAATAACCTGTGTGCAGTGACATGGTAAGGCTGGGCCCCCAAATCAACTAAGTAGTACTTGGTCAGCACTACAGCATACAATAGGTTTTAACAGAAAAGCTGGATAGCCTAGTTCATGTCACTGGAGAGACACTCTCCTGTGGCTCACTGATTCTGTACCCTAGATATGTATGGGAAATTGATCCTCAACTACAGGAGAGACACAACTTCACCTTGGACAGACTTAAGAGAGGAGCCAGAGCTAAGCATTCCCTGCTAGACTTAGGGGACAAGGCATGGTGTTGACATTGATGGTAAAAGTCTAGATATCAGAGAAAGACAAGTTATTAAAGATATAAGTATGGGGTTTAAAAGTGCTTGAGTTGATGGTTTAAGCATTTAGGTTTAACAGAAGCAACTTTTGAAAGAGTTTATTTTGGTTTGTGGTTCTATATGGGTAAGTAGAGAGGCATGGTAGTAAGAGCAGGAAGCTGAGAGATTATACCCTCAACCTCAAGTGTAAAACAGAGGCAGGAGAAATGTGCTGAGTCTGTGAGCTCTCAAAGTCTATTCGCAGTGATGTGCTTCCTCCAGTAAGGCTACACCACCTCCTCGTGTGTTCAAATATATGAGCTTGTCGGTGACAGTCTCCTTTAAACCACCACACTGTTCTTCGCTATTCTACACAAATGTTCTTTCCTTATAAAACATAGTTTTTTTTGTTTCCTAAGTAGGGTCACATGGATAAAATGCAAAGGGTTATAAAAAAAGCATTTATTAAGGTCTTTCCAGGTTTTCTTTACATAAAGAAAAAGAAGGAGGAAGAGGATTTAGGTTTTAGAAATCAGAAAAAAAAAACAAACCTCTAACATAAAATGATAGCCATAGAGACACCCCAGGAGTGACAGAGGATACCGGCACCACTACAACGAAGGTGCTTAGGACATGCTTCAAATGCTTAGGACACCTAAGCATAGCACTCTGCTAACTTGGGGCGGGATGGGGATCCTCTATTGAGAGCTCTCTGTTAATCAGATTCTACCATCATGACAACAAGATGTGAAGACAGCAAATGAAAGAAGGTCTCCTGGGGCTGATCATCGGATCGAGGATGAGCCGTTCTTGTGGGGACCATGCTGGGATGCTTAGGATTGAGTATTGAGTGCTTGTCAGGAAGATGCTTTCAGGGCCATTCTGCTCCTGCCCAGATATTCATACCCTCTTTACCTGTGTGGAGATGCACCTGCATTATCATCTTAAAGCTGGATACCCTGGGATCCTCTTCCCCTTCCTTCAGTGTGAGCCTCATAAAGCCAACCCACCACTCATAGGATACCTTCCCATTTAGCACTTCCCCAAATCAGAAACCTGCGACAACATTCTGTGTATCTCCCTATGAGTCAACATAGATTTGAGGGCACAGCCAGTTCTTGAAGAAGGACTTTGAAGCATGATTTCCCCCTCATTACGGAGTATCCTGTAACTTTTGAAGCATGTTTCCAAACTCCATGTATGTGACGTTCAGCTAAGCAGAACGGTGGAAGTTTCCTTCAGCCATTACAGAAGAGAGATTCTCCAGTCTCCCAGAAAACAGCCAGTGGCAGAACAGGGGCCAATGGATGGCACTTGTCTCCCTCATGTCCAGCTTCCCTGACTCTAGTACTTTCCTTCTTGTGGCAGTCAGGTAGCCTACAAGCCTCTATGCTTCCCAAGCTCCTGCTAAACCATATGCAAGCTCTGGGTATTCTGGTGAAGTTGTTAAGAGTTGACGCTCTGTGACTGCCTGTGCAACGGAAGGTGAGACCCATAGTGAGAGGTCAGAGGTCGAGCCTGCTGAGTGGTGGCAGCACATCTGAGCACACATTCTTCCTGTCTGTGTTCTCCGCGTCTGTGGCATCAGATAAGAAAAGCCCAGCACGGGCTGCGATGGGGAGCGTCACAGACACAGGACTAATGAGTATTCGTGTGCTATGCATGTGTGTGGTGTGTGTATAATTGATTTGTGAATGCATGTAGTATGTGAGCTGCACATATATGAGATGAGTTTTATATATGTAAACATGAAAAGAAAGGTCAACTTTAAGGTACTGACTCATTGCTGTAATCCGGAGGTTGAAGTCTTTTCTCCTTGATTAACTTGTGCTTGACTAACACTTTGCACTAATTATGACAAGGCCTGTACACACTGTAGTCAAGCCTCACCCACACCACGGACAAGCCCTGCCCACACCACAGACAAGGCCTGCCCACACTACAGACAAGTCCCGCCCACATGGCCATGGGTCTGCTAACTTCACATACTTAATGGTCGGCACACTGAAAAAACAGTGTGGACCAGTGACTGATTGACACATGGCTGCCACAGCCAAACCATCACTGGACAAGTTATAGCATTTATGTTCGCTCAAGGGGCACTGTGCAGGGGTAGACAGGGACGGGGAGATGCGAGGAAGGCATGGTTGCTTTGCAAAGGTGCCACATCCCTTTAGCCTGCATGTAAGAGTATCTACCTGTTTGTTGCCTGTCTACTTGGAGACGGGAAGTAGCTGGCCACATAGGTCCAGCCTCGTACTCTTACCTTATCTTACCACCCAGAGTGGGAGCTGGGTCACCAGGGCCGGCCTTAGGCCACTTACTAGCGTTACCTGAGTTCTTGCCTGCACTCAGTGTCCAGTGCCCAGTCTCAGAGACGGGCTTTGCTCTGTGGGCTTTAGTCTTCTGCGCAGGTCATAGGCAGAAACAAATGGGGGCAAATACTTCCTGAAGTCAGCTCCCATGTGTAGAGCCGGGGCTTCTTATTCTACCCAGCCCTGTCGGGTGTCTGATTTTTATCACAAGCCCTAATGTATAGCTCTGAGCCTCTGAGCCCCTGCTATAAATTATTCCTTCCCATGACGGCGGTATCTGGAAAGATGGTTTACTCCGAGGGACGTAATAATAATTCAGATATGTATTGACAAATAAAGCAGTATATACTCAACCTGCATGAAAGAAGACGAATAAAACTCAGCATTATTCAAATGATAGGTATCAACAGTCACACAAATCTAAGTGAAGTTACTCTCCATCCACCTGAGTGACAAGAGAGTGACAAGCACAGAGCCCACGCCACAAGGCCTCTGTTGAACATGGAACAATTGATTCGGTGTTTTTGTTTTTGTTTTGGTTTTTTTTGGTTTTTTAATATGGTGGATGGATGCAGCCCTTGACAGAGCCGTGTGTACCAGGACTACTCTCAGGCAAGAACTTGGAGCCTAGATGGTTCTGTTTAAAACTTGTAGGCTGTGTTTGAGCTTCTTCAGTAGTTAAGAGAACATAGAGGACGTGGGGTTTACACGTCCAATTACAGAGCAGCTCACAAACTGTCTGTAATCCTGATCCCAGGGGATCGAGTGTCTTCTTCTTACCTCCGGGGCCAGAAGAAATGCTTGTGCTACATATTCACACACGTTAAAATAAAATAAAAACAAAAACAAAAAACAAATAAATAAATCGTTTCCCACTGTGCCTGTCTCATTCCCCTTTTGCCTTCTCTGTAATGTTCCATCAGAGGATTTGTTCTGGTTTTTTTCAGAATTTCTAGAGGAAACAATTCTGGACATTTGGGAGAGAAAGAATTGCACGTGAACCCAGCATGAAAGGGAGGGGATTTGTAATTGTCTGTGAGATAACGCAATAGGCCTTTGGCTCGTTTCCCACCTCCAGTCTCTCCTGATGAGAGAGTGGGTGTCTGTCACAGAAAAAAAATTTTGCATGGAATGCAATTTCCTGGTTTTAAGACCAGTAAAGTGGGGCCTTTACTCCTAAGACTCTCTGAGAAAGGTTTTTGTAATGAAGCATCCACTCAAGTAAGTTGGTTAGTAAATGCCTTAATTATTTTTCTATTGTTTTGCTAAAACACCATGACCAAGCCAATTAATAGCCAAAAAAACTACATTTAGGTTACAACGGGATATGAGTTTACCATGGCAGCAAGCCTCTGGCATGGCAGCCAGAGCAGAAAGATGAGAGTTCATAATCTCAACCACAAGCAGAAACTGGAGATGGTGAACAGAAAGGGGTGTGAGGCCATAGACCTTCAAGGCCTGCGACACATTCACTCTGTCAAAACTCCACCTCCTAAACCTTCCTAAACACTGCCACTTACCAGGGACCATGGAAGCATTTTTGTTCAAACCACCACAGTAAGTGAAACTCACTTGTTGAAATTCTTTCCAGGACACTCCAAAGCACAAGAAACACAAGGCAGGATTGAGAGATGGGAGGTTTAAGGGCTTCCTGGCTACCCATAGGCTTTCCAGAAAGGGGAGGAAGCAGAGCTGTTCAAAGTTACTTTTGAAAGGAAAGCTAAGCATGGATAATTTCACAGGCAGATGCTCCCATGTGGTGGTAGCACAGAGCTGATCTCCCACAAAACTTTTCCTTTCTCCTCTATCCCTCCCTCACCTCCCCCATTAGCTGTCACAGGGAAGCCACTGGAACTCCGATGGTCATGTCTCCCATTTTCATATGCTCCTCCTCACTCTACCAGCAGATGCATACAGCTTTAAGGTCTGTTATCTTTCAGAAGGGATGTCACATTGCAGAATCTTACCTCTGTTTCTCCAGTGCTAACTCCTGGTGGACCTTGTCACCTGCTGTGACTCTGCTTCCTGTTGATTCAGGTGTCACATGGCAGCATGGCTGAGTATCTTGGCTTGATTCCAGGGTCAGATGTTCTTGGGAAAGCTGCAGCGATCACTGTGGTACATGGAGCTGGGTGTGTTGGCTCTTGTCTCTGCCATGGCTCACGAGGGGCAATTACTGACATGGAGCTTGAATTCCTTCAGAGAACAGAGAGCCACCATTTACTGACATGGAACTTGAATTCCTTCAGAGAACAGAGAGCCACCAAGGAACCATACAATGCATACAGTTGGTTCCACATCCTTCAATCAGATGATGTTGTCTGGCTTATTTCTTCAATACACCAAGCAAGAAAGAAGACAGTGCAGCTTCACCCTTACTTAAGTCACAGGAGTCTAGGCCAGGTTTCTCTGGTGTTTGAGTGGTTGGCAAGGAGACCAGGATGCTGGGGAGTATATAAGACATGAGTGGCTAGCATTTTACATCTTATCAGTCCAGTGTTTTGCCTTTTTACGCCTGGATAGCTTTTTAAAGAATTTCCATCTTTTAAAAATTATCTCTCTTACTTTTGAGATCATAATATATTTCTCCCTTTCCTTTCTGTAAATCCTTGCTGTTTTTCAAATTTAGAACTTATTGCCTCTTTTCATTTATTGGTGTTACATGGATTTATGTATATGCACACACACACACACACACACACACACACACACACACGTCCTGCTTTGTCAGTATTATGTTGTTTATATGTGTTCTTTCAGGGCTGACCACTTGTTAGTCAAAAGCCATTCAGCATGTTCTTCCCTGGTTAAGTAACTTGAAAGTCCCCTCCCTGAGGACTAGTTTTTGTAGTACCAGAAGGTGCCATGCAAGTTTCCTAGGAGAGAGGCTCCCAACAATCCTACTCAGCTGTGATTCTTATGTACCATATCAGTGACCAGCTTGGCACAATAACCCTCAGGACGCAGCAGTGGCATGCACACCTTGGTGATAACCAATAGCTCTCCAATTGGACTTAAAACATGCTCAGCAAGAGGAAAAGTATGCCCAAAATAGGAAGCCCAGCCAGTGTCCCAGGACTGGTAAAGTCATGGATCTTGGAGAACGTACAACTGCTACCTTAGTGAACTAGTATAGCATTCTAAATATTTGTGTTCATATACAAACCAAGTGTAGTCCACTCTTCATAATAGATAGAGACCACTGCAGAAAACCACCACCAATCAGAATGCATGGGTTTTGGTTTTATTGATGATGATGATGATGGCGGTGGTGGTGGTGGTGATTCTTTCTGTATGGTTCCTTATCAATATAGTCTCTCCTCTTCTGCTCAGGGTTTCTCAACTACCTTGGAACAGTCAGGAAGATTCCTGTGTTCCTGGGTTTTTCATTAGACATATAACTAGAAGTCTCTGCAATCCTCCTGCACTGCTATGTCTCTATAACTTCCTTACAGTGATAGTATGCAGTCAGAAGTGAAATTTACCTCCAGTCCAAGAGTAGAAGAGAGAAAATGGCATGCAGTGTCTCTTTCCTGCTGAGGGTATTGGTAACTTTCCATGTGGCAAGTCTTCAAGATGCTTGCTCCATGAGTAGCAAAGATACAGCAAGGGACAGAAAGGGGGGAGGGGGAGGGGAAAGGGAGGGGAGAGGAGAAGAAGAAGAGTGGAGGGAGTGGGGGAGATTACTATGGTTTGTGAGTACCAGGGGTTCAGTTTTATAAAATAGAAACAGTTTTGAAGATTGGATGTAATACAGTGTTCATGTTCTTACCCATACCAAATGTAAGTTTAAAACTGACTGGGTTTCACTTCGTTATGAAAAAGCAAAGAACCAGGGACTGAGTGGTATATGGCCAGCAATAATCTACATCTTGTGGTCCTAGAATCTGGAAATCTTCAGTCTAGGAGTTGGGACTTGGGGACAACCCTCCTGATGTGCAGACTGCTGCCTCACTGCATCCCCACCTGACAGAAGAGTCAGAAAGCTCCCTGAGGTACTTTTTATAAGGATGCTAGCTCACCCTCACCCTCAGAATCTAATCATTCTGCCAAGGCCTCCCTTCCCAACGTCTTCCCACTGTGGGTTTAGATTCCTGCATATGCATTACAAGAAGTTGCATATGCATCACATAACAGATGGTTTAAAGAAGGGAAATTGAGTTTGCAATTTCAGAGACCTGCAACATTGAAAGGGGCAATGGCTTCTGATCCCCTAAATTATGGAGACAAAATTGAAAAAATATCAGAAGGACCAGAGTGAACTGAAAATTCAATTTGTGGCAAAGATCACATCGAGAATCCATATTTAGAACAGACACTTTGCACTATTCTGGGTGGATCGATGCTTGGATTGGAAGAACAGTGGAGGGTGCAGTGGCCACAAATACTTAAATTTGAAATGACCTTGCAGGAGGAAAGAAGGCACAAAGTCTGTTGTCTGTGAGGCAAACCATAAGAAGGAAGAGAAACAAGTTCAGAAGCCAAGGCAAGGCAAATGAGAAAGTGTGGCTCTTGGGGTCAGAAGTGGATGAAGAGACAAGAGGGAAATTTAAAACTCCCATGACCCATGAATGCTGATGGGCAAGAAGTGGAACCAAGAGATACCTGGATGTCCAGAAGGTAGAGTCTAAGAGAGGCATGTGTGTGTGTGTGTGTGTGTGTGTGTGTATGTGTGTATGTGTAGTTACATAGATAGATAGATAGATAGATAGATAGATAGATAGATAGATAGATAGATAGAGGTAGTTACATACATATATATAGAGAGAGTGAGATAGTTACACATATATATGTATAGTTACATACATATATAGAGATAGTTACATACATATATAGATAGTTACATATATATATATACCTACATACACACACACACATATATATATATAGAGAGAGATGTTATATACATATGTATATATATAGTGAGATAGCTTCACATATGTGTAGTTACATATATAAAGAGTGATAGTTATATACATAGATAGTTACATATATATGTATACCTACATACACATATATAGAGAGACATAGTTACATATGTATATATATATATATAGAGAGAGAGAATGAGTTAGTTAAACATATATATGTGTAGTTACATTATAAAGAGTGATAGTTACATACTTATATATAGAGATAGTTACATACATATGTGTAGTTACACATAGATAGATAGTTACACACATACACACACACACACACGTATATATATGGCATGCCAGAAAGAAAATATATACTGTGTATTTAATAAATGTGTGTGCATTCTGTAATATTTGCATATAAAAGATAAAGAGCTCCCAAATTTTGTCTGGAAGAAATTTCATAATTCCTTAGGTTCAATCTTAGCTACACATTTCTATTTTAGTCTCCCGAGTCTGTCATTTCATTCCTGTGTACTCTGTGCCTGTGAGAGGTGGTAATGTCTCATGATGATGGCTGATGTTGCCAGGCACCATGCTCTCTAACTCTTAGTTTGATGCAATATCAAGCTATATTTGAGAAGAGCCCGAGAGGATCTGGGGTATGTGGTGAGACAGTGGGGAACTTACCTTTTTTCTCTCTCAGGTACAGGAATGTGAGTGTCTTGGTCAATCAAATTTCAGCAGATGAAATCTATATCACATTGTCATCTTTAAGGGGCCTTTAAGAACTGAGAGATGGTTTACATAGCTTTCCCTTGTCTTAATGATGGACAAGTTCCAGACAGTGACCTCTAGCATGGTTGGATGAGCACGTCCTGTGTGAGGAGCAAGCCTCTCTAGTCTAAAACAATGACTTCAGGTGCTTCTACTGCAGCACAATCAGACCCACTATGACATGACCTGCCACTACATCCACCCCTAGTGTCCTTTATTGTCCAGAGGTTTAGATTATTTCCCTGTGGTTTATTAAACTTGTCTTTTTTATTGGAACTTCTGCCTTTCCATCTCACTTAAATCCGCCCTCAGACGAGGTTGAAAGCAATGGCTCCAACCCTGGATCTAGTTCTTTTGCTGGCTCCCCACTTACACCCAGTCTGCTTTCCCTTCTCTCATGCCTCTGCCCACCACCCTGCCTAGGAAACAAATTTCATGAGGTCTGTTCTTTTTGTTTTGTTTTGTTTTAGGGTCTGTTGTAGGCACCTTGTTTATTAACTGTGAAGGTTGACACTATCAACTTACCCGACCTAGAGTCATCTAGCACACAATCAGGGATATTTGTGAAGGAGTTTCTAGATTGGATTAATTGAGAGGAGGAACCTACGTGAAACATGGAGTGGATCATCTACTCTCTGTAGTCCTGTATTAAAGAACAGGGGAAAGTAGTGCGGAGGACCAGCACTCTTCTCTCTCGGCTTCCTGGATGTGGGTACAGTGTGACTAGGTGCTTCCTGCTGCCTTAACTCCCTTCTCTGGTGGTCTGTACTCTCAAATTGTAAGCAAAGCTAAATCTTGTCTTCCTTAAGCCACATTTGCCAGGTATTTTGTCAGGGCAGTGAGAAAAGCAATTAGTTTTCCTCATGTATGAGAGAGTATAAAACAGACACAGAGGAACCATGGTTCCCAGACTGGCTCATCTCTGCCTCTCCTCAGAGCACTTAAAGGTCCACAGGTTAGATTTCCCCTTCAGGATCTATCACTGCACTCAGGTGCTGCTGTCCAGCCAGGCTGCTCTGTTAGTTTCCCTCTTGCTGTCAGATAGGACATCATACCTCTCTGTTTCCTCTCCTTCCCTGGTCTTCTTTCTCAGTCAGAAATGATCCTTTATCTCTCTATGCATGACCACAATCCTGTGACATTCCTTCAAAGGCATATAACAAGACAGGTGCTTTCCCCTGCCACCTCTATTGTGCATGGTGGAAGAGCTGGAGCCCCAAATTACCAAAAAGCAGAAGAAAACATGTTGCATGATGCACAGGTGGAGAGAGTCATTATGCTCCTGTCCACAGTTTAAAAACGGCACTCCGTTTGTAGATATACAATAAAAATGTGCTGAAGTGTGCTGTGATGGGACCAGAGTCTCTCATCCCACGAGACCTGTCACCATTCCTAGTCACACTCAGTCAGTAAAGGAGACTCTAACGGATGGAAACCTCAGCATGTCCAAATTCCATTTGGAGGTCTGGAAAGAAGGAAGCTGACTGAAGAGGCCCCTAAGTGTCCCTTTGAGACAGCATTTGGCATAAAGCCTTCTGCATTTGATTCTGACCGAACAGTTCTCCACAATTTTGCCCATTGCTTTGGTGCCCTCATCAAGGACAGACATTTGAATGAAGTTTTAGGATGCACCTACAGCTTTCTGACCCTGCAAAGGAGAAATGGAGCCAGGAGCTTTTGGACTGTAAGAAGTACAAAAATCTGAAGGAGAGCTGACCCTCTACAGGCAGCAGATGCTATTTACCTCTTGAGAATCATGAAAAGCCACAACAGGTCAGTACTGCTTTGATATGTAAGTTCTAAACTCCAGCTGGGAACAGAACCAAGTTGATTCAGCCCTCCCCTCCCCTCTTGGCTTTCTCTTTCCTTGCTGTGGTTGAACATAGGTGACAGGTGGGTCCTTAAGCTGGAAATCCCTACAGTACTCTAGAGCTCACTGCTGGGGTCACTTGTGCTACTCAAAGGGCCTCTTTGGCCACGTGGTGTTCAGGAGGAAGTGTGCTCAGCCCTCTTGAGAGTCCTTGACAGGTGAGGTGGCAAGGGAGATTATCCACTTTTGCAGCAGATTTTGTCTGAAGTGACTCACATGGAGGGCTTGGGAGCCTGGTTCTATTTTGGGCAGGCTCTCAATCCCCTCTGGTTATCAGTGCTCACAGCAGCACCGGTTATCTGGTAGCAAGCCCAGGGCAGAGTGTGAAGGGAGGAAGGGCCGTCTAGTTACTCTTGAGTGGGAAGAGGGAGCTATGACAACCCCAAGTGAGAAGGGAGGAGCTGACTGGGCCAGAAGTTCTGAAAGACTGACAGGTTTACCCTACTTGTGGGTAGCCCCTAAAGAGCCTTGCTGGAGACCCAGGTGTGACTATGGTTCTGGGTCTTCTAACATGTAATAACACACTGCAACAGAAAGCTTGGCATCTTGTTGCTTGCCACCACTGGGAACTTTTTCCCCAATTTGTAAAATTATGCCTAATTGTTGAAACAGCCTCAGGTTATCAGTATAAAGAGAGTGACATCAATCAAAATACATAAACACAGTGGAAGGGACTGCCTTCTCATCTAAATTCAAAGAACAATGGGGAAAATCTGTCTCTCTGCTATCAGAGACTTTCTCTGTGGGTTCTGGAGTCTGCCATACACTCACCAGACTGAGTTAGTCTGGGAGATGATGTCTCTTTCTAAAACATTAGTGAGGAGGTGAAACCTCATGTGCAGGCCCATCTCAGGTGTCACAGGAAGATGGGAAAATGGCTGTCCAACCCCTGAAAGATGGTAGGAAGAAGAAAAGAGACTTCCAGGCCCATACAACTGTCCACAGACACATGGCTGAGAGGCATCATCTCATGGCTTCCTGCCATGGATTGGAGATAGCCTACCACCTCTGTCATGGGTGACAGTATGGGGGTAGATACAGTGTGGGGAATAGCACTGAATTCCATCTGGCGCCCTCTGTTGGTCATCACTGGAGTTTCCACAGAGTTCTTCCTTGAGAAACACAATGGGCTGACCTCTGACCTCTAGGATGGAGGTGGCACTGAGATGGCCTCTTCAGTTCTACTGAGAAGAGTTGTTTCATAAAGAATGCTCCATATAGCAAAGACAAGAGAGAGGAATACAGACAGAGGGAAGGGTATGGAGACTTCTATGTCAGCACTCTGTGGTCAGAGATAGACAGTCCTTGGGGCCCTGCATACCCGCCCTAGAATAATCCCTATTGTGACAGTGCCCTGGGGAGAAGGTATACCTACAGATATTGGGAGGCCTTGCTGGCATTGGCTGTGCTCTTGTCTACCCGCAGGGGTCCCTAGGGACCTAGGACATGAAGGAACTAAAGCCTCTTGCTCAGGACAGACAGGTATCGTTGCTGTCTCTGGGTCTCCTGGCACCACTGCAGTACCACTCAGCTTCCCGTGATATGTTCTGTCCTCTCAGGGGCTGACCCACACAGTCTTCCACCAGAGTGTGTGGGAGGAGAGCTGCCCTCCACTTCCTGTAGCAGACTCAGCACTCTACCCCGCAAAAACCAAAGAGCATCCTGGGAACAGGGGCCAGGGAATCCTGTCATCCACAGCACTGACCTCTCTGGAGGCCAAGGATAGCAGTATAGCTGAATAATAGACCAGTACTTAGAGCTCCGGGTATTGAAATCACAGCAAGGGTTTTATATCAAATCTTGGAGGAAAAGACACATCCCTGGGGCCAGATCATTCCTCCTCTAGACCCCAAGAAAATAGAAATCCCTTTCTTGCTGCAAGGTAAAATGTGACAGCCCCCCATCCCCACATATACACACACATACTTGAGACAGAGAATCCATATGACTCTGATGGAAACCGGGGTCACTGGCCATCCTCGATCTTTTTCTCTATAATTAAGCTACTTCTCACATCTGCGATTTATGTGTGCCCTTCATAATGATTCGTTGTCCTGATGGGACTTGCCTGGAATTTCTTTCAATTCCATGTAAATATTTCTAAACATAAATATTAATAAATCACACGCTGTCAGGTGCTTGATCCCTTCCACGCCTCACAGGTGGTAGCTCCAGGCCCTTTCTGGTTTTCATCTGAGACAAACTCCAGAGGGTTGCTGGATTCAGAGCAGCTTCTGCGGGCCTCACATAGAACTTTCACTCTCTTCTGACAAGCCAACTCTGACAGCATATTAAGAGGTGCATACTCAAACATGGACTTCTAAAGACCCTGCATAAACATGTTCAATAAACAAAAAGAATGCTCTCAAAGGCATGCAAGCAAACTGCCGGGGAGTCACCATGAGCACATCTAGCGGGTAACTCCCATTAATCTTTAAATTATGTGAACAATTAATCAAAATGACTATAAGACACAGCCATAGATCTTACAGAAAATCTAATAAAAATGGTTAGATAAGACACATGAAGCCCAACTATATACTTTCACCTTGATTGATCCTGATTAATAACCAGAATGTAGAATCCGTGGGCCTTCTTGGTGGGAAGCTTTGTGCTTTGTGACTGGCAGAGCTATGTGCCGGTGGCTCTGAGGTCAGGGATTTGTTAAATTTTAGGTCATCTCAGAATTTTCTTTTCCTGAGCAGGCACTGCTGAGAGGAAAGAGGGACAAGAGAGGGCATCTCAATCCAGAGACTGTGATGCTCACTTGCAGATGGTTCATTTTTCACCTCCTTGGACTACAGGTGGTATGAATCTGCTCACAGAGAAATATGGTTTCCCTGAGACTCAAAACCATGGTGAGGTTGGTTCTACCAGTAGGTTGTGGTAGTCTTGCGAAGCCAGTGTGGATGTTCTATCCCATCCCTCTCCAGCAGATCTGCTCCTAAGTACCTGAGGTCTAACATGCAACGAAGTAAATTGAAAGACCTACTGGGAAGTCTGAAACATCACCATTATGGCCACCTCTTGGGGAGGAAGAAAAGCATGTATCAGAGCCATGAGCTGGAAATCTTGCTCTTTTCTAACAGTGAGGACCTTCCTAAAGGCAAACCTTGGTGCTGAGGTGGGGTACCCACACGCGGGACATGGCACTCTTGTGTAGTAATAATCTTTTCTTAGGGTGCCTACTGTGGTCAGGTCACAGGAAAAGAGGTTCTGGCCCCAGAGCTGGTGTGTTTCCATTCTATCTTGTCCTTTCCACCAGCTCTCTACCTGGCCCTGCCAAAGCTTGTGTAGGGGGCAGGGACAGGTAAGCAGGAGATGGCACGAAGATATCCTGAATTTTCTTCATATTGACCTCACATGAGGAAGTGCATGGAAGGAAGAGGGCTCAGCCAGGAATGGAAAGTCTAAGGTTGGAACAACTCTAGACTGAGCTGGACCAAGGGAGCTTCACACTGGACTCTCAGGTCTTAAAGTCTATGCCACTGACTTTTGTGATTCAGGACCATCACCATCACCCACTAGAAGGGAGACACAGGCTCCCTTCTAGCTCTCCCACACAAAGGGTAGCATTTCTAGGATGAAATATAGCCCAGCAAGGAGAGATCCAGACATCTGAGGAAGAGCAAGTAGGTATGAAATTATGGAGTGCACCTGTGTACGGAGAGAAGGTAGAGAGAAGACCTCTGCCCCAGGAACCCACATTCCTTCCCTAGATGCCACTCCAAACACAGCAAGGCAATGTGCTGATGCTTGAAGGTAAGGTGTTCTAGAGTTGGTGGCATGCGTGATATTAGGTATGACTTAGGACAGAGATTGTCTAGAGTCATCAAACCTAGGCAGACTTCATGGTACATGTCTGTTATCTTTGCACTCCAGAGACAGAGACAGGAGGATGGCCAGTTAGGGGCCTGTGTGAACTATACATCAAAATCCCCAGTCTCAAAACATCAAGATAAGCAACATAAAAATGCCACTGAAGCATTCCTGGAGGGAGCAGAGGAAGAAAGGGTAGACTGGGAAAAAGAGAGAGAGAGAGAGAGAGAGAGAGAGAGAGAGA
>NW_022196914.1:33610878-33707406 GCF_008632895.1 Mastomys coucha | reverse complement strand
AGAGAGAGAGAGAGAGAAAGAGAGAGAGAGAGAAAGAGAGAGGAAGAAGAAAAAGAAGGAGGAAGAGGAGGAGGGAGGGAGAGGGAGAGAAAGAGAGAAAAAGAGAGAAGGAGGGAGAAAGAGAGAGAGAGAGAGGGGAGCAAGGTGGAGGGGCACTAGAGGGGATAAAGGAGGAGTATGGGATAGACTGGAGGAGGAACTGGAGGAGAGGACTAAAGAGGAAAAGGGGAAGATGAGGAGGAGGAAGTGCAAGAACTGAGGGAGGAGTGAATGGGGAGAGAGTGGAGAAGGGACTGGAAAAGCATTGGAATCTGCCTCCTCTGGGCAGCCTAATCTTCCAGTATGCCTCTGGCCCTGTGGTTACTGAATACCGCTTTTAAAAAATATATTGATTTTTTTATTAATGTAATTGGCATAGGTAACAAAATAATAGGTCATAAAGTGCTTTTTGGGATTGACTGGCTCCTGTTTTAGACTCTGTTTTTGTTACTGAGTCCCTTCTATTATCAGATTCTCCAGTCTACATCACTGCCACGTCTCTGTCACTTGACAGGAGGCAAGGTTAGACTTATGAATGCCACAACACCCAAAAGAAAATATTTCGGCAAGAAGATACACAGTCCTAAAGAAAACATAACCCAAGTCGCAAAGGACTGAGGAAGTAGGCTGTCAGGTACACCTTCCTCAGATGACCCAGCAGTGAACTCCCCGGTGGGAGCCCGGGGTGGGGGATGGGCGGGGGTCGCAGGGCTGGCCAGACTTGCAGGCTGGAGGCCACTGTCCACTCTCATGGGCTGCATTCAGTTTGCATCAGATGCATTTGTCCGCAGGGCAAAACCCAATAAAACCCGGGAAAGTCAATCAATACCGAATTATGGCACCAACTTGGAAATGCCTTTCCCGTTTGTTTCTCCCATCAGCAGCCCTGGAGTGGGCTCACTCGCTGCACTGGCTGACACAATGATAAGCGGCGGTAATTTGCCTTAAAAACCTTAATGAGTGGATCATCGCACGGAGGAAAGGGAAGCAGACCCGGGTCCCACGGCGGCCCCGCGCCACGCTCGGCTGTGCAGTAAGCAGACAGCCACAGTGACATCGTTGCCTGGGCTCCCCAGATGCAAACCCTCTCCCTCACTTCCAGAGGTAATGAGGAGGTAATGAGGCTTGGCCTTGGCGCAGGCCCTTCCTCCCACCAGCTCCCCCGAGGCCCAGGCCTGGAGTCTGCACAGAGCTTTGCAAGAGAAAGTGGGAAAGTCAGACCTCGCCGAACTATCTACTCCCCTACCAAAGAAAGCTCCAAGATACCCTCCTTGACACTAGCAGACCCCCTCCTTAACACCGGAAGACTTGGCCGGGCTACTTAGTGTTTAATTTGTTTTGATGGAGCTGTGACCACTGGGGCCAGCACCTCCCTCCAGCCCTGCGCACCTCCTAGTCTCTTCCCCGGGTTTGCCTGATCTGAGGTCTCAGTGATAAAACCCCGAAAGGTGGGCAGTGGGACCGTTTGAGAACATCAGCTTAATTTGAGTTGAAAGGTCTTTGTTGTAAGTCGGGGAAGGGAGGGGCCTGGGGACTTCAGCGAGTGTTTTGCTGGCAAGCTTGTTGAGATATGACTGCCTTTGTTGTGGTAATCTGAAATTAATTTGCACTTGAACCCAGCTTTCTTCTGGGCTCAATTTAAACACTGTTATAATTATGCACCCTGCATGAAATTGAGAACAGACCGGGATACACAAAGCTGACTATATGAATTCCCCAGGTAGGAGGTGCCTCCCCCCTCTTATCTCGCAAGGTAATAAAACAAAATGTTCTGGGGGCCCACGCTTAAGAGAGAGGTACTTGCCTGAGGGGGACACAGTTAATCAGCCGTCTACACGCTGTACTGGGCGCGTTCACAGTGGGTCAGTCGCTTCCTTTCAAAGTGATGTTAAACTTTCACTAATACTAGTTGATTTGTACCGTGCTCGTTATTTTTTTTTTAAAGTGAACATGGTATCTTTCTTCCCACGTAAACCGTCCCTCATCTAAGAAGCTTCCTCCTGAGCACCTAGCTTCCCAGGTTCCTCTCAGCCTCGACAGCCACCCCCACTCTCCTAAGACTCCTAACCCATGTTCCCAGCACCTTACTGGTTCAGTTCCTTATCTATGGATATTCTTTTAATTTTAACCCAGATTAGTATTTTTTTGGTGAGGATTTCATTAGCTCCTTTAAGACTGCTTTGTCATTATAATGCTTAGAGGGTGAAGCCTACTGCCAATTCCTCCTCAAATCAACCCTTCAGCTTTAAGGAGGAACTCATTCCTCCCTCCCCCCCCAAAAAAATCAGTCTAAAACTCAGAAGTAACTGAGCTGCCATCAAAAAAAAAAAAAAAAAAAAAAAAAAAAAAAAAAAAAAAAAAGCCAGAGATGAGCTGAGGATGGAGCTTGGGGGATGGGACAGTAGACCTGTGCATATATGCCATTTGGTCACTGGCTCACTGCATCACACTCACCCCAGCTTTTGTATGCACTTCTCAGTGCTCCACATCACCTACCAAGCCACACTTCTTTAAACTATCTTCCTCAGTGCCCGTGGAATAGGAGGACTTCTGGTCCACCTTCACATGAACAGAGGACACATGGTACAGAGCAAGCCCTGGACAGATGCCTAATAAGGAAGGCTGGTTGTAGTAGACATGATATTATCAGAGAAGGTTCCAGAAACTCTGCTCAGGCTTTTGCAATGACAGTATTTGATGTTGCCCTTATTTAGAAGTAAATTCCTCAAGAATAAAAATACTTAGATGCTTCAAAAATAAAAAAAACTTTTCTCCTAAAGGGGATCTTCAACCTGTCACTCAGGGAGGAATGTTCACAGCAGATGTGTTTGGCTGTATTCATTGGTAACAAATTTGTTTAAAACCCATGCAGTGGATTTTAGGGAGCAACATGCTTTGGTGAAATGTTTAGTCTTCCCTGGAGTTTATGTGGATTCGTGGGTTGGGGGAAATGAACTTCCCTACTCTAAGGTTCAGAGGCAACAGGACTGCATTATTTACTATTTCTCCAAATTTGTGTATGTGTGTGTGTGTAGGAGGGGGAAACACGCATATGTCATTTCCTTTTATCCCTTGGAAACCTCTTTGCTGAGTACATTATTTCAAACAAACTAGTGAGCCAAGCTTCAGATTTCACTGACTGGTCCAAGAGGACAGAGTTAGAGTCAGCCTTGGTGTTCTAGGAGGGAGTGGGGAGAATTATTCTATAGAGAAATGTGTGCCTCCATGAAAGGATGGAGTATCTGCACCACACAGCTCTGGCACCTCATTCTTGCGATGTGGTACACCCACTAGAAGATGTGGTGCCCACATCGTGATTAAGGATTGAGGATTGAAGCTGGCACTGTGGTCCACAGCAAGCACTTGGAGGAGGTCCCAAGTGAAGTAGTGTGGAAGTGTCCATTCCATGGGAACCTGGGAGCTGCACTGCAGAGCTGGTGCACCTGCTTTTTCTCAGTGGTGAAGAGGGGCAAGGGCAGTTTACTAAGGATCTATGCGGATGCCCGGTGTCTCAGAAGACACCTCTGCAAGCCTAGGTTGTGTAGTGAGCACATGTGTCCCTGTGCCCTAGAAGTGAAATGGGGTCCTAAGATCAACACATTAAGGACACCTAAGAAATGCAGGGTCAAGGAGAGTTAGAGGGAGGGCCAAGAGGCTGTTCTTGCCCAGGAGTTTTTGCCTTGCTCTTAGGCATCTCCCCCTCCCCCTCCTTCCCATCTCACTGCTAGCTCACCTCTCTCTTTTCCTCTTGATCTCCCCTCCTCCTCTGGCCCTTATCTCTGAGCACTCAATCATGCTGTGTGCCTCCCCATTGCTCCCTGACAAACAGCCTGGGCCAAACAATGTTCCACACACAAAGCAGGGAGCAGCCTCTCCCAGGATGGCACCCTGATCTCATTATTGATTATCTGCTTCCTTGGGTTTTGTTTCCGGAAAGTTTGATATGGGGCAGCAGAGGTGACAAAAGATTGTCAGGGGCCCTGGAAGCTAAGTGGCCAGCGTCAGATCAACAGCAGATGGTGGGGTGTTGGGCAAAAGCCACAGACACATCTTGACTTCATCTCTGGCGCCTTTATCTTAGATCTGTTTGAGCTCTCCCAGGCAATTTACTATCCTTGTCGCTGATTTTATCAGCTAAATGTGCCCCTGTGAAGAACTACTTTTTGAATGATGAATCAGCTCCTCCCCCCTTAAAGAGAGTACACAGCTTCAATGTGAATATAGCTGCCTGAGTGGCCTAGGAGAACCTGTCCCTGATAATGCCATCCTAGGAAGACCCTTGTCCTATAGGTTCATCTCATCTGCTGTAGCTGACTTGGTTTGCACAGAGCTGTATAGAAGTAGCCCTACATGGAGCTTATGTCACATGCTTAGTCCTGCATGGGTCACAGGGTTCTGAGACACCATCTGGAAAGGGTGCCCCCATTTGTCAGTTCTTGCAGTCTTATGGCCTCCATTGACTTTCGACTGGGCTGCAGCTGGAATTTCTATGGAGCCTATTCTGCTGGAGTCACTCAGTTCAGGGGCACTTGATCAGCATGGTACTCAAGTATAGCTTGTTTTGCTCAGGGCTTCCAACCCTTCCAGCTCCTCCTGATTTCCTATAAATTGGACAGCTAATTCTGTCCATATGACTAGATGTAGGATCAGCTGAGAGACACTGCTCTGGGGAGGTCTGCAAGAATATTTCCTGGAAGGATCACATAAGGAGCCCTGAACCCCACCCCACCCTGCCCCTGCCCGAGGGATTGACAACATCTTTGAACAGAGATTAGACCTGCCTGCTTTCTCTCCCTACTGGTGAGTGTATCTCCCAGGCTGCTGCTGTTGCTGTTCCTTCACTGACACTGGAACTCAGTTTCTTTGACATTCCAGAAATTCACTGAGTGTTCAGAGCTATAGCAGAACCAGTAAGGCATCTGGCCTCGTGGTCTGGGCAGTTGCAGTGTGCATTGCTGGGCCTAAATGGTGTAAAACATTCTAAAGGACCCTCTTTATAGCATGCACCTATTCTACCAACTGGCTGATTCTCCAGCAGATCCCAGCTAACACACAATCCCTATTAAGACAATTCAGGTGAGGTGGACATGAGACTGTGGGCCCCTGTAACTGAGCCACGTTTAGCCTGGACCTTTGGACAGTTGAACCAAGGTTGTCCTGGTGCTGACCTTACTATATATGTTCCATTCCTCTAAGGTCATGGAGAAACTGACAACCCTTCAGTGTTTGCTATCAGCATTGTTCTATTTCCACACAGTGGAGGTTAGAGAATGCATGTGTAAAAAAAAGGGTGATTTAGGGGACTCATGGAGAAGCTTGGCACTGGTTTTGGGGTACTGATGGTGTGATAGTTGCAGGTTCCACTTTCTGGACAAGGTCCCATAAATTTGCTTACAGGATCACTGGGGGACATTAGTGTGGAGTGAAGTCTATGACATTGATTATGGGACCAATGATATATACGAGTGTCTCTTTAACTTAGTTCAACTGAGAAGGTATCCTTTATTCTCCGAGCCTGAATTTCCATTGGTCTAATTTTTCATGGTGATTAGCTTCATAGTTCACCCTTTGTGATGTCTATATGTTCTAACCAGGCCTCTTGGGTCATAAACAGGAGATTCAGCTTCTCAGCTTCTCTCCAGCATCTGTAACAAACCCATTGTGGGGAGCCTGTTGGACCTACTGCCAACAAACTACTGATGGCTTGAGTCTTACTACTCCCTCACTCTACTGCATATAGACAGGCACCCACCCCACCCATGTGAAGTTCATTCTCCAGAACAGTCATGGGACTCTAAGGACAGGCCCTATGACATGTCCTTCTTTGGCTATTAGCCATCCTCCCCACAGGACCTGTAATGTAAATTCTTAGAGGCCTTCAGTGACCTTCCTGGCAGATTCTGCTTCTCCTTTGGCCCCCTATCATGTACACAATGGTCCCTTTTCTGGAATGTCTAAGCCCCTGCTTGTATAAGGATATTTGGACAGGTTAAAAAGCCCTTCTACCAAAACTGGCCGTTATATCCTCCAGCTCCTTAGGAGAGACACCTTCCTAGTCTCTCCCAAGCCATACTTTATCTGATTACACAATTTAATCTCACAATATCAGCTGACTTCCCCAGGACCGTCTTTTTTCTTTATAAGGTAGGAGAGATTGTGAGTCTTTTTTAGACCACACTTGCTCTGCCCTTAAAGAGACTAACACACATAGAGGTGTATAGTGTGCAGTTTCCTTTGGAAGAAAGTGAGTGCAAGTCCAGAACTATGGTCCTGTCCCTGGTACAGTATGGGGATGTTCATCTCTTCACCCATCAGGTTCCCAATCTACACCAGGAACAGCAAAACTTTGAAGGGCACTGTGTGTAGTAAGATTCCTTTACTTTTACTAATGATTCAATGGTTGACCAACCAGAATGTTCTGTACAGTAAGATCTTCTAAGAAGTTTGAAATGTTTTCCAGTAGTGATGTAGGGGACAATGGCCTGAAGAATCAACTCTATTGTCCTGATCTTGTCATCAGCATTACATGCAGCTGCTTGCTGCCTTGTGACTTTGCTTCTTCTGGGGAAGGGAGGGGCTAACAGATGTCTTCTGTAAAAGAAATGCATTCTCATCCAGAGTTTGAGATCACCTGCTGGCCTCTGGAGTACAGGGCACAAGGAGGAAATGTCAGACAGAAGTCTGGATGCAATTCTTCCTTTGGAAAGTGGTGGACAGGTTGTGCCAATGACGATGAGCCAGCTGTGTACCCATGGCCTCTGTGCCCATCTGGAGGGTTACACTTGAAGCTAGGATCTCAAGGTGGAGGCTCATCCCATGCAGAGGTTTCCATCAGCCCCACCTCTACATAGATAAGAACTCAGGACAGCTTGGCCTTACTCTTCATTGAGTGACCTGCATACCTGATGGTCTGCATCCTAATTGCTTTTTCCAGAGGCAGGAAGTCACTCAAATCAGAGAGCATGGGAACAGGGAAGGATGTCAGAACCCCTCACAGAGAAAACAAAGAAGACTCATACCCCTCTTAGAAAACACAGGTAACCACAAACCCCTTCCCTAAGAAACAAGAGATCCGAATACTTTCCAAATTCAAGTCAGGGTCAGAACACCTCTTACAATACTGTTAATTTAGGGAAGACTGGAGTGCTAATAGCCAAAATTGTCTTCAAGCTCAGGGAGAGATGCAGGTGGAACTTGTTCAAACCAGATCTTCCCATTATCCCAGAAGCATCTACCTCCAAGTGTCCTATGACGGCTTGTGTTTCTTGTTAATAGGAAGGAAGGGTCCAGTGAGATTCTTGGTCCATGTCTAATGGCTTCCTTGTCTTTCAACTGGATTCAAACCAATGTCTGGGACCAGTGGTCTTGTTACAGCAGTCACCTTTGGCATGAGGCTCTGTGCTGAGCTCCTGGCCTCTCCAATTCCTGTGGGTAGGGGATTCAACACTTTCCTGGTAAAATCCTTGAAGAGCCCAGTGTTAACACACAGGTGGGTGTAGTTCTTCTTAAAACATGGGACTTTGAGGCTGGAAAGATGGCTCAGAAGCTAAGAGCACTTAGGGCTCTTCTGAGGAGCCAACTTCTATTCATTTCTACCACCACACTGGGTGGTTCTTAACTGTTTCCCGCTCCAGCTCTGATGGATCTGAACCTTCTTCTGGCCTCTCCAGGAACCTGCACACATACAACATAAACTTGCAGACACACATACATACACATAAGTAATAATAAAACATATTTTAAATTTATTGTTTGAAATTAAACTCAAAGATAATATTATTTCTCCCCTCTCCTTCCTTTCCTCCCTCCTACTCTTCTTAACACTCCCTCCCCCCTCCTTAGCTCTCCCTCTTCCCTCCCAAGTTCACCTCATCCTTCTCTTTAGCCATTGTTGTTTCACGTACATAGAGATAAATCAACCTACAAATATAACCTGCTGAGTCCAGTCAGTGTCACTTGTATGTTTATTTTTCTAGAGCTGATCATTTGGTATCGGATAGATAAACAAGGGACTCCAACCTGGGAAAGGCCGATTTCCCACTTCTCAGCAATTGTTAATAGTTGCTGAGAAGCGGGAAATTCTCAGCTTAGAGTTCCTCAACTGGAGGTGAGGCCTGGGAGATGATTCTCCCCAACATTGTTGAGACATCAACCATTGTTGGAATTGTTCAGGCCTTGTTGAGATTTTATGGCTGGAGCTTCCCTATCAGAGCTAAAAAAATGCACTCAGAGAGGAAAGTTCCTGTTCCTTTAGTTCTTACAATATTTCCACTCTCTCTTTCATGATAGTCCCTGAGCTTTAGGTGTAGGAGTTACAGAAGAGATGTGTCAGTTGGGGCTGGTCAGTTGCTCTCTGCATTTGACTAGTTATGTCTTTCTGTAAGTCTCAGCTTCTTGAGGAGAGGTAAGAGCTATACTTCTCTCCAGTCTTCTTTCCATTTTACCCAGTATTATCTGATAGTGGGTAAAATAGTTCTATTTTAACTATAGTCTGATAGTTCACTGGATAGTGCCTCTCACATTATGGCAGGACTTCTACCTTCTGTCTCTGGAAGCACACATCCAAAGATATATCTCCTAGATCACTCAAATCCAGGGAAGTTGAGAATAAAGAATAACAATCAGATACAAGCCTTCCCAATGAAATCTGATTTTCAAAGTAGAGACATTTGCTAAACTAAGACTAAGTTTTCCCTTTCTATAGGTACAGCTTGAGATCCATTATGCATTGCTTTGATGTATCCTGATGAAGGAGCAACACCGGATTTTTCTTCACCTTTAAGTTTGACATTGAAATGAATTTGAGAGAGATAGAAAAAGCTGAGGTGGGGGTGTGGAGATTTATAGGATGTTTTAGAAGGAGGGAAGAGAAGGAAATGATATTAAATTTTTATGTTAAAAATTCAAATATATATATTACATATATTTTATATACATACATACATGCATACTACATATAACTTTGACATTGAGGCTGGTGTTGTGACTCAGTCGTAGAATGATTGCCTATCAATCCCTAAAAGCCTAGGAACAAACTAAAGCACAAACAATAAACATGAGTTGGGCATTCACTATTCAGTCTTAAGTTTTTGACTGTGATTCTCAGTGGAGAATGGAGGAAATAGTGATCTCTAGATGTGAGAAAAGACATTAAGAAAGGAGGGCACTTGACATCCTCTCCTGGTCTCTACACACTGCATACCTGTACACATATATATTCATGGCACACATATATGTGCACACACATACATGTGAGTCTCAACAAAAATACTTAGACCTACCCTGCTCAGGTTTGCTGGTAAACTGATACTTGATGAACAGACCTATAATCATTTAGTAGTTCTATTATCAACCCCTCCCCCACTCAGTTATGGGGACTGAAGTTTCAACCCTTAACAAGATGTTTATACCACTCCCTCTAAGGCTCATGGGCATTTCAGACAAGGGGATGAGAAGAATATAGGAGCCCACTGATAGATAGAATTGTCAAGAAATGCAGTCATTTGGGCAAAGCATAGCCATTATACCCATAAACTCAAGCCAGGTGTTTACACTAGATCTTCACAAAGATGTGCCTGCCAATAGTCGTGAGCCATCATGTGGTTGCTGGGATTTGAACTCAGGACCTTCGGAAGAGCAGTCAGTGCTCTTACCTGCTGAGCCATCTCACCAGCCCATACCTGCCAATAGTCAAGTGTAGAATGAAGAGGGGCTCAGAGAGCTGTGACCATCAGTGCTGAACTATTGCTACTGATAAAGGAGGAGGAGAAAGTATTGTTTTCATTTGTCTCTCCACTAGTGACAACACCAAGCTCCTGTGGGGAGTTCCAACCCAATGGTCACATAGATAGCCCTGATTAAAGTACATGAGTCACAAAATAAACACCAGAGTCATGAATCTAGGAAAGGGACAGTAGGAATGAAGATGGGGGGTAATGACAGGATAGAGAATAAAAGCATGAGATGAAATTCATCATGTACATATATATACAAATATATATATACACAAAAATATACACGAGTGTACTGAACACACTTCCACAACTACCCATTGTCAAATGAAAATAATCAACAGAAAAGCAGCTAGAGGCCCCTTGCTTGAAGCCTTCATGATGGTGGCCTTCCTGCTCTGCATGTGGACACACACAGCCTGGTTCTCCAGGCTCTGCCTGTATTCAAGACTTAGATGTTGAGACATTGGGTTAAACTTCCAGACTAAGCCAGGTACGGTGAGGTTATGCATGTCTGTAATCCTAGTGTTGGGGAGGATAAGGCAGTAGGACTGCCAGTTTAAAAGCAGCCTGATCTAAGCAGCAAGACTCTATCTAAAAAAAGTAGAAAATAACATAAAGCAATGTCCTGCTGAGCTGGCGATGTGACCAAGCCCAGCTGTGCAGCATGACCCTGAGTAGTGGGAAAGCATTGCAGAAAGCACAGGATGGCTTACTCAACAAGGAACAACTGTTTGCTTTTGTAGATGCCGTAGTAAAGGACCCTGTGCTCACCTCCAATCACCCAACCCCCTGAACAAGTGGAGCACCAGGAACATTTCCACAAAAATCTCTCCAGATACACAGATAGAACAGGAGCACCATCCACAATGGCTCGCTGATGTCCTTAATAAACACCTGTACCTTAAAGAAGCCCCTACAGCTGCTGGGCAGTGGTGGCACAGGCCTTTAATCCTAGCACTTGGGAGGCAGAGGCAAGCGGATTTCTGAGTTTGAGGCCAGCCTAGTGTACAGAGTGAGTTCCATGACAGCTAGGGCTATACAAAGAAACCCTGTCTCAATAATAATAATAATAATAATAATAATAATAATAATAATAATAATATAATAAATAAAAAATAAAAAAATAAAATAAAGAAGCCCCCACAGAACCTGAGCCAACTACCATACTGCCACAAGGCATCCAAGTCCAGGAATCATGCCCAGTCTCTTGTCAATCAGGTACCCAGCAAAGCAGCATAGTGAGGACGAGATGCTTCTTGTTTTACCAAGCAGCAGAAGGAAGGCTCTTACTCAAGGAGCCTGGCTCATCCCAGACCTAGGCTGGCTTTCACTTGGGCTCAACTTCCCACTTTGAGAAAACTTTTTCCTGAGGAGACCATGTGACCTTACTACCTTTGCACTGCCAGGGCTTTCAGTCTTGGGTAAAGACTTCGCATCTGGTCATGCCATGAGCCTCCAGGTGCCTCCAGAGTCTGCCCTGCTTCCTGGGGACCTCAGCGGAGAATGAGCTTCTTTCTTGATATTCTTAACCAGTCACTGGCAATTCATTAGTATTTAAATTTATGCTAATTTCATCAAGGTGTGAAAAGATCTTTTTCTTGCATATACATGAAAGAACCATATTACCATATTACTATTCAACTGGCTTCTTCTCCTCCTGGTTTTTTTTTTTTTTTAACCCAAGAAAATCTTGTCTTCAACTAACAAAAGAAAGCAGAAATAAAAAGGCATAGTGTAGGGAGAACAGAAAATGAGTTCTTAGTTTCACGTGTAAGCGTGACACTCCGTTGGGATACCAATGATTACTAGAGAAAGCACACGCTAATGAGTACTGGAAGCAGCTGCATGGGTGTCTGGAACCCTGGTCCTTTGAAAGAAAACCTGGAAATGTCATTTCCTTGTCAACCCATTTACTCAGGCAATTTTACCACGACATGATAAAATGCTGGGTGGTTGCCACCAGCACGTTCAGCCTGAGTATCTCAGCATGTCCACTCAGGGTGTAGAAAGAAATCCTCAACACTGGCCAACACCCACACTCTTACCTCAGCATCAGAATGGAATTGAGCACAGGAGTGAGGATAAGCTCTGGCTGCTCTCCACACTCTTGTCCTAAGAGTCAGGTCACCCAAGACTCTGCTGCGTCCCTTGGAGGACCACCTGAGCTAAAGGATCCCAGTCCACATTGCTCCTGACCCCCTCTGATAGTGCTCAGTGAGGTCATCATTAGGCCTTGTCTTCCACCCTCCTCATGATGCAGTTCAGTGATGTTAGGTTGGCCTATGCGCCTGTCTGATGGCAGATTGTGCCACTGCTTATAGATTTACTGTCATTCTGCACACTGCCCACATTTGACAGAGGCCACATGTAGTGCAGTGGGACAGGGCTGGGTTAAGTATCCCTGCCTCTTGGATGTAGTTCATAGGATTTCCAGCCAGGCAAGACAAGTCGATGCCTCACCACACTGATACCGATGACAGGTGGATCTTAGTGTCACTGTCCTGGCAGTTAGCCTCACCTTACCATGATAAGGCAGGCACTCCCACCCCTCCCTGCAGACTTGAAAGGATCCTGTTCTTTTGCTGGGGAAGAGAAGGATCCGAGGATGCAATCCCCAACCCTAATTGATTTTAATCCTTTGGGTGGCAAGCATGATGGCTGCTCCCCTTTAAAAATTACCTTTTTATATGTAAAAGTGTTTTTTTATATGTAAAAGTGTTTTGCCTCTGTATATGCACCACGTGTGTGTAAATGTCTGAGGTCAGAAGAAGGTGCTAGATCCCCTGTAACTGGAGTTATGAGTGGTTGTTAGTCACCAGCTGATTTTCAGGACTGAAACCCAGTCCACTGCAAAGGTAGCAAGTGTTCTTAACTGCTGAGGGTTTTTTTTCCCCCAGCCCAATAGCTGCCAATTTTAATGAAGAAAATCTATTTTCTGAAAAAGAGCTTTCAAGTTTTGTGGTATAAAAGCCAAGCCCCTCCTACCCCTCTCCCTCCCCTTCTCCTTCCTTTCCTCCTCCTCCTTCTCCTCCTCTTTTTCCTCCTCTTGCTTCCTCTTCTTCCTCTTCTTCCTCTTCTTCTTCTTCCTCTTCCTCCTCCTCCTCTTCCTCCTTTTCTTCTTCTTCTTCTTCTTCTTCTTCTTCTTCTTCTTCTTCTTCTTCTTCTTCCTCTTTTTCTTCTTCTCCTTTTCCTTCTCCTCCTCAGCTAGCTTATTTACTTATTTATTTATTTATTTATTTATTTATTTATTATAATTTAGCCTTTACCTTTTTAGTTTGTTTTAATACAGACTGACCTGCATCTTGAGGTGACACTTGCCTCAGTTATCCAGGACTTTGGGAATATATGTGTGGTTTTATATTATTTATTTTAGTTAGTGTACAAAACCATAGGTCTCATGTCTTTCTCTTATTCACCTCTCTAGTGCCATGTTCCCCATTCCCTGACCCTACATTCCCCATGGCTCCCTTCTGCTTGTCAAAAATCTGTGCTAAATTTCCATTCTGTCATGAGAGAAACATACAAACCATTTTCTTTCTTTTCCCCTATTACCTCTCCTACTGTCCTTCTCCCTTTCTCTGAACACCTTCCTCCCCTCTCGGGGCCCTCTTCTGTTTCATATCCTATTTATATAACTGAGAGTCTGTGTAAGAGAGAAAACAGGCAATGTTCCACCCACTTGCCTGTAAACATTAGGATTTCATTCTTCTTTTTGGCTGTATAAAACTTCATTGTATATATCTACACCGTACTTTCTTTACCCATTCATCTGTTGATGTACATTCAGTCTGGTACCCAGGAGTGATGAAGCTGGGTCATATTACCCATACTAGTATATGAGGGGTCTGTTTTGATTTTTCACTTGGCACAATCTACAGTCAACTGGGAATGGAGTCTTAGTGAGACTTGGGTTAGGTTGGCTTGTGGGCAAGTGTGTGTGATTTTACTGGCTGGGTTACTGAGGCATAGAGACTGGCCTGAATGTGGGCAGCTGTATTTCTTGGAGTGGACACTAGACTGAACAGAAGAGAGCTGGCTGAACATTAGCATGCACACATTAACTCATATTCTTAACTGTGGATGGACTGTGACCAGCTGTTTTAAGCTCCCGTTTCCTCCATCTCCACAGTGATGGTCAATAATTTGAAATTGTAAGGCAAATAAACCCTTTCCTTTCTCTTACATTGCCTTCTTGCAGACAGTCTATCAAAACAAGAAAGAAAGCCAAGACCACATTTACCTTCTCTAGAGAGAAATTTCAAATAAGAAATTCAACGAGGCCTATGCCTATAAGGCCCTTGATTGGCCTTCCTCCTTCCTCCAGGTAAACCTGGAGCCTACAAGTTCCCTTGTGACCTTATTTTAGAGTCTTTCTTTATCCCTGTAATCCTATCCAGGACACAACAGGAACCCTCATTTAGGGCCCTTAACAATCCTTTGAGATGCAACTCAGGAAGCTACCAACATCACTTACAAAGACACTCTGTTAATCTCAATTAGTTAATTAATTTCAATTGTCAACTTGATGAGATCTAGAACACCAGGAAGATAGGCTTCTTGGCAGGCCTTGTGAAGGATTATCCTGATTAGTTTAATTGAGGCAAGAAGACCTACCCACTTCTGCTGGTACCATTTCCTAATGGAAGTTGTGAAAGTCGAAAGGGACCTTAGTTCTCTGCTTCCTGACTGTGAAGGCAGTGTGACCACCTGCCTCAAGCTCCCACCACCAGGATTGTTATGAAATATAATGCATGAGGGGGTCTCCTTCCCTGGTCCATGCTACGATGTGCCTCTGAGAAATAACAACATGCAACAGACCTTTTGTGAAAGAGATTTATTGGGAGAGGGAGAGGAGGAAAGGCCTGGGAAAGGGATAGAGGTAGAGATGTGGACTTGTAGTAGGCAGCCAAGTAGATGGTAGCAGAGAACAGAGACAAGGGATGCTGGGAACAGACAGCTGGAGTGCCCCAGTGGATCTTTTCTATCCACAGCACACACCTATCTATCATACCTGGCAGCAGCAGGTCATGACATCAGCAGTTGCTAGGTCCCTGAGGAAAGGCCAGCTGAATGGCCTGCATGCTATCAAGTACTTCTTCTATACCACTGTGAATGCTAACAAGGACTGCTGCACCATTATGGACTTCACTTTTCAACTGTGAGCCAAAATGAGTCCTTTCTCCCTTAAAACACTCTTGACAAACTAACAAAAAAGCCCATTTAGACACTTAATCTGTAACCCCTTATGAAGCCTACACTCATGCTTGGGTATGTCTTATTCGTCCATGATACCCCTCTTTTTAGCAACTCCCTAGTTTGAGTGTACACTAAAATCTTTTCCTAGTAAATACTGATGCCACCAGCCATGTTGAGGATTCCTCTTTTCTGGTCAACATGTGTTGTCTTGGTGACAGCTAAGGTAAAATAGAATATCAAAGTACTTGTAATTGCTCTTCTCTAATGGCTAAGAGTGTTGAACACTTCTTCAAATACTTTTTGGCCATTCATGTCTCTTCTTCTAAGAACTGTCTAGTTGATAGTACAATACGATTTGATGTTTGGGTGTTTAGATTTTTGAGTTTTTTATGGATCACAGATATCAGTCTTCTGCAAAAATAGAGTTGACATTTTTTCTTCTCATGTAGAAAGTTGGTGTGAAGAGGATGAGAGGTCATTTCAGGAGGTGTTCTGGAAAACTATGCATTGAAACTGTCAGAGGTACAGCTGGTAACAAATCTTTCCTATTTTGTAGCATGTCCTTCACTCTGTTGACTATTTCTTTCGCTGTGGGGAGGCTTTATACAAGCTAGTGTTTGGTTTTTAGGATTACTTACTGTACCAAGGGAGTTGCTGTTCTGTTGTGAGAAGCAGGGTGTTACACTATGGGACAGCCTGGAACTCATCATGTAGCTTAGGCTTCCCGTGAAGTCACTGCCATTCTACTGTCTCTGAGTAACTCAGCCACAGCACGCAGCTTGGCTATAGAGAGATAAAACACACACACACACACACACACACACACACACACACACACACACACACACACACAGGGCTGGGGAGGACAGAGAGGGTGAAACAGTGAGAGATTGTCTCAGTTTGCTGAAGGGTCTCATTAAAGAATGGTTTCCAACCATCTTTGTTTGGACACTCCAATAAGATCTAAAAGGGAAGCCAGGACAAGAGTGTCTGTTGCCTGTTAATCCCAAAGCACCCCATCCCATCCTCTATTGCTGGGCCTTGTTGCACACAGTGTGGCCTTGGATTGTTAAGGTTTCTAATTTAACCAATGAGCTCAATGTCAAAATGTTAGGTCCTTTGTCTTTAACAATAAGCGCTTAGCTCATCTAAATGAATAGAAATTGCTATAGTGAATTACAAAAACCAAGGTCTTTTCAATGCACCAACAATGACATTAATTATTTTCGACACTGTCTTATTTTTTGCAAATAGATTGACTTGGATTTTCACTTAAAATGTAATAAGTTCATTGACTGTTTAAGCTAGATAAATGTAAAAACATTATTAATAAATCAAAATGTCAGCTGATGGTGATGAAAAGCCTATTGTGACGATAACATTATATATAACCTGGACACATGGTTGTTTTCATTTGTCTGTGGGTTTAAGGTGATCTGAGAATTTTAGCCATCAATTGGCTGGCTACAGTGTGCACAGCATCTACTATTCTTCCTTGGAGTACTTGCTCAGCACCAGAGAAGTCTGTCGTCCTTAGCAAACAAGGACCCCTTTCCTCACACAGAAACTGAATCTCACATTCAAAGCCTGCAGGGGTGTGTGTGTGTGTGGTGTGTGTGTGTGTGTGTGTGTGTGTGTGTGTGTGTGTGTGTGTATGTATCCTCACCCTAGAACCAGACCCCTCCCACTGGTGACCAGAGAGATCTGAATGCTTTTCCTAAATCTTTGTAATCCAATAAGCTTTTGTGTTTAGCTGCTTGTTTTGAAACTTGTCCCACACCCCAGACTGTGCCTCACAAGGTCCCTCACAGGCAGGTGAGTGCCTGAGGGCCTGATCATTATTCAAGGCGAGAGGCCTGCTCAGCCCCAACCAGAATGTAATTTGTAATTAACTGTCATTTACTTCTGTCTGCATTGACTTGTTGTTCAAAAGACAACGTAACTGTGCTGGTGACCGGTCTCCCTTTGTTGTGGATATAATGTCTCTCAGATCTGGTTGTTTTCACAATGTTTAAAAACCCGGGGCTTACTCTCTTGAAACTGGGAGAAGACAGGGAATTCGTTGAAATAAATCCAACACAAATAATTTGTTATGCTGTGACACATCGCGCATTCCATTCGATGAAGCAAGCGCAGGCTGGACTAGATCATTGCGATGGTTGAGGGCAGCCTTCTCTGAAGCACAAGCTCTAAAGCAGCCTTCAAAAGCAGTCTGTTCTGTGGCCATGGACTCTAATTTATGCTGGCTTTTCAGATTAATTATTTGCTTGTCACACTTTTCATTAGGAGAAAAATAAACAGAGTGTGTGGCTGGACCTGGATTGGATGCCTGTGTTTCTGAGATTGGCAAGTCATTCCAACTTAAACTCCTTGAAAAATTAACAAAGCTTCGAGAGTATTTGAACAGAAAAGACTGTGAGAGTATTCGGAGATTTGAGAAGAAATCATTAGATGCCCTTGCAAACAGATCCCCTAAAACCTCAGTTTTTGTTTCTATATTTGTAGGATTATCATGGTCTGAAGAGAAGCAGCAACACCTCTCAGATGTTTGCGTTCCACTGGAATATTTCAAACTGCTTTGCTCTGTGTGTGTGAGTGCATGCATGTGTGAGTATGTGTAAGGGAGTGTATGCGAGCCTGTGTACATGGGTGCATGTGTGTGTATGAGGATGAGTATGTATGCGTGTGCATCTGTATGTGCATGCGTGCATGCATGCATGTGTGAATGTGTGCATGTGTATATGTACATGCATGCTTGTGTGTGTGTGTGTCTGTGCATGTGTATGTGTGTGTGTGTGCATGTGTGTGTGTATGTATTTCTCATTACTACCTTGTTTTCCCTCTATACAAGGCATGCTCCAGCATCTACTTGTCAGGCTAGCAGGTCTTTGTGTGTTCCTGGCATGTAGAACAACGGAGGAGGATACAGAAGGTCATTGAACATGGGATGGGCCACTCTTCACTAGACACAGTCATTCTCCCAATGGTGCCTCATGATCCACATTGTGTCTTCTCAGGGCAGGGCCACAAGTGCACAGGATTTACTGTCTAGTCCCCTTGGATAACAGAGCCATATATATAATTTCAGGGAAGAGTCCCACAGCAACCCAGCCAAATGTAGTACTTGAAGCAAAATGAGTTCAGTCAGCCTGGGGATGTAGAACCTCAGGAGTTGGAAGTCACTGGCCACTTCACTGAGAACACAGAGAACATTGCTGAGCTTCCGGGTATAGGAACAAAACATCTCCTTAGCCAAAGCTGTTCTGTCTAGAACAAGACTAGCAATTCTGTTTGCAGAGACAGCACAGGCAGAATGGGGGTGGGTGTCATAGCAGCAAGCAAGGAAGGCATCCCTTCTGTGTGACTACAAGGGAGGATCTCACTTTTTTTTTTTTTTTTTTAGCATGGCAAAACATATTTTACTAAAACATAAGATTTAGAGAAGTTTCCAGACAAACCATACAACATGGTCACAAGCTTTTTCTTAGTCTTTTGGGGGTGGGGGTGGGGGACGGAGAATCCACACTTGACAGCAAAGCCACAATGTTATTAGTGAGGGCTGGGCTGTGATGTTTATTTAATGTTCCCATTTTGGTCCAGACAATCAAGCTTGTCCATCTACAGCATCTAAAGTTAGACTTGGCTAGAGAGCATATCCTAAAAAACTGGTTAGCTGCATTTAACCACTGCAATTAGGTCCCTTGGGGAGTGGGGAAGGAGGTCATAAAATTAAAATAAAACTACTTTCCCCCTAAAAAATAAAATAAAACCGCCCATGCCTCTGGCACTTAACTCTGACAACTACCTTCATTCACAGTGTTCTGTACTTTACTTTCCCCCATGATGGGGAAATGCGTCAAAGCAGAGAGTCCTGCTTCTCAATGTCTTTCAGCAACCCAGATGATACTTCTTGCCTCTTCCCTTGCTTTACAACAGTGAATCAGAACAAGACAGATTTGCTAATGTGCATGTAATCAACAAAGATGAAGATGCCTGGGCTTTTATTCTGTAATGTTTCTAAGACTGTGTCCATTAAATGCAGACAAAAAGAGGAAGAAGTCTTGGCAGAACAGGAGAAGTGGTGTACACTTGATGATCTGATTGACTTGTTCATGGCATACAGCCTAGTCCGTGCTCTAGCTGCTTCTATGGCTTGGGCTTTGTTGGCCTTCCACTGCTCAGCTACATCATTTGCTAATGGATCACATGGATTAGGAACACTTAACAAAGCCTGGATTGATAGCAGAACTGTGTGGTTCTGTAGTGCTGGGGACCACTTATCTTTCAAAATATCTAAACATATTCTTCCCAACCTGTAGGATGATAAATTTTGCTCATGAGATGTACTTTAGGTGTTGCCATTGAGTATTCTTCTGGAAGGAACAGTTCAAGTTTAGAAGTCCCTCCCTCAAACGGGCGTTCTCATCTGGTTCTGCTTTAAAGCCAGGAACTGTTTCTGTCAGCAGACACTGGGTTTCCTTGATGATCCTGCAGGGCAGCCTGGCCATCTTGTCATATCCCGAGTTTGGTCTCTGCTTTTGTGAAGATCTTACCTCTTAGCCTGCTTCAGGATTATAGATGTGGGAGCTCCTGGATAGCCCAGGTGTTCAGCATGAGAAGGTCTCATGGGAAGCCCTCCACAAAAGAGAACCCAGATTCACACCTCTCTTCATGTTCCATCTTAAACATAACTGGGAATAGGACTGGATCCTTTGTATAGGGAATGTTGCATAGGGATATACCTGCTCAAGTGTACCAGAAAATCCCCAAATGTACACATCTGATTATAGATACCCAATTCCCCTTATATCTGCTCAAGTCCACCTAAGTTACCTAGAAATGCCTAAGTTACCTAGAAAACCCAAGGTCACAGGTAAATGCCAAATTTCACCTGTAAGTTAACACTCACTCAGCAGTTTAGTCCCCAGATCCATGTCCACACTGGACTCCACAAGTGCCTGTGAAACTCTCATAAAGTAATTGCTCCTTCTTGATCGTCTCTTGCTCCTTCTCCCCTTTGGTCCCCCTCCCTGTTCCTCTCCCCTCTCCCTCCCTCTCTCTATCTCTCTCTCCTGCACCCCTTTTGCTTTGCACCCAAGTTACACAGAAGTAAGAGATGCCAGTTGATACAGGTAGACTAGTTTAATTACTTGTCTGCTTATGTTTGGTCTCTGCCAGCTTATGCAGAAGTTTGGCTTTCTTCTAGTAGCTTAAAACCTGCCCAACTGCTAGAGCTTTAGTGTGAGCCTCACATCTCAGGCTACTGTTCATATAAAATATTAACCAGATGAGTCATCTGTCTGATTTGTTAGCCAACACTGTGATCCTCCAGTTTCCCTACGCTCCATTCAGATTTTAAGTGATAGACCATTGGATGGACACTCTGACATATAGGGAGATATGGATACATTCTAAGTTCATTTTGTAATTTCTTTGAAACTATACTAAAGTGTCCCTTAGGTTGTCTCTGGGAAGCATACACTTTATTCATAGGAAGATAGACTTCTAGTCCGGAGATCATTAATAGCATAAATAACATACAAGGATTTCCTCTGTGCTCATTTAAGCCCCTCCCAGATTTAAAGACTTGAACACACCTGTGCTGAAAGCTTGTTGTAGAGCCTTCTGTTAAATTTCAGGCACTGTGCTTAAATGCCTGGTCAAGTACCTTGCCTTTTTGTATTAAGTCCTGATCATTATGTGTACCTTTTGTGCTCCTGGCCTTTGTGGATTCAGAAGGAGTTAAGTTTCAATGCTCAGCTGTCTTAACCATGCAGCAGGCTGCAAGCTGCACTCTGGGGTTTCCCTATGGTCCTGCAGAATGTTTTTACTTTTTTGATGTATGTGTGTGTGTATGTGTGTGTGTACACATACTTGCATTGCATATAGTGTTTATGTAGGTAAGTGTGTTTGTATGTGTGTATATGTAAATTAAATATACATCCGCGTGTATATATTTGTGGATGGATATTCAAATTTTTCTTGACATTGTTATCCTGAGATGGATAGTTTCCATTGACTGAAGCCAAAAATGGAATGCTGTAAGTTCCCTCTTGCTCAGTTTTACTGTAAATACCCAAGCAAGTGAGTTGCACTGCCCAGGCTGTGGTGGTGCATGCTTTTAATCCTGGCACTTAGTGCAGAGGCAGACAGACGCAGGAAGAACTCTGTGAGTTCAAGACCAGACTGGTCTACAGGGTAAGCTCCAGGACAGCCAGGCCTGTTACACAAAGAAACCCTGCCTATAAAAGCCAAATCAAACCAAATTAAACCAAACCAAACCAAACCAAACCAAACCATTAGAGAGGAAGAAGAGCCCACCCCCTCCAAGACCCCCAAATTAGCTTCTCTTCTTTGATATGTTCTGATGTTTGCCTGATGTTAAGTAAAGGGCTGGTCTAGTGTTTATCACAGTTTTCTTTGGAAGTAAAGCCCTCTCAGAATGGCTTCCTTTGGGCTAATGTAGATTTTTCTGGCTGGGAAAGATTTTTCTGGAAGGACAAATGTGTTCAGCCCTGGGACACAGGCATGTCATTTACTGTCTGGACAAAAGTGAACTTTCCAGTTTTGATGCCTTGTAATGACATATTTCAAACTCTCCATCTGGAAAAATTGGATTCAGCTTGAATATGAAGTTGAGTAGGGAAGATCTACACGGAGGGAGAGGAAAATGTCACTTTCTATAAGACTCAATAAAGAAACAACCTATAGGATAGGTATACTCCCCCGTAGACATATGGCCTCCAAGATGCCCAAGCCAGGCTGCGGATCAGCCTAGGAGCTTTTGTGCCTGTGGAAGGGATGCTCATAGTCAACCAGAAAAGGGGTAATTTGATTTGATGTCTGAGACGATATTATGGTTTGCTTAGTTCTTTCTTTGCTCTTGGGTCAAAGGCTTGTCCCCTGATTCGATGTCACCACAGCTTGGTTCTGGTTACATTGTTTGCTTGTCAAGTTAAAACTAGCAGAATTCTACACCCCAACAAACTCAACAAAAACATGTGAAGTGTTAGTGTTGCTGAGAGCCTTCAAAGCAACGGCTCCCTTGAAGCTCCCTTTGCCATTTTACCTTCACTTTGCAATGATCCCTCTTATACCTCCTTGGATCTTTTGGATCTCCAAAATATGACAGCACCAGGAAAATAATAATAATAAAAATAAAATAATGCAGGAATCAGCAGTCGAGGAGAGATCCTTAGAAGGACAAATGTGTCCAGTGTCTGGAAAGGGGCACTCCTGTTCTCAGGCTACATTTGACATTGCTGAAGGTTTTGTCTTGATTACTTTCAATAAAGCCCAAAGTAAGGATGACTGTCTTGGCTCACTAAGCAACAAGGTTCTATCACTAATTACAATCCTTTATTACGGGTAGTTTAATAGGTTTATGATTGGCCATAAAACAATTCGGTATGGGAGTACATAAAAGGAACAGCTTATACAGCTGTGGCATCTTAATATCCAGTCATTGTAATCATTTTATGATCTCTTATGATGGTGTCTTTTATTAAAATATTCACATATGCCTTTACACGGGCTGTGTTGCCACCAAAACTGGGAGGCAAAGTGAAAATCACATAAATACATACTAAAATGCCTAATGAGGCGTCATGAAAACTTCCATTGTCAGAAGTATGTCGACCAGATCACACGTGTGCAGTCTCATTATGGGTAATTATAATAAAATTATAAGTGCTGCAATAATTCTAACCTTGAAGGCACAATAAAGGATGGTTATATTTGCCTTCCTAGCCTGCACATCTGAGGCGTTTTCTTCATTAATTATATTTCACGTTAGAATAATTATGTTGTGTAAGATGGAAATTCCGAGGCATGTGCTGGGTCCCAGCACTCTGTTCCCTCTTGTGAGTTTAATTATAAACACTACCTAAAGTTACACTCTGACAGACGCCATGTGTAGTCTGCAGGGGTGGGAGGGGGCTCTGTTGTTGGTGTTAATTTTAGTTTGCAACCCAATTAGTTAAGTCAATACATAGGAAGAATGAGCTTTGGGGCCTTGTGCCCAGTTCAGCCTCCACGCCCTGGCCCCTCCCATCAGAGCACACAGTCCTTCCAAGCAGGGTGCTCACTCACAGTCTATGCAAACCTTTATTCCTCAATCGACACTCTCAAAACCTATTTGTATAGTTATGACCTAAATATTTGCTTTTATTTTTCTGGCACAGTGAGCATTGTGTGCTGGGTTTGAGGGGAAATTCTGACTTGACTGTAAATTGTGATCTTGGAGAGTAAATAATTTGGCAATTCAAATCTTTCTCCAGGATTGCAAGTTTATTGACTGCCTTTTTGTGCACACTAATGAATGCATGTGCCTATGTGCACACTCTCGCACACACTACACACACACACACACACACACACACATGCACACACACTTCTTTTATCTAAGAAGACCATGGGTTCTGCAGTATCCTCTTATCAAGACCAGCTTCACTGTCTCAGTCAGGATTCTGATTTAGGGAAGTTGAGAGACACTTTAGCCATTGAGACAGGAAGTGAAAGTGTCATTCAGAAACAGTAGGGCAATTTCCTCAATGTAAACTAGTTAGGCAAAGTTCCTTAAGCATCCCACCCTTTAGTGGATACCTTTTGTAACTTTCAGATAAAACAGAAACTTAACCCAGAGATGGGTAAAAGCCCAGCTGAAGTTCTCTAGGGAATCACTTTGGTGAATAGACCCAAATGGCTTGTAATTAGCATATAAATTGTTTGCATGTAAATGGCAATCTTAAAGGTATTTGAAAAGTTTATTTCAGATAGGACCCCCTGCCACCTTGTTTACAGTAACACCACACTGGGCTGGACAGGATTTTCAGTCAGAAAACACCCTCTCTTACCCCCAACAGCTTCCCACCCTTCCCCCTTCTCAATCACAAATTAAAAACTGGCAGCACACCAATTAATGAAGTTTATACAGTATTCAGTCAAATCACACCATGGAAGCTGTAATCCAAACACCAGAGCTTGATTATTATAATTTATTTAAATGCAATGCAGTGTTTGTCAAATTCCACAGGGCTGGAATCAATAGGTAGTTTAAAGTTTATTTCAAAATGCAAGCACTGGAGAGCTCCGCCCTATACTACGAGGCAGCCTGGAGGCTTACGTCTCCCTGGAGCATTAGAGGGGTCGGGGAAGAAAGAGCAAGCCCTGAGTAAGGGAGTCATTCTTCAGCTGAAATGGCTGAATGTTGCCATCACCAGGCATTTCTCCCTGGAATAGGCAGCAAGAGATCCTGAAGCTTGCAAACGTGGAGCCCCAGGCTATCATTCTGCCAGGACTCCTAAGCATTCCTTGGAAGCTCCCAGCAGAGGACAGTAGCCCATCCCCCTTTGGAGGACAATGACTCAACTCTTTCAGCTGGAGCAATGGAAATCCTTTCCCTGTTGCAGACCCTGCTGGAGGTGGAAGCAGTGTGCACTTCTATGCAGTGGCACTCATCCTTAGCGGGAATAATTCGGGCTCCCTGGGGACAGAGTATTGTGTAGTGGGTCTTCAGGACTAATGGGTCCTCCTTTCCTTTTCATATAATTAGCCAGCTTGATATGCATGTGTAGTGGCTATTCCTGGTTGTCAACTTGTTTATATCTGGAATGAACTACAATCCAGAATTGGAAGGTTCACCTGTGATCCTGACCTTGAGGCTGGGATATAAAAGTTTTTGACCTTGATCTTGGCATGGAGGTCTTGAGGCACAGTGGTTATGAATCCCAGGAGACTAAGGAAAGGAGATCTCTGAGTTCAAGGTCATCTGGGACCAAGCAAGTCCCAGATCCAGGCAAGGTGGCACACACCTTTAATCTCGGCTCCATTCTTCTGGAGACCTACATAAGGACATTGGAAGAAGGAAGATTTTCTCTTCTCCTGCTTGCCTTGTGGGACTGAGCAACTGCTGGATACTTGGACTTCCATTCACAGCTGCTGCTGACCATTGTTGGGGAGTTAGACTACAGGCTGTAAGTAAATTCCCTTACTATATAGAGACTACCCATAAATTCTATGATTCTAGAGAATTCTGACTAATACAGCATGTTACCCTAAGAGACAGAAATGAAAATTCTCCTCAAAGCCTTCTTGTAGACTCTGTCTACCCACTGTGATGCATCAGCCCAGAAAAGCCACTCCTTTTCAGAGTGACAAAGTTCCCACTGAGCTGGCTGGTCCCCTGGCCACCAGGTCTTCCAGACCTCTCTAAGGACCAGATAACTGGAGACAGCTCACCGTTATGACTCAGCAAATGCATGGTTTCCAGGCTTAGACCCATCATTCATTCAGTCATTTCTTCACAGATGGAGACGCATCTCTGGGTTTTAAAATATCTTTCAGTTCATTTTTTTTTTCTGATTTAAAATACACCTCCTCCTCTTTTTGAGACAAGGTTTTATGTAGCCTGGGCTGGGAATAGTCTTGCTGCATTTCCCAAGATGATATAGAACATCTAATCCCCCTGTCTCCTACTACTTCCCAAGTACTGGGATTATAAACTTTCACCATGAGGCTTGTGTAAGAATAAGCATAGAGCCAGTTGCAGGTTCATAGTTTACAAATTGAGATACAAATTCCATTGCCCCACACCCACCTGGAATCAAATATATTGCTGTAACTGTTTTTGTATTTATTATTTTGGGTCTTTAAGCGCTAATTTCTTTTGTTTTAGAGTTTTTAAAAATTCATTTACTTTTATGGGCATTGATATTTTCCTTACATGCATGTCCATGTGAGGGTGCCAGATCTCCTAGAACTGGAATTATAGATAGTTGTGAGCTGTCATGTGGGTGCTTGGTCTTGAACTTGGGTCCTCTGAAAGAGCAGACAATGCTCTTAACTGCTGAGCTATCTCTCCAGCCCCTAGGGCAGATTTCTAATAGTAGAAAAGTTCAATGTCAGCAATTTGGTGGAATTTAATTTTGATAGTCACTATCAAAATTCTCCCCAAGAATAGACCAAACCCACAGTTCTGATTGAGTTTCTGTCAACTTGACAGAAGTTAGGGTCATATAAGAAGAGGGAACTTCAACTGAGAAAATGCCTCCATCAGATTAGCCTGTAGGCAAGTCTGTGGGCATTTTCTTAATTGAGATTGATGTGAGAGGGCCCAGAACACTGTGAGCTTGTGAAAGCTAACACTCCCAGCAGGTGGTCCTGGGTGCTATAAAAAAAAAAAATCAGGCTTATAGTTTAAATGACCCTTTCTCCTCAAGGCTGATAGTACTCCCTCAAATAGCCAAAGACCTCTATCAAAACCACAACATTATGACATGCCTCTTGCGTTGTTGAGCACAGTAAACCCCCTTTTAAGTTGTTGGTCATGGTTGTTCAAGAGACTGTAGCTATTGCCTTCCATAGTCGCCCCCCTCTCAGAGGTGTAAGTTCCTATTGCTGGTGACACCTTGCATTTCAGAAAAAGAGTCCAGAGACTTCTGAGCTGATACCGAATGCCTCCTTTCTGAGGACTAGCTTTCACAATCAAAATTATTGTGGAGCCCAGTCCCAATGGTCACATCTACAAAACGTTCTTGCACCTAAGGCTCAGGGAACATAGCAAAAAGATGGTAAGAACCAAAGGATCAAGGAATTTGTTGTGAGATTCTGATTCCTAGAAATGTCAGAAGCTATGTCCATGGAAGTCTCATCAACATGACTATTCAAATGTGAACTGAACAACAACACAACACAAAACAAACAAACAAACAAACAAAAACAGTGGGTCAAAGTGGTTAGGGAAAAGCTCAAGAGGCCCCAATTCTACACTAAAGAACTACAGGCAATTTAGAAATAGGAAAAATAGTTGGTTATCCAATATTCCGAATGGCCAACCCCTAAAATTTATATAGGATGAACACTATACAAACTGAGCAGTTTAAGATTAATGAACACACACACACACAACACCACCACCACCACCACCACTACCACCACCTTCATTACCACCACCACCACTACTACCACCATCACCACCACCACGACCACCAGTTAAAGAAAAGAAGCCATGACTTTGAAAAAAAAAGCAATATTAGGGGCAGGGTTGGAGGAAGGATAGAGAATGATGATACAATTTCATTATGATATCAAAAAAATTAAAGCAAGTTGTTCAAACCATAAGCAAGCCACTTCTTCATGGCTTCTGCTTCAGGTCCTGACACCCCCTGCACAGCTCAGGTTCCTGTTCTGCTCAACTTCCTGCCCTGTCATTCCTCAATGAATGACTATGATCAGGATATGTAAACTAAATAAACCCTTTCTTCTTCAGGTTACTTTGGTTATGGTACATATCACTATAATAAGGAAACTAGCTAGCTAAGGAGCCTACCAAAAGATCTATTTATTGCCTATCTATCTATCTATCTATCTATCTATCTATCTATCTATCTATCTATCTATCTATCTATCATCTATCTCTGTATCTGTCATCTTTGTATGTATTATCTATGTATGTATGTTATCTATCTATCTATCATCTATCTATCTATCTATCTATCATCATCATCATCATCATCATCATCTATCATCTATACCTCTGTGCTTGTGTGTGTGTGTGTGTGTGTTAGAGAGAGAGAGAGAGAGAGAGAGAGAGAGAGAGAGAACAATGGAGTTTTAAAATAGTTTGTTTTTGTCAAATATCAAATCCTGACTGTTGTTTGGGTTTTCATTTTTTAACTGTGACTGAAACTGAAATTATTAATTGTGTGTTTATGTCTATTTTCTGTGAAGCCTGAGTTAATATTTGTCATTCTTTCTTCTCCTAGTAAACTGTATGTTTCCCAATTTCTAAAACTGCTAGTAGTTCCAGAAAGCATTCCCTTGTCCATGTGCTTGTTAAATGGAGAAATGAAGAAATCTGGTATGGGATTCAGGGGAGTTTCACAAGTGAAATGCACAATTGTGCCTTGGCCTAGTTGAGTAGCAGAGCAAGCTTTGCAGTGGGGACTCCCATCAGCATTTGGTTACTCTCCACTTTTCTTGCATGGTCTGTGGCTTGGGCATCCTTCTTTGGATGGCTTGTTTTCTATGAGACAAAAAACCATAAGTACACTTAGGTCCACACAGAACCTTCCCAGAGATGTTTGTGGAATTAAGTTCTTTGAGGGAATTGTCAGTGGTTTTGGGATGTGCTCTGGAAGCCATCTTCCCAGATCCAGCAAGTGAGTGATTGAGTCTGGTAATTCCCACTGGGAATTTGGGAGCATATTCAATATCTACCAGTACAATGCCCTTTATATCTATGAAACAGGCAAATGATGTACCCTGCAGTGTTGCTGCTGAAGCTGCAGTAGGTTAGGGGATGCCAGGCAGAGTGGGGGAGAATCATCCATGGAAACCAGCAGTCCCACCTTTCTTCTTCAGAGGCAGGACAGTTCCATAAGTACCAAGGTCTTTCTAGATTTCCAGTGGTTTTTCATCAGAGATTTCGCTGCCCCTGCAAACTGAGCATATGCCATGTGAGGATCAGAGGCTGCTACTGTCTTACACGATAACCTGCCTAGGGACAAAGAGAAGGTCCAGGCAAGGACCTGTGTTGTTCTTGCCATTGGCTCCCATGTTTTCCCTCTCTCCCCTGCCTTGCTCTCTGTTAATCATGCCAGAGATGCGAGATGAGTTCAAGTTCTGCTCAACACCTCATATTTACCTTCCCCTTTCATCTTCCTAAAGACCATCCAGATCTTCTCGGCAGCTCCACACTCAGTCATACCTGTTGCCAGTTCTCTTGGGAAGTGGATGGCTTCGGAGTGTTCAAGCCTCTCTCACTTTGGTATTAAAATGGCTTTAAATTTTTTAATTACATTTTAAATATTAATATTTTAAATATATGTGTAAACACACATTAAGACTCTCAAACAGAAAAATCTCAGAACCACTAAGGCTGGATTGAAGTGAATGAAAACAATCAGGAAGGCTGTGTCCTGGGCCTGATCTCTGACTCCTGAGGTAGATAGAGTAGTCTGGGGGCCACTGAACTAACTGGTCCAAATGCACTTGGTTTACAAAGGCGTCCAGACTTGGACTTGGCAGCTCCAGGAGCTAGAATTTAGCTATAGGAGCAGTAGAGAAGACTTGGAGGATGCACCCTTGGCTCTTTGACCCCAGGACTGTCTCTTTGGCAGCATGAGAGACAATTTATTGACCTTTGCTTCTCCAGGTAACATTTCTTCACTGGTAAGGAATGGAAGGATTGAAGGGAAAAGAAATGAACAGGTCAAAGTGAAAGGTAGAAGTGTAACACTATGAAGTATAAAAATGGGTTAGAGAGTTTGGTCTAAAAATGTCAGGCTGCTCTGTCAGAGGCTCAGAATGTTTGTGGCAAAGAAACATACCTTCCTTGAAACGCACTATCCAAGAGATGTGTCCTCTGGGGAGTTTCACATAGGGCTCAGGCTGACTTCTCTCTTGTTCTATGTCTACTATGTGCTTTGCTGAAACAAGCACCCCAGAACCTTCTGAGTACATCTTCCAGGGGTATCACACCGGCCAGGGAGTGTATATTTTATGGACATGGAACACCCATGGACCTGCCATATGGAATTTCTCCTTTCTGGGATACACAGAATGGCTCAGTACCTGGCTCGGAGTCACTGGGAAAAGTTATCAAGCCTTTGTAGGAACTTCTGAATGATAAGTTCAGTCATGGTTGGGAAATCTGCTACTGTGAGGTGTCAGCTAATGATGTGTCAGCTTCCTGCCTTGTCTCTTTTGGGAACTCCTTGATACTTAGAACAGGGCTAAAGACAAAGAAACTACATGGCAGGATCCTGTGCAACAGGAAAAGAGAGGCAGAGGACAACAGTAAAGACAAAACAAACCCACTACTACTCACCGTGCCAGAATCACCATCTAGGCCTGCTCAGACACTGTCTAAGCTGTGTTCTGCACCCCTAAGTGCAACTGGCCACATTTATTGTCCTCTTATAGATATGGGCAAATGATCCAACACTTCAGACACACATAAGTCAAAACAATGAAGCAAGAACAGAACAACATTGAGTTCAAGATTAAATGTGTGGATGTAGAAAATGTACTCATTTAAGATACTGTATCAGTCAAAGTCAGCTAGTGAAGAAAGGAAGGCATCCGAACCGTAGGAGAGCTGTACACATTGGGAGGAATGCTGAGAGTAGAGGTGCTCTTCCCCAGGGAAGAGCACACCCACTGGTTATCCAACACCAAACTGTCAACACTACAAAATGTAAGTATACGGAGCAGTATATAAATTGAGCAGATGGTATTCATGTGTTTAGGAGTATACATACACGTATATGTTAGAAAAAAATGTAAAGGCTACAAATAAGAATGCAGTAGAGAAAGAGAGGGTACATGGAAGAGTTTAGAGAGTGAAAAGGGGAGGAGGAACAATGTAATCATATTATAATCTAATTTCTTAAAGATCTTAACTAGATGTGTGGTCTTAGGCAAGGGATGCTGATAGATGATGGAAACTTTAGAAGACAGGACCTCATGGAAGTGCTTTGGTCACTGCACACAGGACCACATTTGGTTCGTGCACAGGGACTCAAAAGAATGCTGGAGACTTTTAGCCTGGAAACCATGGGATAAATAAACTTTTTGTACAAAAATAACCCTATTGTATCATAAACTCTAATCAGTTTCATAAACACCATTTACCATTTTTCCCCACAGATCACATGTTCTAAAATAGGACAAGGTCCTGCCATGAGAGAGAAGGAATTGCAGAGATTGAAGTTCTGCTGGGGACATCATCTACCTTGTCTGTAAGACCCTCTGGTGAAGAAGCATGGAGATCCGAAAAGACATCTGCCACATAACATATGCTGAACATACATACATACATATGTGTGTGTGCGTGTATGTGTGTGTGTGTATACTGAACATATATAAACATGTCCTTTGTACTGAGTTCCTAGGACAGGACAACACTGTGGGTCAGTGGAGAAAAGGGAGTCCCCACTACAGCCTTCTATGACTCTATGAGTCCCTTGGGACCTCTCCCAGGTACAGTTCCTGGTTATAGCTCCCTTCTTCCCTCTCTCTACCATTTAAGGACAGAGGTAAAGATTTTACCTTTGACTCTAACCTGGTCTTTCAAACCTGCTTTTCTGATTTTGACCCTAAACTAGCTTAATCCCTCGCTAGCTTGAGCCACTCTAGACCTTGACTGATCCCCAATCCAATAACTTCCCCTAAAGCACACCTCATTTAGACTCACTTAATTCAACTGCCATCTGTCCTGGTGTCTATTCATCACATACTGATGACAGCATAATGCCTTAGAAGAATTTTAGGAGTGTGACCCAATCCACATGGCAGGAGGATTACAAGTAGAAAGATAAAGTTAGGTCTCCTGGATTTATCCAGAAGGGAAAAGTGCTTGTCTCTCCCTCTTGTCTTTCTTTCTATGGAAGCAAAGTGAACCAGCCAGAGAAAACGTCTAGAGCTCTGAGCATTGCCAGGTTTCAGTGACTGACCTGTGTGTGCCAGGACTAAAGCCAAGGAGCTTTCTGATAGAACACAGTCCAGTGTTAGAATATTGCCCATCATCCTTCTTTATTGTTAGTCCCATGCAGCTTAGGGTTAATTACTAGCCACCTTTTCTCTAGAACATCAGCTCACAGACTATGTTCAATACACATTTAAGTGAATCCATTTTTTAAAAAAATGTATTATGTTGAATATACATACACATTACATGCATTACACATGAATACATAACTCAGACCAGGAGGATCATCCTTGTAACACACTCAATTCCACAGCTCCATTTTCCACACCTAGACCACTGACCACATGACTCAGTTATGCTGTTTTTTGGTTCAGGCAGGATCCTCTGGGGAGTATCTATGACGATGCTCTGGAAAGCAGTGGTAAAAACATGGAAGGGGAAGGTGCTTCTTTTTGCAGTGAACTGAGACCATCAGAGAAAGACACATCTGATCAAAATGTGCCAGATAGACAGTGATGGCTGATAAGGAAGCTGAACCCGGGGCTGGCGAGGTGGCTCAGCGGCTAAGAGCACTGACTGCTCTTCCGAAGGTCCTGAGTTCAGATCGCAGCAACCACATGGTGGCTCACAACCACCCATAATGAGATCTGACGCTCTCTTCTAGTGCATCTGAAGACAGCTACAGTGAATTATGCCCAAGCGAGTGGGCCGGAACGAGTAGGGCTGGCAGAGGTCCTGAGTTCAATTCCCAGCAGCCACACATATGATGGCTCACAGCCATCTGTACAGCTACAGTGTACTCATACATATAAAATAAATAAATCTTTTTTAAAAAAAGGAAGATGAACCCATGAAATCTCAACAGTACAGTTGCCTAAACAGGACCTAAAAATGATAACATTAATTTACATGCCACAGTAGACAAGGAAAATCTCACAAAGACCCAACCCTAGATAAGAGACAGATGCAACCAGTGTCTGCTGATCCTGGGAGAATCCATCTGCTCCAGGGATGAACCCTCATAAGTCATCTAATCCCAAGTGGTCAGCTCTAAACACACGTGTGAGTGTGTGTGTGTGTGTGTGTGTGTGTGTGTGTTTGCATGCACAGGTGTGTAAAATACTAACTAAAGAATAAGAGGCAATGAACTTGATAAGGGGAGCAAGGGAGGAATTGGAAGGAAGGGATGGAGAAGTGAAATGTATGGAGTGATGCTCATACATGAAATTCTCAAAAAGTTAATAAAATATTAAGAAACTAATTAATAGAAGGCTCAGAGAGGGTGTGTTGCCCCTGTGTCATGCTGGTGGGATCCCTGTAGAGTTGCAGCATGGTCTAACCCTATAGCCATTTCCAAGCCCCTGCTCTTTAGGACTCATCACCATCTTCATCTCTACTGTTGACTGACTTTGTTGAACAAAGGGCAGGGTAGTAGCTTCAAGTGCCTTTGAGACCTTCTTTCAGAGCCAAACCGGCTTGGATCACCTTGTGCTAGTCAGGATGCTGAGATCTGCAACAGCACCCTGCTCATGTTACAGCCTCCCTATGGAGGGCCATGAACATTTTAGGCTAAATGTAAGGATAGCACCTAGGCCAGAAAACTGAGGGTAGGATACTGAGCTGAGTGAGCTTCTGGTGCAAATGGTTGTGGCTTCTAGAAGCAAGGACTCCAAGCTTGCACCCTGCTAAACAGACCTGTTCAGCTTGTCCTTCTTCACCTTCTCAGTGATTGCACTAAGTAGGTTTTCAGGTCCCTTCCTTAGTTTCATCCAGTAGATGTTTCTTTCCAATGTCTTGTCCTGGACAGAGGGTACTTCCAGGATGGGTTCCAAGCACCATTTCCCTTTCCTTAGAACACCTCCAGTGGGGTTCTATGGCTTATGTAGAAGATTTGAAACCTCACCTCCAGCTACTCTCCCCTTCCCACCCATGGCTCAGTATCTGGACTTCCTGTGTGTTCTTCATGAAAGCCAAGGTCACTCCTATACCTTCTTTCCTACCCCTATCCTCAGGATGGCGACCAGCCTCTTCACCCTTCTGATCTCAGTCTGGATCTCAGCCCTTACAAAGCCTGTCTAGTCCACTCCATCCTCCTTCTACAGCCCTGCCCTAACACCGTCTTGGGCTACTCTGCACAGAGGACCTGTTTCCCTGTGCCCATGATTAGAGAGGCAAACAAGCTGTTTTTAGATTCTGAGGAATAAGTACACCATGGTGCACATATCACTTGAGTACCACTGGGTACTCTGCTTGAAGCTTGTTGGAAGTTCTGGGAGAACGTGTGCCATCTTTTTGAAATGATAGCTTTGTAGGTAAGAAAACACTTGTGTTTGAACTCAAGAGAAAGGCATTTTGGCTAGAGTCTTTGCAGCCTAAAATAAAAATCTCTTACAGTTTAGTGTAAGCACATTTTGGACTCCTGTCTACTAAGGCATGGACTCAATGGTTCTTCATGGCATTCTGGGATGCTAATGACATCCCTTCCCTCTACTCTCTCCAACAGTGTCCAAGGAGACTTCCACGTGACCCTCCGAGGTGAGATCCTTCCAATAGAGACCACTGGCAGAATGTTGCCACCTTAAAACGTTATATACTCCAGCTGCTCTGCCTCTCAAAGCAGCTACTGTACAGACAGAGGAACATAGACTTTGTACATTTAATTATGTTATTCTTCTGAGTTTCTGTGCTAAACCTCTACTAAACATATACCTCCATTTTCTTTTATACTGGTGTATTTGAATACTCCCAAATCTATACCTCTTGAAAGTTCATATCCTTACTGACCATAAATTCCTTGCCAAACCATCATCATCATCATTATTATTATTTTTTGGTCACAGGACATGTTATTTCCATGTAAATGATTCTTGATGTCCCAAGGCTCCTCAATGGCCTTGCCTTTCCCACAGTTTCACAAGTGGGTTTCTCAACTTGACTTTCTGAACACTCGGGAATGCTACTCTTGTTTGGGAAGGAAGACATTTGAGGAGATACTTTGAAATAATAAAAAGGACTTTGGAAGAGGTCGGCGACTGTCTGGGTCGGCCTAGGCAGGGGCTTGTCAGGAATGGTTGATGAATGGCAGGCTCCTGAGGCCTCCTGTTTGTTCAGTGTTCTTGTTCTGCTACAGCTGCACACAAAACCAGCATTGAAGTGTCTGCCAGGAAACATAACATAACCTGGACCGGCGCAGCCCATAGGGCACTGTCCCGAGAAGGGAGAAGGCCAGACTGTTCCTCAGGGCCAGGCTCTGGCCGGAGATTCCCAAGCCGTGAAGGAGAGCGAGGCATGCAGAAGACTTTCCAGTACATTACACAGGGTCTGGTTGCTGCCATCAATACTGGTCGACCTGACCCAGAGAATGACAGATGGGAAAGCTGGAGCCTCTCTCAGCTGTGAGGCAGGTTCCCTCCTCATCCTGAACTTGGGAGGAGTATAGTTCAGGATATAAGACTCTCATGCTGGGTCTGAAAGCCATTGGGCAGACTATCAAGGAAATTCACTTTTACCTCCTGTCCCAGGCTGGAGATTTAGGTTCCACCTTCCTAGCCTGGGTGCCAGTGCCAATGAATCTTCACAACCATGCAAGACCATCATGTACTGAGACACAACCAGGTCACTGAAATTTCTGGGCACAATCCTCCATCTCTGAGCTCCTGTCTCAATAATCCATTTATTTATATTTTATATGTTTATTTTAATTCTGTGGCTATCTTTTTATGTCACATGATGCTAGAAGAGGGTATTGGATCTTCTGCAGCCAGAGGTGCAGACAATTGTGAGCTGCCGATGTGGGTGTTGGGATCAAAATCAGGACTTCCAGGGAAGAGCTATACATGCATTAGCTGGACCACCTGCTTACTTTTCTTCTGCTAATTGTTTGAAACGCTCTTTCAACTTCTCAAGGTAATGAATGGGCTGATGAAAATATGTGCACTTAGTTATTTGTTTCTAATTTTAAACAGAAGGAATTAGGAAACAGATACAAAACTAGCCTATAAGGCACTGAGAAAGGATAGGTGTAGATTTCAGCACAGTTTTCTCTGTGAACATCTTATACTTAGGATCAAGTCATTATCTGAATCTATGAGATAATTTATTTCTTCTACCTTGGACACTAGTTCTTCTAAACTGTAAAATGACCCATTGATATATGTGATATGTTTATCATATACATCAACACACACTATGCACTTAATCATATGCACTTAAGTTATATATATATATATATATATATATATATATATATATATATATATATATATATATCTCAGCACACACACACACACACACACACACATCTGGTCATTTTAACACGCCTAGATATGCAGTTCACAGAATCCAGCCCTTATGTGCTGTCTATTTTTAGAATTACTTCCTCCTAAATGAAAACCCCATGCCCCCTAAACACCAACCTTCCATCCCTCCACACAGGCACTTTCAGGCCACTTTCTGCTTTTACAAGTTTTAGAACTCTGTATCTACTGTAAGCTGGATCATATAGTATTCTGTATCTGGCTTTTGTCACTAACTACAGTTTCCTCATGGTTACGCATACTGTGGTGGGTATTGGGTATTGTAACCTCTATTTGCAATTGAGTAATATTCCATTGTTTAAACATTTTTGTTCCTCCGCTCATCTGTCACGAGATGCTTGACAGACTTCTGGCTTGTTTTAGTCAGCACTATGACAAAATACCAGGAATAAAATCAATTTGGAAGAAGGAGGATTTATTTTGGCTCTGATTTCAGAAGTCTCATTCCATGGTCAGTTGGCCCTTTTGCTTTTGTATAGGGGAAGACATGCAACATGGTTCTATCACCTTACACAAAAGTGCATATCAAAATCTGAATCACTCACCTTATTTTAAGAAGCAATGATGAATTGGTCTGTTCTCTGAACACATTTTTATAACTAAGTCTTAAGTGGACATCTCATATTATCACTGGTAAATTCTTGCTTTTGTAGTTTCTTTGAGTGAGTGTGTGTATATGTTTTTGTTTGTTTGTGTTTTAAGATAGGGTTTCTCTATGTAGCCTTGGCTGTCCTAGAACTACCTAACCCCAACCAGAACTACCTACATAGACCAGATTGGCGGTGAATGCACACAGAACTGCCTTCCTCTGCCTCCTGGGATCTGAGATTAAAGGTTGCAGCACCATGCTGGCCAGATGGAGGAGGTCTTGTCCTGCTGCCAGTGAGGACACCAGGTAGGGTGGGCTTTGGCTTTGCTGCCTCAAGGGTCAAAGCGGCAGAGCCTCTGGTATATCCAGGATTCAGCCTGGTCTGTAATCCACCACCATGGCTGAGGAAGGTACTGCTGCTAAAAGTATAGTAACAACTCTTCAAAAGAGATGCTGAAGACCTTTCTCATCCAAGATGGCCTGGTGCCTGGCATTCACAAAGCCACTAAAGCCCATCATTGTGTACTTGCATTCAACTGTGGTGAGACTATGTATGTCAAGTTAGTTGAAGCTCTTTGAACTGAAATCCAAATCATTCTAAATTAAGGCTAATGCCAACAAAAAAGAGGGAAATGGGTAGGTCTCTACAAAACTGATCAAGAGGGTAGAACAACTAAAGTGGGTGGTTGTGTCATGGTTACGGGCTATGGCAAAGAATTTTGAGCCAAGCATGTCAACAAAGAGAACTTCAAATGCAAGAAATGAACAAGTGAAAGATTCAGATTATGGGAAAAAAAGATTTAAGGTGAGCAAAGAAACTGGAGATGCCCAGGAGAGACCGAAGCCTCTCCCACACAGTGTGGTTCAGAACAGCACAACACAGACCAGATTGATGAAAGAGGAAGCTGGCAGAGAGATATCCAAGGATATTTTAAAAATTACTATATGCTTATTAAAAGCATAGAATAAACATATCAGAATGTTTTGTGGCCAGTAGGAAAGATCTGTTATTCTGTTAGGGCTATTCATGACTTCTGTGACATGACTGCCCTTGAAGAGCTTTATGTGAACATTTAATGCAGATCTGTGGGGTTGAGCTCATTTGAAAAATGACTGTTCCTCATATTGGGGGTCAGAGCAAGAGTGCTTCTTAGAGATTGCATGTGTCTGTCAGAGGACGATGGTGTGTGGAAGGATGGCCAGTGTTATCCTAAAGAAAGGTCATGTCCAAGTTCATTAGACATGTGGCTTGCCTAATTGGAAGCTATGGATTGTATAGCGGCTAGTGGTGGTGTATGAAACATAGCCAATTTTCCTGGTTATGTGACAGGTACAGTTACACTCTTTGGTATGAAATGTGGTCCAAGGATACAGTTCACCACCCATCAAACATGCAGATCCTTGAACAGTTCATGAATCAATGATTTCTCTCGAAATATGCACAAGATATTTGACTCTGGGGACTTCATGGTGGTGAGAGGTGTAAGGCACGAATGTTGTTTCAGGGCAGAGAGGCACATCACCTGAACCACAGATACCCAGTTTCTCTTTCAGAAGTCACCACTTGTTCATTTTAGAGACCACACAACAGTAATGTTTCTTGCCAGCAGTTTTGCAAGCTGAGCCTTTGCTTGCCTCACTCCCTTTCTGTGAGGCAGAATCAAGTCATAAATATCTATTCCTTGACAAGAAAGACACCAGTCAAGCCAAGGAGTCTTCACTTCATGTCGCTGTCCATATGTTTCTGTTATTTATGCACAAAAAATTGCATTTACCCAAGCACTCTGGGTGCTGATGGAAGTTTCCCTCCTGTAGTAGTGCTAAGGCCTGCCTGCTTGTCACCCATAGATAACACACAGCCTTGTGGTATTCTCAAAAAAACTCCAATGACGTGAGAGATAAAGAGGTCAGAGCCCATGGTCTCATTTTCCCACTGGGTATGAGAGGTATGGGGCGAGGACATGGACCTTTGTTCCCATATAGTTCATGCATTTTCCTGAGATGGTTGTATGGTACACTGCATTATTCTGACCAGAGAAGGCATTTTTATAGACAGGCCTTTAGAAATCTCCATATCTGACTCCATTTTTCCTTCAAAACACTGCATACAGCACATTCCCGCTTGGACTGATACTCACCCATGGGGTTTATTTGCTGTATCATCTGTAATGTGATGCCAACCAGCAGTCAGGACAGATTTTCTTATCAATGGTGATTTTTTTTTTTTTGAGACAGGGTTTCTCTGTGTAGCCCTGGCTATTATGGAACTCATTCTGTAGATCAGGCTGGCCTTGAACTCAGAAATCTACCTGCCTCTGCTTCCCAAGTGCTAGGATTAAAGGCATGCGCCACCACTGCCTGGCTTCAGTGGTGATTCTTAAAATTCCAATGTCAGACACTGGAGAACAGTTGATCTTGTTTGACCTGTGACTACAGAAGCCTCAGGTTAACTCAGATATTTTCCCTGTCATTATTGCTACCAATGTACCAAATGGGAAAGATACACATGGCCCTAAATTTTGGTATAAAATAATTGATGTATAAGATTAGGGTGGGAAGATGGAGTAAATATCCTTGGTGTTGACTGAACACAAGCACAAGGGTAGGTTGTTTCAGAGATGGAATGTAGGGTGGGGAAAGAGAGAGAGAGAGAGAGAGAGAGAGAGAGAGAGAGAGAGAGAGAGAGAGAGAGAGAGAGAGAGAGGGAATGACAGGTAATAGAAGGAGGGAGGAAGGGAGACAGAGACAGAGAGACACACAGAGAATCAGACACAGGTTTTAGTAACTGTTTTTTTTTCAACTACCAAAGCATAATGTAGAGATTTTTCTGGACCCTTAGTGTCCTCTCATTTAGATCCATCTAGCCTAATAATTAATTTTATGTTAACTACCTATTTATCCCATGGCAATGCAAACAAAACAAAACAAAACAAACAAACAAACAAAAAACAAAAACCCGCTTTTATTTTACTCTGTAGCTTAGAAACTAATTCTGTCAATTACAAAATAAAGTAGCTTAATCCCCAGGCTATTTTTGTATCTCCATATACGAAAGGTTGGGTGTTCAGGCTACTTAATAGTGTAAAATGAAAGAAAGTAGCCATTTCTTCTCTAATGGAGCTTCTAGAAGCTTATGTAATGACTGTTAGCGGGACTTATCTTAGTCTGACAATGTGGTATTGCTTCAGTTCAGTGTCTTTGGTGAGTTGGACCAAAATTGAATATAGATCAGATCTTGAACTTGGCTGTGGAACAAATTGCTCTGATTGTGTGGGATTACATGGTGCATGGATTTTAAATTAAGCACTTTCTTGCCCTATTAAATAGTGTCGACAGTGCTGCTGTGGAGAGTTATTTTCATTTCTTGATTATTTTCATACATATTTTTCCTTTATTAATCAATAGCCTTTTATGTAGGTGTGATAGCGACCCAGAAATTCATCACTCTGAGGAGTTTATTCAGATTTTGTGAAATTTCAGAGCAACCCAGAAATTCATCACTCTGAGGAGTTTATTCAGATTTTGTGAAATTTCAGAGTATTTCCCTTCCTCCCAATTTGTGTGTCTCATTGCATCAAACTTACAAGTTTGTTGAGAATTAAATCTGCCCTTTCAGTGGTGCCTAAGCAGCTACTTATTTGAGGTCATGTTACTATTTCCTTTTGATTCCTTGTGGATCCAGTTCCAAGCCACTTTCTGATTGTCCATGGTCTTACAGTATTGTAAGGAAGTATTATTATTATTATTATTACAGTATTATCAGGGAGTATGAGGTTCTGAGAACTAATGGGGAGGTGTTAGGATGAAGACTGCCACATCCTGTACTTAGTGGTGGACACCAACAGCTTTAGTCACTGAGGGTGCCAGTACAGAACTGTTCACAGGCACTAGATATGGCAAAACTCTATATGCACGGCTTAGTCATAGTCATAGAGTCCAACCTAGCAAATATTTAGAACCCATTCTGTGTGTGTGTACATTCAATTAACGAGCATATCTTTGATATTGTGATGTCTAAGCATGTGCAGGTCCTCATGTACCTATCAAGATGACTGAGTCTTGGGATGTTTCCTACTGCTATGGCAGTTCCCTCAAGACAAGGAAAAGAGATTCACTTGGCTCACAATCTAAGAGAGAAATCCTAGGTCATGACAATGGCATTTGTCTGGATCAAAATCTAACTTGTCTTGATGCAACTTCTTCTGTTCACAGTACAAGGTAGACAAGGAGGTGGCCATGACACCCTCTTCTACAGTGACCTACTTGGTCCTAGGGAGTGAGTTCATTCATGTAAGAAAGGTTTGAATCCATTCTGGAGGATTCTACCCACTTGGCATTGTCCAGCCTCCAAGTGGTAACAAGATCCAGACTGAGTTTCAGAGCCTTCCACTTGACTGCTATCACCCTATGGGCATCCAGCCTGGTCTACCTATCTATCTTCAGAACACATTATTTAACCTCTGCATGGACCAGTGGTGCTCCTAATGGGAAAGCTGCCCTCACACCAAGAGATTGGACAGGCCTAGTTGAGAGGACAGCCAAGAAGACAGCCAGCATCCCCAGGTCCTGGTTATATGTACGGTGGAGCTTTGAATTAACCTTTTTCCCCAGTCCTTAATCCAAGCAGAACTATTTGAGCTTCCAGGCTCAGAAGAGCTTTGAGATCCTAGCAGGTGTGCGGTCCAGCCAATGCCTGTAGAGCAGTGGACCTTGTCACCAGACAGAAAAACTGGCAAAGTTGTAGCAAGTTCAAAACCCTGATAAATCTCATAATTGAGAATGGTAGGAGTTTGAACTAGCTCCCCAACAGGTTCCTGTCCTGGAGCACGTGACCCCAACACCCTTCTAGGAGTACTATAACAACAGGTCATGTAGCATGGATCCCAGAGTTCTCCATGCTAATGAGGTATCTAGATGGGCCATGAGTGTTTAACTAATGAGCTTCCCTTCCTGGTCATCCCCTCCTGCAAAAGGTAATTTCTGGTTAACCCTGAGTAAGATGTATACATCTTCATTCACCATGAATAAAACAGTTTGGACAAACAAGGACTGACTCCTTCATCAAGGACTGCTGGGAGTGGGGTGGGGTAGGGTGGGATAGGGGCTTCATCATATAGAGCAGTGCCTAAGTCTCCTGTAAAAGCCCCTCCGTACTCCTGGCACCCACTCAGAGCTAAGCTGGAATCTGCCCCATCCTGGGCTCATCGTGGACCCCCAGACTTCCAGTTCCCAACTCCTCTAGGTCTCGAGCAACATCTGGGTGCAGTATTCTGGAGTTTGAGAACCACAGCCTTTGTCCCAGTCCCTGCTGTTACTCACCTGGAGAAACAATGGCTGAGACCCACATCTTAGACTGCGTTTTGCCTTCCCTGAGTGAAATGTCCTTGGCCCGGCGCCCCAATGTCAAGGCAGAAATCCAGCCTAGCTCTCCTGCATTTTGCCTATCTTGAATGGTACATAGGCAGCTTTCTGACACCCCAGCAGCAAGGTAAAACCACAGATCTACAAATGCCCTTCTCCACTGTCTTCAGTGCAGCCCTGGATGTTAAGACCATAAGCTACAGCTGATAGGGATCTGTCTGCTCCCTACTGCTGTTCTCAAATGGACTAAAGGGCCAGGTGTGGCTTGTGACCACATAGTTGACTGAAAGGACAGTGACCCAATAATATCGGCAAGATGGCAGCAAGAATAATCCTTGTGTGCATATACCCATGTGCATGTCTGCCTGCAGGAGGTATGTATGTTCATGTGTGTGCACATGTACATGTGTGAAGTGTGTATGTCAAGACCAGATGGTAACATTGAATGTCCCTCCCCTGGTGTCCACTGTTTTTTACTAAGACAGGGCCTTTCACTTGGACACAGGTCTCAACAGTTTGGCTAGGTGGGCTAGCTAAGGCGCTCCAAGAATCTGCCTGCCTCTACCACCTCAGCACTGGGATTGCAAGTGCTCACTGTCACACCCGACCTTTATGTGGATGCTGGTGATCAAACTCAGGGCTTCCAGCTTTTATCGCAAGCACGTTACCAACTAAGTCATATCCACAGCCCAAGAACGCTCTTGAGAGTGACATTTTCCATCAGACACATTGACATTGTGGAGTGTTCTTAACTTTGAGGATGTGCCCAATATCTCTTACGGTCCTTCCTTAGGTGACTGTGTGCTAAGTGAAATAAACTAGTCTCTAAAGAGAAATGGCACATGATTCCACTCAAAAATGCTAAAATATTAGTAAAATTTCTCTAGTTGGCCCCCAAGTCACTAACTTACTGTAACAAGCTGAGTTCAGAACAAGAGAACACAGGTGGCCTTTCTGTGTATCCTTTATAGCAGTTAGGCACCATGAGCTAATGGATCTTGTGTGTGGTACTGTGAGAGACCTCTTTGGCTGTGACTCTGCAGGTATACCTTTCCTGCATGCACCTACCCAGCATGACATTTCTAAAGTCCATTAATCTATGCTGATTATGCTGATTATGCTGGATGGAGGTTGTACAAAAAAGGAGTACTATTGTCTCAGGAGAAGTCACTGTTGGCTTTGTATCCAATAATTCAACTGGGGGCTGGGTTCCCCTGAACAGTTTCCTAACAGAGGCTAGTTATCAAAAAGATCAAGGTAAGTTTACAAGGGGGAGACAGACAGAGGGTAAGTTAAGTCAGTTTGCAATGTCAGTGATATAGTAAGTGGTGAGTGTGCCCATTATACTCAGATGGAACAAGAATTAGAGTGGCCTGCAAACACAGGGAGGTTCCTGCAGAATGAGGGAGCTAGGGTCAAGATACTCTGCTCCTTTTTCCTGTAGCTCATTCTTTTTCTAGGGAACACTTATATCCCCCATAATTCTCCCTATAATGAACCAGAAGACAAGTGTTTTCCTGTGTTCTCTACGCTGCTCCAGTGAATTAATTCAGAGAGTATGTTGTGGAAACTGTGACTCACAGCTGATTGCACAGAAGTCTCAGTACCACACCTGACAACAAAAACATTCTGTGAGAGTACTGTGGGGGAAAATGAGTCTGAGCTTTCTTAGTACCCTGATACATTGCTATTTTGGTTGTTATTTAATTGACTCCCACTAGCTGCCAAGGGAGCAGGGCATGCTGCTGGAGCTAATGTGACGTCATGCTAAGTATTTCATACCTACCTCATGTAATTTCAAAAAGGGATTCTATGCAAGTTTTCTTTTAACTCTGTTTCACTAATGAGTGGAGTAGTGTAGCCCAGGACATGGAGCCTGCCCACAAAGGTTCTGTTCCTTTGTCCTCACCCTACCCTGGAAATGATTATCTCTGACACACATACCAAGTCCCTAGGATCTAGCAGAAACCAGGTTCTTGGATCAAAGCAAAACGAGTAGAATGTTCAACTTTTTTTACTTAAATATTTTCATATAAGTTCATTCACCTTTCTTTTCTTTTCTTCCTTCCTTCCTTCCTTCCTTCTCTCTCTTCCTCTTTCTTTCTTTCTTTCTTTCTTTCTTCCTTTCTTTCTTTCTTTCTTTCTTCCTTTCTTTCCACATTCCAACCACAGTTTTCTCTCTCTCCCCTCCTGCCAATCACTGCTTTCTACCTCCTCTCTGTCCAGTCACTTCCACTCCTCCTTCCTTTCTCTTCAAAAAAGAATAGGCTTCCCACAAATATGAAGCAGCCATGGCACATCAAGTTGCAGTAAGACTAGGTACCTCCCCTTGTATTAAGACTGGACAGGGCAACCCCAGAGGAGGAAAGGGGTTCTAAAAGCAGTCAACAGGGTCAGAGGCAGCCCCCACTCCCACTGTTAGAAGTTCCACAAAAATACAAAGCTACACAACTGTAACATACATGCAGAGGGCCTAGATCAGTCCCATGCAGGCTCTCTCATTGTAAGTTCAGACATTTTTTAAAGAAAATGTTAGAAGATAAGTGGACGCCTGAGGCTGATCCAAGCACATGTGGGTAGTATCCACAGGACACTGGTTGTCAGGGTATCTTTGGGTGCTTCCTGGCCAGGCTGTTCTCCTCAAATACTATACATGTCCCATGAAAAGAGTACCACTTCCCACTGGGGGGCACAGACATCTTTGTTAGTACGCCCCAGCCAGGGATTATATGTCCTAGTTACTGGCGAACTATGGCACTGTCATTAACCCAGACAACACAAGACAAAGAACTCAAATGTTGACTTCCTTCTGGTACTGACCAAGTTAAGAGTCCATCCAGGTCATTTTCTGATCTAAATCCACACCCATTATGATCAGTAGCATGAAGGCTAGACAGCTCCAATGATGTGTTCTGGGCTTGCCCACAAGATACCTCATTTCCCATGGACTTTGGGCCACACTAGAGTAAGTCCTTTGGCTCCATAGGTCATCCACCAGTAGGGCGCAGGTGTGTCCTCATGAAACATCAGAAGAATTGTGGGAATGTCAGCCTCTTCAACAAATCGTGCTGGGCATGCCTCAAACAGAAAATTAAATAGAAACTGAGTCTTTCCCCCAAATAAAACTCAGATAAGACCCCAAAAGCACAGAAAACAACCCTAAAATAGACAGTCAGACAACTGTAAACCTTAAGTCTTTTAAGCAGGAGAAGTAATCTGTAAATCACAAAGAAACGATTAACATCCAAAATAAATAGGGAATTTATATAACTAATAATTAAAATATGATTAAAAATTGTGAAGCTTGCCAGGTGTAGTGGTGCATGCCTTTAATCTTGGCACTTGAAAATCAGAGGCAGGAGGAACTCTGTGAATTTAAAATCAACCTGGTCAATAAGACAAGTTCGGGCCACCCAATGCTACATCATGAGATTCTGCCTAAGTAACAGGATGGCTGAGTTTTTTCTTGTTGCTTTCACACATAATATACTCCAGCCTATATGCAAATGGATAATAGCAAGATGATTGCTTGATAGACTGTAAATAGATGATAGACACATGATTGATAAATAGATAATGAATAGATAATAAATAATAGATGATGGATAAACAGTTGATAGACAAAAGAATCATATTTAGAAGAATACATTCATTTATAAAGTGAGCACTTGCTACATAGAATGAGTTAAATAGTATTTATTCAAATTTACACATGTTAAAGAGAGATGTAATTTGTTCACATGTAAGTTATACACTGTTGGCTAATTCAAGCAAAGCAATTTCTGTGAAAATCTTGCAGGCATTTGATTTTTTTTTCTCTTTGCACAGGAACCTTATCTGACTCCCTGGGCCAAAAGCCAAACATGTAGTTTATCAGGGAATCCACTCTAGTCTCCAGGAGAAACTAAACAATGGCAATTAAAAGAATGGAAAAAGATTTTTAGGGGAAAATTAAAGTTTCTAGATGCTTCTCCCATGTTAATGAGCTCAGCATGGAGCCTCTGCTTCATCACTGGCATAGGCAGGCCTCTGACATCGAATAGAGGGCTTCACGTGAGAGGATGTTCTCTTTTGTACCACACAGGGCCCCAGGTTGTCAGAAATCCAAAACATTTGCATTCTTGGATGTGATACACAGACTCTCTGAGGAGTAACAGCAACAAAACAAAGCATGGGAACAGGAAACATTGTGTCTGACCTGGCCCATGATTCTCAGGACAGCCATGTCTGAGGCCAGATGGGCCAGATGTGTGTCAGGACACTGAGGGTCTCAGGGAGCCCTGAGTACTGCACTGTGGAGAAGAATAGCTGTTCAGGAAGGGATGCTCGCTATGATGGGGCAAGATGGGAGATAGGGTAGGGTTGTGAGGGGTGATTGGGGTGGGAGTCTCAGGGGTGGGGGTGGGGCAGCCAGGGATGAACACACAGCACTCTGGAGTTGTACTCTAGGAAATGCATCACAGGTTGGAAACTCAGATTCTCCATTCTTGTTGCTGATTTCTCTTATAAAAAGCAAAGTAGAGATAGTGACTGGAAAACAATGGTTTGTGTCTTTATTATTCATCTGTCTATTTTCCTCTGATAGGATTTTTGCTGAAAAAAAAAAAACTGGGTAGATGTGACACTTAACTCTTTTTCTTAGCTTCATTTCTGCTGCAAAGATAAAATACTCTGACAAATAGCAATTTTGGGGAGGAAGAGTTTATTTGACTTACAATTTCAGGTCAGGGTTTGTAATTTCAGGCAGGATCTCCAGGAGCCAGTTATGTCACATCAACAGTTAAGGGTAGAGAAAATAGATATACCGTTGCTTGCTGCTTAAGCTCAGTCAGCTTTCTCTACTCTTTATTTTATTTTTTTTACTGAATATTTTCTTTATTTACATTTCAAATGTTTTCCCCTTTCCAGGTCTCCCCTTTGAAAACCCTCTATCCCCTCCCCTGTCCCCTGCTTATATGAGGGTTCTCCCCCACCCACCTACCTACTCCATCTTCCCACCCTTGCATTCCCCTACACTGGGCCATTGAACACACTTAGGCCAACCAAGAGCCTCTCCTCCCTTTGATGTCCAACAAGGTCATCCTCTGCCACATACTCAGCCAGAGCCATGGGTCCCTCCATGTGTACTCTTTGGTTGGTGGTCCAGTCCCTGGGAGCTCCTCAGGGACTGGTTTACCCTGCTGCTCCCTCCATGGGGCTGCAAACCTCCTCAGCTCCTCTACTCTTGATGTGGTGAGTCCCAGTCTGTGAAATAATGCTGCTCACATTGACAGTGAGTATTCTTACCTTAACTGATAATCAAGACAATCCCTCCTAGACATGTACACAAGCCTACCTGACCCAGACAATTTTTCAATTATCATTTTCTAGATTCTAGGTTGTATCAAGTTGATGATTAAAGCTAACCACCACAGTGTCAAAACTCACATTTCTTTCTTATTACACAACCAAAATGATTAGTTTGGTAGAAATAGGAAATTAAGGTAAAATTAAAATGCAGGTTAGGGACCCAGTCTGCATGGGCCTTTGAATGACAGTAACTACTTGGAGGTGGCACTGTGTCAGGAGCAGAGCTTCCAGGTTTGATTCAGAGCATCAGAAGAGATGTTGAAGAGATGCTGAAGTAAGCTTTCCTTGAGTAAGACACTATGTGGTATGATAGCCTAGGGTTCTCATTTCTCTTGAGCAGTAGTTCTCAATCTGTGAGTTGTGACCCCCACAGGGGTCACATATCAGAGATCTTGCACATCATTATGAATCATAACAGTAGAAAGTTACAGTTATAAAGAAGCAACAAAATAATTTTACATTTGGGCGGGGCACAACAACATGAGGAACGGTATTAAAGGGTTGCAGAATTAGGAAGGATGAGAACCATTGCTCCAGAGGATGCTGTGAGTCCTACAGAAACCTGCTGTTCACCATTGACATAGCCAGCAGGTGGTCATGTAGGGGATCAGGACAACTGCTCAAACAGGACTAAAGTAGAGAGTTATGCTCCCAGCTTGCCATGCAGTGCCCACACAATGCATCAGCTATAGGGTCATGCCACTGACTTCACATCAGACCCTGAGAAGCTCTGGAAGGGGAAAATGCCTTTAAAGGCAGAGGATTAGGAAGTGAGCATCTCCACCTACAGGCCTGGGACAGGGCAGGGTTGCAAATGCAGGAGCATGCATTTCAAGGTTCCTGGCTTTCAAGCCATCCCTAGTTGGTGCTGTGAGTCCACTCTACTCAGAGTGGGATGTATTGCTTGGGCAATGAGTCCCGATGAGTTTACAGCATTCTCTCAAAATGGAGAGAGGAAGCCCACCCTGACCTTGCAGAGAGCAGAAAGAGATTTTAGAGATTGTTGTTCTCTAATTTTTTTAGAGAAATTTAGACTTGTTATAAAAGACACAAGAGGGTCAGAATAGTGTGAGGTAAGCTCAAGTACACAGAAGGCCCAGAAGTAAAGAACAGGATACACCCAAAGAATGTGGCAGAACCCAGAAAAACAATTCAGTGATACCTTCCAAGCAAGAAAGGGGAAATGTCATGGTGTGAGATGTGAACACAGCATGGAAGAAGAGTTTGGAATATTATAGCAGTTGGGGGAAAATGAAGGCAAAGTAAGCTGGGTGAGAAGGGAAAACTCATGTGTGTATTTATGACTGTTGGAAACACAGCAACTTACTAGTGCCTTGGAACCAGGACTATCAACACAGTGACTAATGAGTTATCAAGAAAAGTTTCTTCAATTTTTTTTTTCTGTTACAAGAACAAAGAGTGTATATAGGCTTAACAGTGACCTGACCAGTTCTTAAAACAAAGAAACAAAAAACCCACAAATATTCAGGGAGTATACATACATACATACATACATACATGCATGCATACATACATACATACATACATACATGCATGCATACATACATACATACATACATGCATACATGCATACATACATACATACATGCATACATGCATACATACATACATGCATGCATACATACATACATACATGCATACATATATGTATATATATCTATGTATGTATACATATATTATATATTATATTATATATATGTATGTACATATTATAATATATAAACTATATTCTAAAGTCTGAACAAACAAAGAACACCAAAACCCTGTAAAGCCCAATTTAGAGTATTCCGAAGCTGTGTACCAGATTAATACCTAAGGGTGCTCTGAATTACAGTGTGAGATCAGGGTAACACTAGCCTAAACTCCCCAAAGATAAACAGACTATCCAGCTACGATCTGAGTTCTCAGTGAGAAACTGTGTCACTGGAAGACCAGGGAAGATTGTAATTGGAACCGGAGCTATGGAATGGAGTGGTCCATCTCTAGGGACCATGGATTCAATACCAAGGCCAGAAAAACTTCTTCCATCCTGGCCTTCTGACTGTGTGGTAAAATGTCTTGGCCAATACTCCCCAGGTACAAAAGGAGATGTAAGTTTAAACTTCTGTGGCTGGTGGATATTGTCTTCTCAATCCTGTGGTGAGCTACGAGTGACCTAAAGTATCCTCCAAAATTCATGTCTGAGTTGAATTCCTTCATCATGGTGTAGGAGATGGGGGCCTTTGGGAAGTGTCCCACCAGCGGATGGTGTTGGTGACTTGTCCATCAGTCTTTTGAAGATGTGCAGAAATCCACATACACTTGCCTCTGTCTCAGGCTTGTTTTGAATTTCTTGTTTGACATATGGTGCTCCATTCATATGCACACATATATAAATATATGTAGATATATTAGTGGCTAAGAGATTTTGTTTTATATTCCTATTATTTTACTTTGGAATCACTGAATAATAATCCATGATTGTTGCTTTTGTTTGCTTTAGGGATGTGTCATGTGTCAATACATGCCCTTTCTAACTTTATCTTGGTGCACATATGGTAGCCCTCTGGTATGTAGGGATGGATGGGTGACAGAGGAGTATAAGATTACATAATGCAAAGTTATGACTATCTTTCAAAAGGGGATTTCCTAGGCTGGTGAGTTGGCTCAGTGGGTAAGAGAACTGACTGCTCTACTGAAGGTCCTGAATTCAAATCCCAGCAACCACATGGTGGCTCACAATCACCTGTAATGAGATCTGATACCTTCTTCTGGTGTGTCTGAAGATAGCTACAGTGTACTTATGTATAATAATAAATAACTCTTTGGGCCTGAGAAAGCAGGGCTGACCAGAGCAAGCCTAAATTCAATCCCCAACAACCACATGAAGGCTCACAACCATTTGTACAGCTACATTGTACTCATATACATAAAATAAATCTTTAAAAAAAGGGATTCCCTCTAGACAGCAAGCATTTGACTGTTGTTTTTTAATCAATGTTATAATTGCTATTTTTTATTTACAAATGCAAACCATTTATACTAATTGTTTATGCCTATATTTAGACTTTACCATCCTGTTTTTCCTTTGTTCATCTACTCTCACCTCTATTTTATTCTTTTCCAACTTTGCAAGGAAGTATGTAATAATTCCCCATCTTCAATGTTACTCTAGAAGATTTTTTTTTCTTCAGTTTAGAATCCTCAAGAAAAAAAAAACCTACTTATAAAACATCTGTGTCACTTAAGGGGGAGGGTTGGTTCTTCATGAGTATGTCTATTTAATTGTATTTTCCTTCTGTCACTGACCCAGACATCACTGGATTTGACTATTCTAGCAGACTCTAGTATCTATGCCAAGATAAAGCTAGCAGGGGTATCAATTGATGAATGCTGAACTTTCCTGAAGCAAACAAAACCAGTGGACATGGATTGTAACTCAGTTATTTAGCTAGATCTCTTGCTGACTGTATGGCCATACTTCTGTTCAGAATGCATTCTCCCGTGACGGTGCTATAAAGTAAATGTTAACATCCTCCAAACTCATATGCTGAAACTCTAGACCCCAGTGTGATAAAGGAGGGGTCGAAGAGACAACTGGACTCCGTGAGATGTAGTGGATGGATGGAGTCTCAGTGATGATGCTCATGCCCCAGAAGATCAGGAGGAGACTAGAGTCTCCACACATCCAAGAGCATGTCACACCTGACCTCAGGCTTCTGGCCCTCAGATGTCACGTGATAAATGCATGTTTGTTTTCTGAGCCACCTAGTCCATGGAGACCTGACCTGAGGAAGATAGATCTTCCCATGAAAACACAGCTGATAGCTTCAATAAGAACCACTGCAGATTATGCTCACTTGACCATGACAGCAAAGAGCAGGGAGCAAGGACTTCAGCTCTGTTCTTCTGTCCACCTACCAGTACCTCTCACTTCCCTGTATTTGCTTTATAAGTTTCAACATGTGAGTAAATCAATTTTTCTGTGAGTTAGTTTTCTTCACTTCTCTATTTTCAGCAGTGAGGATCGATGTGGCGATTGTGAGTATCCTGATGTGTCTCTCAGCGGCCTGTGCTGCCTGATATCAGAGGCAGAAACTCTGCTCCCACAGGCTTCTCAAGGTGATCAATACCAGGGCACATGTTAGAGATAAGTCAGCAGTCTCTGCTCAGTTGACATTGCCACTTAATTTGCCAAAAGATTGTTGGACACTGTAAACTTCTCCCCTTGACCCCTGTAAGCACCAGGAATTTAAAATGGGTGACTTAAAGGAATAGGGAACCTGTTTCCACAAAATCAATGATTGCTATAATTTCTGTAGAAAGTATAAATTCCAGGATTAGGAGAAACAATGCATTTTTGAGAGTCATGGGAATTGCTCATATATATTATTACTCTGTATTTATTTCATTTATTGTGTATGTGAATATGGAGATTGGAGGACATCTTTCAGGGATCAGGTCTCGTCTTTTACCATGTGGATCCCAGAGAGAAAACTAAGGTCGTCAGCCTGGGCTGCAAGCCCCTTTTCCAATAAGCCCTTTCTCGGGTCCTGTTCATATATTTTATATGGATGACAGTTGTTTCATGTGATATTTTATTAGATATGTTTAAATAAATTAAGCATTTTATTTTGTAAAAAATTAATATTTATAACACAATGGAAATGGCTTCCTTATACTTGCACAGACAGTATAAAAATCATTAATAAGTAATATACTTTACAATTCTTTTAATGGGAATATGCCAGCAGCTAAGCACTGTGGAATGCTCCCTGTGAACATGTTCCTGACAGCAGCTTTGCTGAGTGACAGAGTCGGCTTATATTTCACTACATACCCAACTTTCCTCAAAATGAGTGTGTTCATATGCTCTCCAGCTAGCATTGATTGGGATTCTCTAGGCAGCTTGTGATAACTTCACTACTACAGTGAGATATTACTTTCCACTGATTGATGGTCTTCCACATCTGCTTATGTCTGTACACAGTCAGCTTTCCCCATCTGCAAGGGTGTACACCTATCTGCTATAAACTCACTGGTCTTCCAATGGTCCCTCTATAATTTTCTTTTTGAGCCAGGCTTGTACATTCTAAGTACCTTGCTTGCATCTTAATTTTGCTTATGTTACATACTATAAAAGTTATAAAATGGCATGGTGGTTTAAATATGCTTGGCCCAGGGAATTGTACAATTTGGAGGTAGGGCATTGTTAGATAAAGTGTGTCACTGTGGGGCATGGGATTTAAGACCCCTGTCCTATCCACCTAGAAGAGAGTCTTCTGTTTGCCTTCAGAACAAGATGTTTAGCTCTCATCTCCTCCTGTACCATGCCTTCCTGGATGCTGCCATGTTCTCACTTTGTTGATAATGGATTGAACCTCTGAACCTGTAAGCCAGCCCTAATTAAATGTCATCCTTATAAGAGTTGTCTTGGTCATAGTTTCTGTTCACAGAAGTAAAACACTAAGGCAAATGGTGATTAAGTCAGAATCAGAAAATACTCTTTTTACAAAATATACATTTTAAACATACTATTTAAACTATGAAGTACTTGACAACTGTGGGATTCAAGCAACAGAACATTGACAAATCACTAAAACATTCTTGAAACACTATTCAGATCCTCTGTTTTGGGTATCTGCATGTAGCCTGTAGTAGACATTATCTCCTGTGTGGGTGTCAGAATCAAATGAACTCATGAAACCACAGTGCTAATCACTATGCAAGTGTATTAAAAAGCCTAATGAAAATTAGAAATGTTTTGTTGTTTTGTTCTGTCTGGGTTTTGGTTTTTGATAACAATTATGCTAACATCATAAATCATCATGGGATTAATCTCGTGGGTTAAAAATATTTATTCTGTCAGTAGTTGCAATACATTTTTAATCAAATACAAGATGTGCTTTTTGCTCTTTTTCTTTACTTTTTTTGATATTTGCACTTTAAAGTTAGTAATAATTTTGCCCTTTAAATATTAATTTTGTTGACTATTTTTATTTCCTACATGTATATAACTCATTTGATTACTCTTTCTTCTCATTTCCCTCTCTTATTTCCCTACCCCGACCCATCTCTCTTAATATTGCTAGCTCCACCCCTGACAGGCCCTTTCCAGATCCATGACTTTTGATTTCATTTTGTGACCCATTTTGTTTACTTGGGGCCATCTGCGTGGCTATTACATTGTCACAATAATGTGAACTACACATTATTGTCTGGTGGTGTCAGAGGTGAAGACTCAAGTGAAGACAGAGAGTTCTTGGTCCTTAAATCTGTAAGTAACAAATAGCACAACACCAAGAGACAGAGACCATTGGATCCCTCCTCCATCCGCAAGTAACTGTAGCTGTTCCATTCTTTTGCAGCTGGTGATGCAGATATCTACACTGCCACTGTGAGTTTGTGATTACAATGTCTGTGTCCTACCAACAGATGTTAATTTACTGCCCTCTTTTTATTTGCTGATTTTTAAATTCTTTCCATCTCCTTTCCGACAATCTCCCTTAAGTCTTAGAGAGATGGTGTAAATGACCTTTTAGGGTTGAACACTTAAGGGTCACCTATTTCTTGGCATCTTCTGCAGCTATGACTCCTCATTCATCATGGCTCACTAGAAAGAGAAGCTCCTCTGGTGAAGGCTGAGAGCAGTGTTTGTCTACAGGCATAAACATGAGTACATGTTTATGTATTAAAAGACAGTTTGATGCTATATTCACTAAACAAAATGACATTATTCAGTCCCCTTACCCTGGACCTGTGATCTCCCCTACCGTGGGATTTTGACCAAGTACTACTACCAGACTTGGAATCTTTTCTGTGGGGAAAATCTCAAATTCAACCAGAGGACAGTTGGTTACATCCCTAAAAGTAATGCCACTTGTGCATAAGTACACAGACACATCTTGTTTGGTTGGTCAATCTCATAAATCATATAATTTACTTATTCATAACTGGCTAAAATTGCTGATATCTTTTATCTTTCAGCAGCCTGAATATCTAAGAGAAATAGCCAGGGAAAATGAGACTGTCAATTTAGCCCCCATTTTCTCTGTGTCCTGCAACCAATATGTGCAGTTTCTTTATCAATAGGATATCATTATCTAGTTTTGGAAGGCAACCAAATAAAATGATAAAAGCTTGCACAGTTTGGGGTTAATTCTCTTTGACCAACAATTCATTAGGAGGTAACATGTATTTCACACACACACACACACACACACACACACACGTGTGTGTGTGTGTGTGTGTGTATATGTGTGTGTATTACATATAACATATACATTTACTTAGTTACAGGTTGGTAGACTTCTTTACTTAGTTACAGGCCAGTAGAATTTCATGTGGATCTGTCAATCATCATTACTTTGTTGAACCCTCCAGTACTGGCTGGCTTTGTGTGTCAAGTTGACACAAGCTGGAGTTACCACAGAGAAAGGAGCCTCCCTTGAGGAAATGCCTCCATGAGATGCAACTGTAAGGCATTTTCTCAATTAATGATTAAGGGTAGGAAGATCCATTGTGGGTGGTGCCATCTCTGGGCTGGTAGTCTTGGGTTCTATAAAAAAGCAAGGGGAGCAAACCAGGGGAAGCAAGCCAGTAAGTAACATCCCTTCACGGCCTCTGCATCAGCTCCTGCTTCCTGATCTGCTTGAGTTCCAATTCTGACTTCCTTTGGTGATGAACATCAATAAAAGTATAAGGGGAATAAACCCTTTCCTCCCCAACTTACTTCTTGGTCATGATGTTTTGTGCAAGAATAGAAACTCTGACTAAGACATCTCCTAAACTCTTTGTCCATCCTACCTCCCACTCCATCTTGGCTTAAACATTTAGACACCCACAACCTCCTTTCTGTTCCTGTAATTTGCACTCTATTTCCCCTAGTTCTTAAGCCATCATCTTCCCAAAGCCTTATTTCTGATTTTCTGGCTTCTTAGGAATTCCAAGTAGATCATTAAAATTAGAAATTCAAATGTATACTCCTGGAGGGGGGAGCCAACAGGGGTTTGTTCTTGTTGGTTTTGTTTGTTTGTTTGTTCCTGGGAGGGGAAACTGGGAAAAGAAAAATCATATGACATGTAAATAAAGAAAATATTTAATAAGAAAATTTATGAAATATTATAACAATAAAAAAATAAAAAGCTGAGACAACTGATAAAAAAAGAAATTCAAATGTAATATCCACCAATGAGTGAGAACTCACTTTTTTCCTATGTCTGGGTTACATCATTCAATATAATATTCTCTAATTACATCAACTTACCTGAAATTTTCATGAATTTATTTTATCTTACAGTTGAATAAATTCCATTGTCTGCATGTCCCACATTTTCATCTCTTGTACCTACCCTTTCTGGTCCCATTCAGTACAATGCTTGGAATCTTAGCTAAAACAACCAAACAAGAGAAGGAAATAAAAGGAATACAAATAGGAAACAAAGTCAAAACAACCCTGTTTGCAGATGATATGATGCTATATATAAGAGATCTCAGAGACTCCATCAGAAAACTGTTAGAACTAATGAATATATTCAGCAAGATGCAAAATTAGCATAAAAAATCAGTACCCATTCTGCAACATCAATGAAAAACATACCAAGGAAAAAAATTATCCTTGGGAGATAAAGACTCCCATTCACAATAACATAAAATAGTTAACACTCTAGAGTGAACCTAACAAAATTTATAGAATCATTAAAATGAAAATTTTAAATCTTCCCCCATGCTCATAAATTAGTAGAATTAATATCATGAAAATGAACTTGCTACCAAAAGCATTGCAAAGATTCAGTACAGTCCCAGTCAAAATTTCTACACTGCTCTGCACAATACAAAGAAACAATCTTAAAGTCAAATGAATGCAAAAGGTCCTGGATAGTCAACCGTCAATCCCCAGAAAAATAATAATGTTGAGGATATCAGTAGACCAATCTCCACTTGTATCATAGAGCAATATCAAGAAAAGCAGCATGGAACTGATACAGAAACCAACATGTCCATCAGTAGAAGTCTAAACAACTATAGCCTCCCAATTTTTTTTAAAACAAATTTTCTGGTGGTTTGAAGTAGGAAAGCAGACATTAGAACATGGAGGGTTAACTGGGTTGGCAATTGGGAGGGTAGGGTAAAGGAGAGACAAACTGGGTATGGGCAAGGGTAACTATACTTGTTAGGGTTACTATTGCTGTAGTGAAACACCATGAACAAAAATACTTGGGAAGAAAAGAGGTTATCTGATTTACACTTATGGATCACTGTTCATCACTGAAGGAATTCAGAACAGAAACTCAAACAGGGTAAGAACCTTGAGGCAGGAACTGATGCAGAGCCATGGAGAGGTGCTGCTTAATGGTTTGCTCCTCCTGGCTTGCTCAGCCTGCTTTCTTTTTTTTTTTTTTTTTTTTTTTTTTTTGGTTTTTCGAGACAGGGTTTCTCTGAGTAGCCCTGGCTGTCCTGGAACTCACTCTGTAGACCAGGCTGGCCTCGAACTCAGAAATCCACCTGCCTCTGCCTCCCAAGTGCTGGGATTAAAGGCGTGCACCACCACCGCCCGGCTTCAGCCTGCTTTCTTATAGAACTCAGAGCACCAGCCCAAAGGTGTCACCACCCACAATAGTCTACATCTTTCCACATCAATCACTGTATCAATGCTCTACAGGCTTGCCTACAGCCCAACCCTATGGAGGGATTTTCTTAATTAAGGTTCCCTCCTCTTAGATAATGTAGGTGTGTGTCAAGTGGAAACAAACTAGCCAGCATAGTAACTACCACTAAAGCTCTTTGAGAAAACTGTGTGGATTTACTACTGTAGAAATTTCTTAAATATGCATGCGTTCTTTCATATTTTTATAATTTTATTTTAATATTTTGTTCTTTGAGAGTCTTGCAATATATACAAAGGGATATAATCATGTCTACCCTCATTTCTCTCCAACTTCCTTTGAACTACTCCCAACATATCTATGTCCAACTTTATGTCCTTTTTGAGCTGTGAGGATCCACCAAGCCCAATTAATAGTGTCTTTATGGGCACGTATGTGGGGCCATTCACGAGAGCATGAAAAATATATCCATACCTACAGCCTCAAAGAAAAATGAGTTCTCCCCCACTGGTACCTACCCACTGTCATCACCTCCTTAGGAAGAGTTTTGGGACTGGAGTTCTTTTCTTTCATCTGTGCTGGAATTTTGGCTGGCTTGATCTTGTGCAGGTAACAGGTACCATCTGCTCTGGGCTCAGGTGTGCAATAGACATGTCATATACAGAAGACACAGCATTACACAGTCCTCACTCCATCCTCCAGCTCTTAGGTTCTTTCTGTTCTCTTGTCTTGTAATGCTCTCTGAACCTTGACAAGGTGTGTGTGTGTGTGTGTGTGTGTGTGTGTGTGTGTGTGGTGTGTATGTGAGAGAGAGAGAGAGAGACAGAGACAGAGAGACAGAGACAGAGACAGAGAGAGACAGAGAGAGGGGGGATTTATTTATGGCTAAGCGCTCACATCTGCGTCTTTGTACTTCAAATAGTTACGAATTTCTTCATTCACTCTTAACTATTGATGCAAAAAGAAGCTGCTCTGGCCAAGCATGAGAGAGATTATATCTATAGACACATAGAAACAATATTTAGAAGGAAATTTGACATTAACTTTTAGCCAAACAACAATATCAAGTTCTTTTCTAGAGCCTATGACCTCCCAGGAATTTGCATTTGAACATGATTAAGTGCCAAGTATAAAATATCTTCCTATGTAGCAGGCTTCAAATACAACCAAAAGCTGGTTAGTTTACTGTACTGCATGCCATAACAGCCTAATTTTTGACATGTTTGATTTTTAAAAAAGAGAACAAAAACATACACAGGAAGAAAGATGGAGTCTTAAACAAATGATGCTGGTAAAACTAAATGTTCATGTGTAGAAGACTGAAAACCAACCTCTGTCTCTCATGCACAAAACCAACTTTAAATGGCTGAAAATCCACAATATAAAACTATAACATCTGAAACTTCTTGGAAGACAAAGTGGGGGATGTAAAACACAGAGGCAAAGGCAAAGACTTCCTAAGGGTTCCCCAGATATCCAGAGAATAATACCAAAGCTTCACAAGACCCCATGAAACAAAAAAGCTTATTTATAGTGAAGAGGCAGCCTACTTAAGAGTGGGGGTAAAGTAATTGGCAGTTATCCATCTGATAGAACATTAATATTTAGAATATATAAAGAAGTTAATTAGCCGTCAGAGAAAGGCAAATTTAAACTACTTTGAGATACCATCTCACCTCAAAGCAGAAGTCAAGTGTGCGGAAACTAAACTGTTTAAAGTCCACAACCTACCATGTTCAGATAGCTCTTCTGAGCTAGTCATAATAAAATGGAGGGCCTCCCTTTTCCAATAATGCTTCCTCTTCTATCCCTGATCTAATCTGGGCAGCCCAACCCCCAAACCTTCTACCTGAGGAAGGACATGTAGTCTTTGGCAACTACAGGTTCAGGTCCAGCAAGTACCTGGGACTAAAGGAATGTCTCTCCATGCAAATGAGGCACTCAGTATTTTAAGCTCCAGCCAGTGATTTACATTCACCCTGAAAACTCCTTCCCACTTTGCAAGGTTCATATATAGCCCTTGTTAACCCTGAATAAAGTGTATGTGTACAGGCTGTCTCGCTGCATATCATCTTGGAGGGCTGTTAACACTGAGATCCTCTGAGAAGGCCTCCCTCCCCAGCCCCAGTTACTGCCAGACTGAGATCCTGCTGACCCACAGAACTATGATTAAGAGACAAGAGGAGCTGGGCAGTGGTGGTGCACGCCTTTAATCCCAGCACTTGGGAGGCAGAGACAGGCGGATTTCTGAGTTTGAGGCCAGCCTGGTCTACAGAGTGAGTTCCAGGACAGCCAGGGCTATACAGAGAAACCCTGTCTTGAAACACCAAAACAAAAAAACAAAACAAAACAAAAAAAAAAGAGACAAGAGGAGGATCAGAGTTTTGGGGAAAAATCACAAGCACCACGTCAGACCATGAAGGTGGTAAACAAAAGTTCCTGAAATAGTCGAAATAGTCCAACAAGCAGGCTGAGGAGATGATGAGGAAAACAAGTCTTTCAAGTAGAGACAAAACAAGAGGTAGAAGAAACTCTAATGCCACTGGCCCAGGGAAGGGCCCCTGGCCTCAGGTGAATTAAGAAGCTGGCAAAAATAAGCTGATCCTCTTACTTGAGACGAGGGTGATCCTTTCATTCCTACTTCAACATCTAGATTTCCTGCCATAACATCTTTTGACACCCACAGCTAGAATGAAGCACTATCCTAGAACTCGTGGAACATTGTAATAAACTTTTATACAAAAGAAAGAAAAAGAGAGAAAAGAAAGTAAAAAGTAAGAAAGCAAGAAATGAAAAGATCTACTTATTTGTTTCCTTTGTGAAGCACCTGTAGTTGGCTGAGGGAGTGTCAACCTCCAGCATTGCTAGGAGAGAGGAAAACAAAATTCCATGCCTGCAATGACATTAAAACAAGCCAGATACTAAACTATAACAAAAATATACTAAGAATTACCAAACCACTTGTTGCCATAGAAAAAAAGTGGTAGAAGAATCATAGAAAAAATTCAAATTAGCAAACAAAGGCAGTAGTAAATGATAAAATACTAACTGATGAAAAAGATAGAATAAGAAAGACAATGTCATGTTATATAAAGGGAAAATGAGAAGAAAAAGGGGAAATGTAAATGGGGTAGAAATCAGCAAGATACACAAATTCCTGGATTACAAAATAAATAACAATCATATGAACATAATTAGGTAATGGTGTGGAAGATAGGGAACATAAAAATATTTTTAAATGAAGTAAAAACGTTATGAAACATGCAGAAAAATTCTCACTTAAAATCAAAGGCCAAGTTAGAGAAGCTGCCCTTTGAGCTTTTGTTTGGGATCTTAAAGGCCTTTGTACAAGGATCTGGGTTACAGTGTAGCTGGCTGTGCTTTGAGGACTGTCTTGTGTGTCCAGTTTGGAAGCACTGGCTTTGTTATTTTTCTGGCAGACTTCAGCATGGACCTCTTGGTCCTACTTTTTAATGGGAGAAACATTGCTGCTTCTATTTCTCTGCTCATCAGAGATAGGTTCGTTTTATTTTCATGCTGTGTTTTCAGTAGTTCAAACTAACAATCCTTTCTCTTTCACTGGTGCCTGTTTACTGTATCATTTCACTTTTAGTCTGATACTATCTATTCATGACACCAGTTTGAGTTTTGCTACACTTGACAGAGATGTCAAGAGAAATAGCCTGGATTCTCTGCCTGTTTTGCTAAGATGGTTAATTGGAAATATATGGTGTCTCACTGTTAATTTAATGATTAACCATAAATAGCCCTCTCATGGCCCTAGGAATGCCCCATTTTAACTCAAAAATTTTCCATTACATTTTCTTTCCCAAGTCTTTCTCTGTCCAGTGCTGATGACCATATCCAGTCTAGGGTCTTGGGCTCTAGCACTAGAATCTATTCAGCCTAATGCTTTCATTACTCAGTCCCACATAAACCTATACCTACCTTCTGGCTTTGAACTTCAGTTTATTGAAAAGTGCATGAGAATTTCATTTCTCCTAACTTGAGGTCTGCCATGATTCACGTCTACTGTCTACCTATCTACCTAAATACCTATGATCCATTTACTAACTTCTTTATGTCTATCACTTTTGTTTTGTGTTTAGCTTGTGAAGCCAGCCTTTATCTAGTCTACCCTGCTATCACAAGAGTCACCACATTTTTATTTTTTAAAATTAAAGTGTTATCAAGAAGTTCTTCATCTTTTCTTTCCTTACTCCAACCCTGGCCTTGCACCACTTTGCTTGCTATCTCAAATTTCCAGTCTGTATTTCTTTAATTGTTATTATGCACAAACACATGGAAACACAGACATAGACACACACACACACACACACACACACACACACACACACACACTACACATACATGTATGTCTAAATATATAAACAGAACCTGGTCGAGCCATATAGTATCACTTGTATATATATAATTTTAGGGCTGCCATCTTTGTACTGAATAACCAATTTGATTTTTTTTTTAGGAAAGACTCTCCTGCTCTCAGTACTTCTTACTTGCCTGTAGTTCTTTTTCTAGGATTGGGGTCCCATGTGATTCCCACTTCCATGCTAGCATGTGAATTGATGTCATCCTTGTTCAGGTTTTGTTTAGGCAGCCATGTTGATGATATCTCATAAATGCTGGCTGAACAATGAAGTCTTCATCTTTATGGCTTTGCATTCCAAAATCTCAAATTCATAAAAACCAAATCTTGCCCTCCAGGAGTCCTTTCAATGCAGCTCAAAGTGTTGTCTATGATGTCTCTTTCTGAAGACATGAGACAGAATAAAGTAACATGGTTCACAGGAGGGAACCTAGAAGGGAGTGAGCAAAACACTGGCTGCTGTTTTTGCTTATTTTCCTGCTCTCATTGCACCAGATAAACCATGATTTGCATACCATGGTAGAAGCCATTATTCAATGGGACAGATTGGCAGTATCTTTATACTGTCATGTATTGATTTAGTTTAATCAGTTTCATGTAAAAGCTCATAGAATACAATATCATATTGACATAAAATAACTTGTATTGAGCATAAGTGACTACTTTTTAACATAATATAACCAAATCTGATATGTTAGATCCTTGTCAGCAAAACAATAACTTCCTATGAAAAAACCCACATTTTCTTCTGTAAGAATGGAAGTGCAAATGCAGGCTACTGCCTTAGTTCAGACACTTGGTGGACAATATTAGATTAATATATTTAGCATTGGTTTACTAAATATGGGAGATGATGTTTATTTTTTGAATTATGTATTTCACAAGTTTCATGTAACAATGTAGTGATTAAGATAATAACTGTTACTATGTGACCTTCTGGCACTTGGGTATATGGCTTCCAGAGCTCTAAATGGGAAGGTTTCATAAGATCAAAATTAGGCTGGTAATCTCCTATGGAAATATTAATGAAAAAAGTAAACTGGGCACAGTAGTAGAGTTATACACACTATAGGTATGCCTCCATTAAAGTATAAACTATTTTGAAACATATGGATGTTTGTAAAGAGTGGTGTAAGACTGAAGTCTGGTCTCTGATGGGTCCTTCCTTCACAATGCTTGTCCAGAACACTAAGCAGAGTTCCTCTAATTCTTTCTAAGGGACTGTGGAAGAAAACCCAAGCATTTTATTGGAAGCTGTCTAACACATTCAAACACTATTTAGAAAATGTGTTTTGATCGACAGGTAAATGACTTGCAATGCTTTTTGTATTAATTTGAAAATGAATCAAATGAAAGCTTCAATAAGAACAAAACTGATTTTCTCTGTTGACTTTTTATTGGCAGCAAGTTTTCTAAATTAGAACTTGCTAGAAATTTCATATTAGTCTGTTTCATGCTTTTAATAAATAGCATTGTTTTACAGCCCCAGAAAGTTAAATGAACTGAAAGTTCAGATTTTCATTGAAATTGCTTAACTATGGCTCTATGATAAGGTCTTTGTGGCCTTAAGCAGGATCTGTAGGGGTATATTCAAGCAGGTTCTATTGGGATATATTCAAGCAGAACCTGTAAGGTTATATTCAGGCAGGACATGTAGGGGATATACTCAAGCAGGATCTAAAGGGGTATATTCAAGCAGGTTCTGTTGGGGGTCTCTTCAGGAAGGAAGACTGAAGCTAGACCAGCTGGAACATTGGTGCATTTGTTCTGCACAAGATCCTAGAGGTTGGTATGGGTCATACTAAGTCAAGCACTGATGAATGAGATGAATAGCAATGACTGGGTGCTTGCGATGGTGGTTGGGTAACAGCCAGCACTATGCTGTGCAGCACTGGGGAAGATTGAGTTGGATGTCTCCTGTTTGTGAAATATTTTTTCCATATGGTGCTCTAGAAGTCCTGAACACTAGTCTTACTATCCTAGCTTACAGAAAAATAAGCTACAGTTTCTCAAGGTGGCATGCTTGGTTCCTACCAAGAAGACAGAAGAAATCAGGTCGCCTGGAACTGGGGTTCTTTGCACTTGTAAGCAACCTGTAGGTGCTAGGAACCAAACCTCAGTCTTCTACAAGTGCTGTAAGTGCTCTTAATCACTAAGCCCTCTCTTCTTCCACTAAAGAATTTTCTTTAAGAAGCCTAGAACTTTTAAAAGTTCCCTGCACTTAAATTTGTTAACTATGAGGATATGGTTCTACAGTTCTGTGGGTTTCTGTAATGACAAAGAACTGAACAGCAAGGGTTATTCTTCCCCATCAAAGCTGACTGAGATGGTAACAGCTATCATTTCCCAAAGCCGTGAGTCAGTGGGTGAGAGATTCAGGGCTCAGAGAGCACAAGTTCAGACTAGTACAAGAAAAGGACCTTATGTTAAATCCTTCTAAGGCATTCATGCCTTGATCTGGTTACCCAAGCTCTTGTATGGGCTGTGTGATGTGTACATTATTTGTACCTGTGTCCTGATATTGACCCAAGGCCATGATCCTTCTTGTGACATGTTCTGATATGGATCTGGTGCTGGCATTTCTCTTTGAGGCACTTGTGTCCCAACATAGATCTTGTAGCATATTACTCTCCTGTGTCTGGATTTTGACACTGACCTAATAACATACTTTTTTTGTTTGTCTGTTCACTCTGTGGCCTTGGCATGGTTCTCCTGGTAGGCTCCTCTGTGGCACTTCGGTTCTGGCTTGGGTCTCTCTCATGACATCACACAAATCTTCAAAGCATTACACACAAGATGATAATCAATACCCCCTTGAAGTACCACAGTGAGAAGCAGTCATTAGGAGGTGATGAAAGTTGACTTCTGGGTGGGTCTTTCTACAGACAAATGAGACAACCTGACCTCTCCTGGTTGCTACCAGAATGGCCCAATCTTCAGACTGAGTGAGCCTGGCATTAGTTAATTTGTTCATCTCTGTGAACATATAACTGACAAAGGACATCATAAGGAAGAAGAGGTTTATTTAGGCTCATGATCTGACTGCAGTCCATTTTGGCACGGAAGGTTTAGTGGAGACTATAACAGTGGAGTATGGGCTAGACACCTCAGCTGATATAAAATTTGAGGACAGGAAGTAGGGCTATAATGACACTTCTTCCTATTATAGGATTTTACCTGTCCAGTCACACTAAAAATATTAGCACAGCAGGAGGCCTGTGATTGGACAGGGAAAAAGGGTAGCAGAGCTAAGAGTTACGGAGACAGAGAACATCTGGGGAGAAGGAGGAAGGCCAATATGGAGGGAGATGTGAACCAGTGTGGCTTTAACCAGTCACAGGTAGTTATGATATCATAAAGGTTAGAATATTGGGATAATTTGTCTAATCTAGGTGGGCAGCTTGTACCATTAATAATTGGCTTAATATTATATGGACATCTTGTATATTGAAAATTTAATGATATATAAATCTGACTGATTAAGTATAAGCTTTAAGAGTTTGGATTTTACCGGGTTATGTGGTATTATGATATCTAACTGCGAGGTTGGTGGTTTTATTTGGTTACTGGAATGTGGGACAGCTGACTACAGGAGTTTATGGCTGAGAAGGAACTAGTGGCTCAAGGGACAAGCAAACCAGGACTGGGAACAGCGATCAGGTGCTGCAGGGGTAAACCAGATAGAGTAGTCTGGTGGGGCCAGCGTTGGCCTGCAGGTGCTGGGCTTAGTGTAGGAACAAGCCAGGTTTTAATATTTCCCGCTTACATCTTCCAACTGCTATCTACCTCCCAAAGCTTCTACCACTTACTCAGGACAAAGTTGACTAGCTGCGAGCCTTGGAAGACAGGTTCCATTTGGAGGTGCCATAGTTGGGTTTTTCTTATAGGCCCAGGGCTTGGCACTAAGAAAGCCCCTCATTAAATACATACTATTAACAGAAAAAGACATTAGGACACATGTGCTTTAAGGAGCAGCAAGGAAGCATCATGGGAAAATGACTGCAAAGAAGCTTCTTAGGTGTTTAAACATTTCAGATGTCTAGAAAACTATTTCTGGCATGAAATATTGACCGCCTGTTGACACAGTCCAAAGGAGGTACAGCCAATGCTTAGCACTCTTTGTCCCTGACAGTCTCCCTTCCTCTCTGTATTGTTGTAGTGCCCTTTGCATAGACCACGGCAGGGAGAAAAGAACTGAACACTTGTTCAAGTTCATAAGATCCTGGCACAAAAGGCCTTCTACTTACAACAAGATTCACACAGATTTATTAAGGAAAAGGGAAGCACATGTTCATGACAGACATTTTATATAATAGAGTAGAGTGATTGGAAAATGTACCTAGGAAACATGGTGAACTCCAAAGTTATCTGAATGCATGTGAACCTGACCCCCAAATGTGATTAACGTAAGTTCTTTCACAGTCACCAACAGGTCTCCTTAGGTATTGTTCATTTTGCCAGTTACTCATAAACAGGGAGTCTTTGGCAAGTCTGTGTTCTGAGAATGTGTTTCGTAGGCATCTACATGTAAAATAAATATGGGAGAAGTAGGGGCAGGATGGAGGGCATAGCTGAACAAAAGTAAAGAGAGTCCAGACTGGAGAAGCAAAAGAGATGGACCTGGGCAGAGGTGGGGTGGGAAAATATTCCGCCCCCCCCCCCCGCACCTCCATCTTCCACATGGCATTAAAGGCAATGCTTGGAGGATCCCATTTTGGTTCAGGTGAAACTCACACTTCCTCTTGCTTAAATTAACTTTCTGTAAGTTGATCTGACCATCCTGATTCTTAGTTTGAGGAGACAGAGCCTGGAGGCAAAACTAAAGAGGATGGCCTGTAAGTGAGTTCACACTAGCATGCCAACTGAGTGAGGCCTTCACATACACACCTGCTTCAGCCACAGAGTGCCACCTGCCACCTTCTGTGATGGTATATTCGTGCATTTTTCCATCATTTCTATGACCCAACACTCCTCTGCCACCACAGGGGTAGGGGCATAGGGGGTGGGGCCAGGGAGAACATCTTGACTTCTCTCTAACATAACTGTTCTCAGCCTTGCCTGTCTGTGGCCTTCATCAGAATCTGCATGCAGGCAGCATGGAACCCCTAATTAAACACTCCAGGGAACATTTCCCTGGTAAGCCTGTGTCGTTTTTTAATAACTACCAAGTTACAAAATTGAGGAGTGATGGGTGTTTGGATTTAATCTGAAACCCAGCTAACTGTTCCTTTCTCTCCTCTGTGGATGGTTCTCTGTTCACACAGACTTTCCTTCCCTCGCTGGCAAGCCACTGTGGCCGACACGTTGGGGGGTGTCAGCTTTTAATTGTAACTGTCTTGCAGAGCGGTGTTGTTTTAATATCCTGTATAGATTTTTATGTAATACACTTACTTGCAGGCAGCCCGAAGCAAGAATCAATTCTGTGAAGGGCTCTTCTTTTGTTAAAAGCCAATCTTGTTTTAATGATGCATGAAGAAATATTCTAGCATTGACATTTTTCTGTCAGGTTTCTTTTGAAAAATCAATTAAGATAATACTGCTTTGACCTAGTTATCTAGTTAATGCTTATTAGGAATGTAATATGATTTACTGTCAGCATAATAATTTTTGTATCTTATCCCATTAGCTTGTGCATATTTCAAAGTGTATCATACAATGGTCACTTCTTAAAATGTAATGTAGCAGAGTACATTAATTAGACTGACTGGGGTCATTAGATAGGAGCTATTTCATTGGTTCCTTATATCAAATTTGTGTACAGTTTCTACCAAGACACCTTGTTATTTACATTTCTTAAAAAGTAACTTCTTAACCAGTGGATGTGTTCACTTTGTGGCCAACCATCCTTCTACAAATTACAAATAAGGATATTTATGGTTAAAAATGGTTGGATCTAGGGTTAGTCATTATGTGTGAAATTTAAGCAATTTGAGACTCAAACAGAGTAAGGACAGTTACCTGGACCATGAACATCTGGGATATAGCAGATATCCTGTGGAAATCACAAAATATGCAAAATCCTGTACTCTTTAAAAATGGTTCTATCATCCTTTGTTGCTTTTGTGTTAGTAACGGTCACTGGTGCTGTCTGAAAGGAAGAACTCACAGAGAACCTTCCGGGGACGTTATTGATTTCTGCCCATTTGGGACTTGGTGGTAACTAGAGGCAGCCCGCCCACAACCTCGTTAAGTGGAACCCAAATTAAATCTCTCCCTGCTTTCATGTTGGCGGAGATCTGCCTGAACGTTAGGGCTTGGTACTTGTGCGCTGTGCTCTCAGGTAGCAAGGACTCCTGGCTTCTGTCCGGATCAGCTTGATTGCTGAGAAGGAATCACATTCTTCTCACGGCTCTCAGTTGCTTCCTTGCACTGAACCGCCTTTCTTTCTGCCTTTCTTGTCTGATGCAGATGTTCCGAATGCAGTCATGGGCTCTGTGCTGTTTGACCCTACCTTCACCTGCTTGGCACATTGTGTGGTTGACACTTCTGATTTGTGCCACCAACACCCCGCAGAACAGTCGACACCGTGGCATGTACAAAATATCCAGGTCCTCCTACTCCACTATTTGAATTGAAAACAGTCAGTGTAATGCATAAGAACGAGGGTGGCAATGTGCAGGTAAAGACCTTCCTACCTTCTGAATCTATTCACTCTCCACATTCCCCCTGTATACATAATCCTCTTTCTCTGAATCGTTAGGAATCACTTTGAGTCAGATGTCTGCAGTCCATCAGCGCAAATTCACTCAGAGAATGTTTGCACTTAACAAAAATGATGGATTTGTGTGGAAAGCTTAGCAGAGCTGCCTCCCTAGCTGGTGTAGCATTTTAATTAATTAAGAAATCATGAGCATGAGCTCCACTCTCTAAAGGGTATTTTGTATTTTATATTTTATATATTTTCATGTTTTAAGATGAATTTTTTTCGTTTCTCATTTTTGATTGGTTGTAATTAATCTCGCTGTCTCTCTTTCCCAGTTCCCTCATCTCATATTCATATTACCACCCCCCCCACTCCACCTTAAAGATTTTCGAGTATATTTCTCTAGGGGGATTCAGGGTCCAGAAGATCACTGGCCACTCTCCATGCAGAGAGCATCTGAGTTTTGTGAACCTGTATCTGAATAAAGCTGAGGCTGGTCCAGCTAATTCGATGGCATCCTGAAACACTAAAGGGGAGGAAGGTGGAGATGCAGCATGGAGATTTGGTGAAGCAGACGGGATGGGCACAAAGGACCACGGAAGTGAATGGGGCATCTGCACATAGACTTAATAGAAAGTCCTTGTCAATAAAGCCAAGGGAGGCAGCCGCTGTGAGCTCTGCCCGCCTGTCTATTTGCATACCAACTCTGAGCTGCCCAGCGCTGGGCATGTCATTTTTAAACACCCAGCTAATTGACTTGACAGGGAGGTGAGCTTCTTTTTGAGAGATGCTATGGCACACTGTGGTTTTAATTATGAGAAGCGTTAACTGTGGGTGGCAATTGGGAGCCCGAAATCATTGACTAATAATCACTGATCAAACGCGGATTCCAAATGAAGGATATTAGAGTGGGAGACAAGAGCAGCTCGCTCTGGATTCCACGTTATCATCTCTTGCCTAACTAGGCACTTTCCTGCGTGTCTGAACTCTTTTGCCTTTTAACTATGCCTGCTGTTGCTATGGCAATGGCATAATTTTGTAATGGTCTAAAAATGACACTGGCATAGATACTGACAGATAGGAATTAATTCACTAACAAGTAATTATGTAGCGAAATGTTGACTGCCTCGCAGAAGGTGTGCACTGACACATTTTCTGTTTTTCAGGGCTGGCAGTAACATTAGCGTTGGTCATTAGTGGTAGACATCTCCGTACAGTGTTGGATACAGACTTATATGCAGACCTATTTAGTTACCTGTGTGACAGCCTTGTTCAGGACACCAGAAACAGCTGTCCCAGCCTGTATGAGCCAAAATAATTAGGCCTGTCATCTTCCCGCTCTGATTTCCCCTTCAACCTGCCCACAAAATGCAAATATTGTCTTTCATTGTCACAGTCACCTTGACATGGATATTGCCTTGGCGCATAACTGGATGAGATGACTCCGAATTTGCATTGTTCATTCTAATAAATTTGCTTCCCCTCCATTGCGTGGCAGGACCCATCAGATAAAGTCTCCCGGAGTGTCATCAATCACCAGTCATGACAGACGGCTTTTGCCTTCATTTGTTACATACGAGAACATGCTTAATTATTTGTCCTGTAATTAGTTGGGAAAATGTCAGGAAATGTCAGCTCTCTGTTCGCCGTGGAAGGACTCGGCTTGAAAGCAGGGATGACTGAAGTGTCATTAATGCTGCCTAACTAGAGGCAGATCAGCTGGGGAAAGCGAAAGCCCCTAAAAAAAGTAATCATGGCGTGGTACAGAAAATGGGAGCCCAGCACCCACAGTGAGGTGCGCGGCCTATTAGCAAACACTTGTGTGTTCCGTGGCTGGTCTCCACAATGAACTACGGGAGGGCTAGCAGACGGAGAAGCCTCGAGCAGACCGAGAAGCCTCATGGATTGCTATCAGGTCCGGCACCCTCTCCCCAGCGAATTCCTAAGCCAATCATGTTTGATGTGTTACTGTAAGGGCTCCTGATATTTAATTTACAGATTTAAAGCCCATCTTAGCATCGGAGCGGCACAAAGCAAAGGTGGGCTGCTCTGCATTCATCTAGGAGGGGCAGAACTGAAAGCAACCGTTAGAACTGTCAATCTCCGCTCAGAACTCTGCTAATGAGAGTAAATCACCATTCGTCACTACTTGGCAACAAAACGCACAAACAAACAGAGCGTGGGAAAGAAGCAAGAACGATGAAAGGCTCTCAGGGTTGTCTTCAGGCGCGGAGGTTGTCTGCAGGCGCAGAGGAGGAAGTTCAGTGGCAAGACGCCTTGCCCACACCCAGAACTCCAGTAGGAAAGCATTGTCTCAACAGCCGGATGTGAGACTCTCATGGTATTTATTAGCTAACTGAAGGAGAGATGGATTCTTCCGGAAGAAAGAACGCTTCTCTCACGTGACAGGCGGCTCTGTTTTAAAGCAGATTCCACTGGGTTTTTGATCAGGCTTCAGAAGCTGTGACATTCTGTGTGTGCATCCTGAATCTTGCGCTGAGGTCCCTTCGTCATGGTGCCTAGAATGTGTGTCATTTGTTAATAAAACTCCACGGAGATGAGTGCCACTAATGGCCCTGTGTTGCACCCCACTCCCCGCCCCGCCTTGTTCACATGAAGTCCTTCATTTCTATCTTTTCTTGTTTCCAGAACAAGTAAAGCATTCCAGAGCCTCGTAAAGAATCACTAAGCTGACATTGTGTGGCTCAGCGACTTATGACTTGCCCCTGGATGGATGGCTTTGCTGATTAGGAAATGGTTAAAAATGGGTTCTGCGAGAAATATTGTAGTAGTTCTGTTTGAATTGTATTTAAAGCTAGGCTGTGTTGACTCACAGACCTCCACTCAGGATGCAGAGTGAGTCCCACATAGCTGCAGAACCAGAGAACTCACTTCCTGGTAGATCACATTTTTTTTTTTCTTTTTTAAATCTAATGATGTTTATCTTTTGAAGTTCAGCTGTGGTGGCGCCAATGCACCGAAGTCAGTTGCTGGAGAATGTGGCACGCTCTGGTGCCCAGTGAGTACTTGCTATTGAGATTCCAATTGTTGATGGGGTTGGTCACTTAGTTCTTAGTGGTAGAGCTCTGCATAAGGCTATGGATTTTATCCTTAGTAATGAAAAATGAGGATTTGTGTGTGTGTGTGTGTGTGTGTGTGTGTGTGTGTGTGTGAAAGAGAGAGAGAGAGAGAGAGAATCACAATTATGTTGAGGTGTCTATCCTTCAAACATTACTCTAATTTTAATCTTTGCCCCATGTCCTGGACCAGTGCTACTTTTTCCTGAGGGGAAAGCAGCCCCCCCCCCATGTCACTGGCTCAGTGACCATTTTATTCTCTTTCCCTTTAAGAACTCTCTCTGCTGTGATTTCAAAGGCATCGTGGGGCCAATGTTGAAAATTCCAGCAATTAGCCACACAGAAGAACAATGTTCCTTTCGACCATTCTAAGATGTCCTTCTGTTCTCACAGGTTGAGCATTTTCTAATGAATACCAAAAGACTAGTAATGTCTCCTTTTGCCTTTTAAATTTTTCAGCCTTTCTGCCTAATGGGGTAGAGGTGGGGTGAGTGCAGGTTTACCTCAAAACCATCTTCTAATACTCCAACACTCCTCAGGTGTCGCAGAGGCTGTAAAGATGGCACCCCAGTGACATCTGTCCTGGACGAGCGGCAAAATTCCTTTAGTGTCTGTGAGATTTAAGTGTTTTTAGATTCAGCCTATGGCACAGGTGGACCAATACTACCCCAGGCAGGTCCCTCATCTGGCCTGACAAATTTCTGAGGAGGGTGGGCACGTCTCTGTTAGCAAGGTTCTCTGATCAATCGCTTGTGGGTTGATACACATCTAACAGAGTGGTCCCTGCCATTTCCCTACAGTCATCACTTGGAAGAAAGGAAGGAAGGGAAGAAGGAAGAAAAGAAGGAAGGAAGGAAGAAAGAGTGAGAGAAAGAATAGAGACAGACAGACAGATATGTTCTGGCTTATTAACAGAAAACCTGGAGGATATATTTATTTATTCTAATGGTCCAAGCATTCAGGTTCAACGCCCTCCTTGATGCAGAATATATACAACTCATGGCACACTCCCGGCATGGGTGGGGTCAGCAGGCAGGGACTGGAGGAATGTGACTGTCTGCTTTGCTGCCTGGCCTGGTCTGACACACGGACACAGACTGTCCGCCCACAATGCTGCCTGCTGAGTAAGGGGTCAGTGCTGGAAGGCAAGGCCATGCCTCAGAACTCTCTGCTGGCTCCCCAGCTGCTGCTTCTTCCACTCAGGCAGCTGTTCCCAGCAGCTCCAAGAAGACAAATGTCTTTTAGTGAGCTTTTGATAAAATAAATCACCATCATTTGGATAAGGCACATTTTATTAGTGACAAAAACCCACTTGGTGAATTTCTTTCTCCATGTATACAAACACAGCAAGACGGTCTGTGAACGGCAAAGTTTGGAGGTACCTTCTCCGGTCCCACACGTTTACTCCTCTACGTATTTTGATTTCTTTTGCGAATGGGGGAAGAGTGACTTGCTTGTTTGTTTCGGAGGATCAGTATAGGTTCTTTTAAGGAAAGACAAAGAGAGAGGTCAGCAAATCATTGCTTCAGAGGCCAGGAAAGCAGACCTCTCTCTTGAGTAAAGGCATTTTGAACACACCCGAAGCAAAGCAATGCTCCCTGGAGGAGATCTCTGTGCAAGCTGCAAAGATGCTGCTCTAAGCCCAGAAGCTTCCTCCGCTCTGGGTTTGCAGGTTCCCGGACCTGGTGCATATTTTATGAAATGATTAATGCCGGAAAGGAGCTCACAATTTTGCATTTCCATATTTAAGCATACATAATAAATCGGGAATTCTTACAAACAGATAAGACCAGTCTAATAGCATTACGGACAAATAACAACACAATCAGCTGGAAACAATACATTTAAGAGGAAGTCGAACAACGCCGGGAGGTCAGACAATATCTCCCACAACATTGGGAGAAGGCTGTCAATTGTTTGTATAACGTACGACGGCAAAGCCTCTTAGAACGTTGTTAAGTCTTTATTCAGTAATACATTATCATGCATATTTCATGGCAGGGATTACTAAGGCAGAATTGTGTGTCATTTTTGTTGTATGTCTTTATAATTACACCTTGAAGCCACCACTAGGTTTTTTTTAAACTACATATTCATGAAAAGCGGACTTGTAATTTGATAAAGGGGAGCTTGTGTTCCCGTCTCCATTCAAACGGCATCATGAAGCAGAATAGAAGTAGGCATCTGTGTTCTCCGGCATTAATCTCCTCAAGCACATTCCGGCTGCTGTGATGTGCAGGAGGGAGATAAGTCCTGAACGGGCTGGAGCCGAGCGGGCCAGACAACTCTATTATTGGCTTCATAATTGCTTAATTAAACTTTTGTCAGTAATCATTATGGGGGCAATAGAGCTGTTAGACTGGCTTCTGTTAAGCAAAAATCAATAAACTGTTGGAGTTAATTTCGCTGTATTTTTTGTCCTGCAAATGAAATTCATTGCTCCCGGTTAGTGATCTGTGTGGCTGCCGCCCGGCTGATATGAACAGCCATCACCATTTGAATTGAGGGTATTCAGTAGCACATGAATATGAACAAATGGCAAACATAAATCTCTTGCATGAAGTACACCTCCTACCCCTTTATTATGGAACAATTGACCCATCTAAAATGAATTCTAATGCCAGGAAAGCGTTTAGATTTAAATTACACCATGGTCCTCTGGATCTGAAAGATGGCAGCATAAAAAAGATTAATATGCTAATTATTTTTCTCCTTATTTTTTTTCCTTCGACATCCATGGTGGGGTATTGTGAAGCGTGTAAATAAGATGACTGTTTTGTCAAGAAATGGCTTCGAGGCACACTATATCCCATTGCAATTTAATTTGTTTATTCAAAGCCTCACTCCAGATTTTAACTGTGTTCGCAATAACACTTTATTTTTTTCCGAGTAATGTTTTCCTTTCACAAAGAATTCCTGGAAAAGTAAAGCATGCTTTTGTTTATTGAAATAGATTTAATGGTATTATGAATGATGATGCGCTTAACTGAGGCTGTATTTATAAATTCCTGTCAAACTTTTATTTTCTTCTCCTCTTCCTGGGCTGCTGGCATCGATCCTGGCAGTGGCGTGTCTGTCTCTGTACTGGGCAGGGAGATGGAGGCAGGGTGGGGGCAGGTGGGCTTTCTATGACACACTACTCACTCCCTACCCCCACAACTTTTACATGAGGGCTCCCCATCTTTAAAGTGAAAAATTAACACAACACAAAACGAAACAAAGCATGGAAAGCCCAGCTTCATCGGATGCTGCTGCCTGATGTGTGATTAGAACTGTTGCCGGTCCATAGAAAGGGTTTCCTCGGTTTCCTCACAGAAAAAAAAAAACTTCCAGAGCATCCATAAGCACTGTGAGCAGAGGTGGGGAGAGAGGCAGAATGAGGTGTCCAGGGCTACTAGGCCCTTTTGCCAGCATCTTGGCAGGCTCACTCTGGGCACTCATCCTGCAGCTGGCTTGCTACGGTTGGAGAGCGCGCAGGGTGGCTCCACCATAGATATGCCAAGGAATGTGGCGAAGTTATGAAAATGTCCATAGGGATCTCAGAGTAAGAGAAATGGCTGTGACATCCTTTCAGGTGCTGCAGTGTCAGGCCTGATCACAGGAAAAAAAATTTCTCTGTCTTTGAAGATGGAAGAAAGAGAGGCACTATTTTGAAGGGTTTGCTAGGTGTGTCTAAGAGATAGAAAGACAATAAAAGCTGAGAGAATTTGATTTTAATATTTGTATAACTTGAGGCGATTCTTGACCTTGTCATACCGTATAAATTCATTACCAATATCCTGCTTTTGCTTGTCTGTGAGGAAGGACGAAGACCCACGAAATCCCAATATCATCACAGTCACTAAATTAGGCTCATTATCCAGCGTGAGCATGGCCAGTGTGTCTCCTGCTTCCTGAATGTGGATTGCTTCCCTGAGATATCAGCATCTCCTGCTACCACCTGCAAAGTGCTGGAGCACAAGGCCTATCAGCTGCTTAATTAAGGTTGAGTAAACCAATGGACTAAGACCCAGGCCAACCCAATGGGCTGAGCATAGAGCTTGGCTGACAGGCTCATTCAGGCCTTACATCCCTTCCAAGTTTTACTTTCTTTTGGTGCTTGCAAATTGCCTTTCCAAGATAAGTGTGGCTGAAACAGTGCAATCGAGACTCCTGCTAGGAAGGGAAGACAGCTGCCCACCACACAAGTGGACATTTATAATCAGTCTCTGTTTGTGTTCTGAATGTGTTTTTTCTTTGCCAGAAAAATTTGAAGCTATTCTCTTTTTTATATCTTGATTCGGAGAATGTCTGATGTGGGAAGGGAAATATTTCTCATGCAGTTAGCAAAATGGATACCATGATAAGAATTATTAATACTTCAGTAGTCTCCAGAATGAAGGGAGGGGCTGATCAATTCTGTTCTAATAGAGAAGTGTCTGATGTGATATTTGGTCCTACTAATATTTAGTCTTGAGTTTTCATCTTGAGTGTACCAATGAAGTCTCTTCATGGCAGAGAGCAGACTCCTAGGAAATACTGCTTTCGATCACATGTAGATTAGGAGATGCTCAGCCGTGCATATGGGGATTTTAATTTTCATTATTGCATTCATTATATGATTTAAGTGAGATTACAGAACAATATAGACAGTCTCTTGTGATTAGTAACAGTATTTAACCATGCTAGAAATCTTTGGGGTAAATTTTTTTTTTTTTTGTAATGTTGCAACTCATGCTTTTCAACATGCATTATGCATTGCATCTTAAAGCTGCATAGAACTTGGATAAAGAGCTGACTTTCCTCTAAGAACACCTAGAAATACAAAGGATTAGGAAACTTTTGGCTGGGTTAAAAGGGATGTAGGTGTCAAGACTCAAGAAAGCCACCGACTGTGTCCAATTTAAGCAGGCACATCCTGGCCAATCAGGCTACTGACTTTTTAAGAACTCTGTGCCAGTGCTGATCTGAAGAGGGACTTCCACAAACAAATGAGAAGCTTCTTCCTCTTGCCTGAAAAATCAATTGAAGTCCTTGTTCCTTGGAATCCTGAGCTCTTGTGGCCTGGCTAAAGTTGTATGCAGAGGTGCCCTGTGCACCTTCAGAATGAGGAATACCTCACTATTTGATGGCCCCAAATGTTCCCAAGCACGAAGAGTTGCTAACTTCCTGCTGATGATGCATTTTCTGTCTCTGTGCTACACACCCTTGCACAGATGTAAGGGATTCCCGACGATCCCCATCCTGTTTTATACCTGCACTGCCATTACGGTGTGACTGGCTTTGGAAGGGAGGCACACATCTCCCTTCCGGTAGGTGCCCTCTATGTGTTCCCAATCTTACTTTCTGGCCTACATGCATATGGACCCATTTGGTATAGGGAAAGCATGTCAGTTAGCAAGTGTTGGCCTGTGTTTAGTAAGATCTTATCATGATTCCACTTTGGGGACATTGCTCTTTCTTTGGAGTAAAAGTAGACACAGAGAAGGAGGTATCTGGCAAGAAGAGAAAGAATATGATTAAATGTGAAAGAGTTAACACACTTGATAGAAGTGAGTAGTTTCTTAATTCCATGTGTGTTACAAACATATTCAAACTCAAGAGAATTTATTCAGGTAACTTTTGCTACTTTAATTTACTTTTTTAGTTTAATGATTTGATTTTGACCCATGTGAGCATCATTGTTTGTAGGTCTCAAATCTGAGAGTCAGACTGGAAGATGGAAATGTCCCCAGTAGAATATGAGATAGTAGAGGCCTCATGCTATTCTGGACATCCAGTTTTCCCTCTCTATCTGCTCTATGATCTTCTGTAGTCCCTATCACCTTTCATCTAACAACCACTGGTTTGCCCATAATACTTGTATAGGTCAAGCTCCTTCCTATACCAGTGTAAATGACCTGGATGACCCAACACCTATGTCTAGTCCTATCACAACCCTTCTGCCCCAGGACACCTTCTTTCATCTGCTCAGTCCCACATGAGTGCTTCTTGCCACTGCTGCCAGCCCCAGCCATAGGCACACTACTCTAAAAAAAATAGTATTTATTGTCTTATAATTCCCTTTATAGAGACGGTATTGACTATTTTTTTTTTTTTTTAGAAAACAACAAATACAGAAAATCAGAAAGAAGAAAAACAGTACTACCTCCATCATTGTCATGCTCAGCCTGTGTTTGTGCAGGTCTCAGTGTGTGGACATGCTCAGCACAATCTTTGCTTTTCAAATGGAGGAAGCTCAATTCTCTGTGCGAGTATTCCTCCTACAGGCTGGACCAGTACCATGGGCTCTTGCATGGCTGTCTAACACTTGTTAAGAAATCAATTTTAAAAAAAATCTTGTGTCATACTTCTTGAAAGAGAACACAGTAGCCTCTCGGGTGTCCAAATAGGATGGAGTGCAGATAGTGGATAGATAATGTCCTGTGGGAAGCCTACTTCTGTGGATGGACCCTGACCTCACTTTGGCTTCCTGGGACCCAGCTGCTGCTAATGCCTGTACTGTTTGACACACAGACCAGAGAAGCAGATCTCATCATGAAGAATCAGAGTCCTTTTGCTGGACTCTGAAACCCAGTCAGAACACTGGACATCTTTGAAATCTGATACAAGGACTCAAAACAACCAGAAAGGCAAACTTGTATCATTATTTTAATCAGATCTCTACCCCAGTCGGAAAACTCAACCCTCTTGGCAGAGTGAGGGGACACCTCATGTGCTCTTCCTATCTCCGAGAGGAAAACGGTCCTGAACGAGCTGGCACATGGCGTAGGGTCTCCAGGTCCTTCTGGTCAAGCTGGCCTAACCCTGTAGCAAGTGTGCTTTGCTGTAGCATCATGCACAAGGCAACCTGCAGAGGAAGAAATCTTGCCTTTCAGCCAGCATCTTTCCTTCTTTTGACCTGGAGTGTGGATGTAGAAGTGCCGTTTTTAGCATTTTGGGCACAGCCAGGGAAACAGAAATGAATCAAAAGATAACTGAATGTGGCCCTTTACAGTTTTCACATGCCGGGAACCAGCTTGGAGAGAAATTGCCACTGCAAACACAGTGTACGGAAATATTCCTGGACAGCTCCTCAGAGCCCCAGGGCAAGACCTGCCTTCCTAAAATAAAAATACAGCACATTTCCTGTTCATTAAAACTCACCCTCAGCCCCATGCTTGGCCTAACTTCTCTCTCTTGCTGGAGGCTTCATCCTCCTGCATCTTTAAGGCCCTGCAGGACAGTGAGGAGACCTTCCTTTCCTCCTCGGGCTAGCAGGCAGATATTGGCTCTGTCTCCTCTTTCTGTCCAGCATTTTATGTCTACTTTACAAAGGAGAAAAATGGTTTTAAGGTTAGTAGATTCAGTAATGCAATAATAAGAATTCTTTTCTTTTTAGCTAAAGTATGGGCACTTGGGAAACACGATTCTGTCTGGACCCAGCACGACAAATTTCAAACCAAAGTATCTCTATTTAGCGAGGACCCAAAGCCAAGCTTCTTCCTTCCAGGAAATAATGATTTTTTTTTTCAGAGTGGTACTGCTGGTTCTGGGTGAGAGCTTTTCTTTATTTAGCAAAAGCCAGATTATTAATGAAGTGAAAATAGTTCCAACGAGACGGGAAAATCTCCTGGAAGAGAAATTATTTAGACCATCCAAAAGACCATCCTAGGCTTGTTCTGGCCAGAGAGAGGACCCTTCCCCCCACTGAGCTACCTATTCTCCCATTTCCAAACAGCACAGAGCTCTGTAAACAATTCCATGGCCTTTTACTGCAGCCCTTTCTGGCGGACCATTGATACCAGTGTTTATTCACAAAAACTCCTGAAGCGTGGCAGGCATGAAAACACAGAATTAAACGTGGAAACTTTAATTTTCATCTCATTAAGAGTGCACAAATTGAATACTAATTATTAAAGGTGAAATAAACTAAAAATGCCCACTGGAGCCAGACCAATTAAACTAACTTAGCTTTGTTCATAAAAACAGCAAGAATTCAGTGGGTCAGGCTCAATGACTGAACCTCATCAGCTTCTCTCTTAGCATAGGGGAAAGGAGTGGGTGGGCCACAGATATGCAAACATTATTCAATAGCCTTGTTTATGAAGCCCCATTGTAATCTGAGTTTAGTTTTTAGTTTTGACAATTTTTAAATACTTAGGATAGCAACCCCATGTTTTTCAAAATAGACTTTGCTTTCTCAAAGAATACAACGAAGAAGTTTTAAATGACTTAAAGGAAGGCATTGTGGCTGGCACAACTGACTGTATCCCTGGCCCAAAAAAACCTTCTTGATGATTCAAGACTCCTTAACATGTTTGGAAGACAGGTACAATTTTCAAGGTTGAGGTGTTTGTTTGTTTGTTTGTTTTGTTTTGTTTTGTTTTCTGCCAGGGTAGTGACTGGTTCTGCAGTGAAAGAAACCACTGTCTAGCCCTGGTGGCAATGCGGCTAGACTACTGAAGCTTCAGGGTGCCACACAGGGGCTAAACCTCTTTTCCAGTGGCTGCTGACTGCGGGGGAAACAGCAAAAGCAGTTAGCTGCCTTGTGAGCAATTTGCCATCTCTAGGCAGCCAGCAGCTTGTGTTGCAGAGGCCTCACACAGTGCCCTCTGCCGAGCCACAAGAGGCTCCTCTCCTTCTCCGGAGGAGGCTTTCTTTCCCTGCACTTGCCAATATCTTGGACGTTTAAACTGAAAACAAAGGATCAAAAGCTCCCACGCAGCATAATGAACAGGGCCCTCAAGTTCTGAGGCTCAGGTCATTATTTTAAGAAAACCGAGCTAATTTCTTTAAAGAGAGGCAGACAGGCGTTGCCTCCTTCTCTAAAGGAGTGGTGTGGTTTTGTGCGACATGCCAGTGCGTGCTGTTTGGAAAGCGAAGGGAGTGCTGAAATGTAGCCATGCTGGTGTCTTTGTAAAGGTGATACATGCGGTCTGTCTGTCAGACAAATTCCCCCAACAAGTGCAGGTATTTATAAAATTATCTCTAAACTTTGGTCTGAGGGGCCTTTTCAGCCAGACGTGGGAAGGCTTGCAGGGCTCATTCACACCGAAATCTCTTAATGATGGTTAATGTCACCCTGTAATCTCTATAGCTCCCATTTAATTGCAACGTTTTGAAGCCTGTCTGCACCCTTGGAGGACGGCGGATCCTTCGGTCTTAAGACTATTTAGGTGGTCCTTGGCACCCGAAGCATACAGAGGGTCAGATTAGAGTTGAGCGGCCTGGGAGTCAAGGGTTCTCCCTCACCTAAGCACCTGTTATTGCAGAGTTTGATGCGCTGTGGTCCCCTCCCCCTTCCCTCCGAGAAGGCAGGCCTGCTCCCCACTCCCTCCAAGCCAAGGAGACTCCTAGGTGTGGGTGCTTTCTTAAGAACTTGCTTTCTAACCCAGCCACGGGACTTTGAAAAGCTATATATTACACTAAACGCTTCATCGGAGGATATATATGTGTGTTTGTGTGTGTGTGTGTGTGTGTGTGTGTGTGTGTGTGTATACATATATATGTTTGTGTGTGTGTGTGTGTGTGTGTGTATCTCCAGTGACCATTATGTGAAGAGAAAATTTGACAGTGAGTGGTCCCATGGATGAAAGAGTTTTGAAAATTGAAGAAATTATTAACCTATTTATTTTTATCTATTTGTATATGAGCATTGCACATCTGTGTGTGGATTTCCCTTCTGGGCCATACAAATGCAGATTTGAGTGTCTCTGTGTCAGGTCTTCTTCATTTTGCTTTTATTCTTGAGGATGTAATGAGTAATAATTGTTCAAAATACACTGACTATTAGCAAACTGACCTTTCCTAACTCTAAGGTCCTCAGTGAATTAAGAGAATCATCACTCTCATTTTGCCTGGACTTCCACAGACTGCTATGTTGCACATTAAATAATATGTTTTTCGGTATAATTAAAAATGCCCAAAAAGGGGCTCAGTGCACAAGGGTTACAGACATAAAGACCTTAGCGTGGTGCTGCTAGCCATATGACCTGCAAGAGTCATTGATATTGTTTCTCAAACAGCTTGAAAATAAAAATTTAACCATAAATGTGAAAGAGCAGGAGGATAGGATTGTAGTGAAACCTTTAATGTGTGGAATATTTTATTTGGTTTTTGAAGCAAACATTGCATAACTTTTAAAAGTGTGAACATCTTTTTCTCCAAGGACACATGGCTTAAGGGTCCCACTGGCTTGGGAATCATCTTAATTAAAATTATTCATATGAGATGACAGGGTTTCTAATATCTAAGTTCCCATTTTCGTTTGCATTACTCTTAATCAGCACACTATTTGCTTCTGTTTGTGGGTGCTGCAAGCCAGTCAGGTGTGTGAAGTGACTTCTACCGGGTTTTCTTGCATCAAGAAGTTTGCTGTGTGCCCACCAGGGACCTACCTTTCTCTCTCTCTCGAGGAGAATGCTGGGAGGCAGATGCCAGAAGAGACTGGCGTCAATTAGAGCGTGTCACAATTGCTATGTTCATGGCTGCCCATGCAGTTTGGTTCTCCGGTGAGTTGGGAGGCAGCACCCAACCAAGAGCATCTTGGGATGCATGGCATCTAGGCATTAGCTGAGCCTGATTTCACAAAGCCAGGTGGGCTCTTGCCCTAGGTAGTTCTGCCTTGCTTCAGACAGACATATAGCTACCCTCCAATCATCTATATGCAAACTGATAAACCATAACCGTTCCTATTGCACCCAGCAGGCCTTGCGGGAGGGAGGGGCACGCAGGAGGTGCTCCCCAAAGGGATGAGGCGCTGCTTGCACCCATCCTCAGGCTGATTTTTGTCTCCTCGCCTTTTGTCTTGCTACTGTCTGGACTTCAAAGGATGCTTTATGTTCGAAGCTCTTCTCCATGGCAAAAGCCAGTGTTAAAAGACTAGGATTACAATAAAAGTTCTGCAGTTAAGTGTCTGAACTCATCCCTGCACAGCATTCTCAGCAGTTCACGACATGCATAAACCTCTCGCGCATTCAGGGCAGCCGGGCCTTTGAGTTCAGCATGGGAAACTCACACCCATTTATTTAAAGACGGGAACAACATGTCTTTTATTTCCTTACCATAAAAGGCTCAAGAGACCTGGGTTTCCTTGGTTGTGACAAATATGTTGCTTTTGAATGTATGGCTAAGACCCCCAGTGCTGAGGAAGATTGCCCACAGCCTTGCCACCAAACAAACCCCTTGTGTGTTTATTAACCTTTCGTGCCAGCACCATTTCGATCCGAACATTTACCTCAAATCAGAGGAAAATAAATTTTTTAAAAGTAATTTCTTGAGTCAAATATGGTGGGGACAAGGTGTTTTGAGCTATGTTAAAACAAGGGTGAGGATGTTCGGTGCTTACATGGCAAACTTATCTAGGTCCCGGTTCTTGCTCACCATCGCCTGCTTATTCTCAAGGCTCAGGGCTTCCATTCTCACTCCCCAGTGCCATCTTTTTAAAAATGAGCTTTAGATTGGTCTGTTTCTCTAATGTACATCATTTTAGACTTGTCTAGCCACATCACCTCTTCATCCCTGTCTTCTGCTCTTAAAACTTTTCCTCAACGATCTGTGAATTCTGCTAATACTCCTGCCTCCTCAAATGCTAAGTCACAGGAGCCTTTTCGAAATGTTTTATATGCTAATGATCGCTATAGCCCCTCCTCCCCCACCCAGTGAAATACTTGAGCACTTTGCTGTTTTTCACTGCTGAGATAGGAGGCTTTTAAAATGCTTGTTACTGGGGTCTCTTGAGTTCCTTTAAGAAAAGACAGACTGAGGGAGTCTGTTCTCTTTAGACTGCTTTCTGGGTGCTAGTGTGCTCCCATATGCACAGCCACAGGCTTCACAGGCTGGGCAGGGATGGATGCTAGGAAGCACTCCCAGCCACTGGTCAGGATACCTGCATGTTCCAAGCCCCTTTCACGGCTCACCTGCCAATCCAGACACACAAAAGATTGCTGTGCTCAATCCTGAGCGTAGGGTGCTCTGGGCAGGAGCCCCATGACGACCATTCTCAGCTGCTCCTGTCCCCAGTAATTAGCCCTCGATGGCTGCTGCCCCTGGTGGCTTTTCCTGTGAGAGACATTTGACACAGCAGACATCAGAGGGATTTTTCAGGGGACTCTTGTGGCGTCCGAATGGCTCTTAATTAACCACTTAGGTACCCTCCTTCACTCCCCCGCTTGGCCCTTCCCAAATGGTCGGGGTTGCACTGCGGATCTAAACACCGGGGAAGCATGCTATCAAAAGATCTTGTAAATGAAGGCTTGTGTAAATTATTTTTAATGATTCCCTCCTGGCACGCCATTATGTTTGTAGTTACACACAGGCACTTCAGAGATGGCTCGTCTTCTCGAGGTCAGCTGCAGGACCGCAGTAACTAGCTGCAGTCAGTAAATGGCTTATTAATTAGCGCCATGGTTTTACATTGCTGAGAGCTCTGATGTATGGGGCTGGCATTGTAATTGTGTGGAATCGAAATAATAAGCCATCTCAAGGCTCCTTATGCAAATTGGCATATTATAAAATCATTACCTATCTAAACAGTGAGTTTTAATAAGAATTACAATGATGAATTTTATGATAATTGACACTCAAATTTTAATCTCTTGGATTTTTATCATTTTGGTGGTTAAAGTGTGTTTCTAATTAAGTGTTGCTTAAAATGCAAAGGGTTGCTTAACAATTCTGTCCCCTTCCTCTGGTTCACACGGGTTGCTCTCTTTGGTCATAGAGGACAGGCCTTCGTAGGAGTGTGTACGTGACATTCTGAGACACTTGTACAGAGAGATGTTTAATTGTCTCGGTTTTGTGAGTGTGATTTTGATGAGGATGGATTGTCATTCTCCAGACAAAGAACTCTAAATGGCGCTGGCCAGACTCCACAGGAGGGGTGAGACCCATGGAAAGCTGCCTCTGCATAAGAGTCATGGATTTGTGGTGGAATCAAGTTTTAAATAATTATGGCTTTGATAACAAACCTTTTGTCTTTCCCATTCTACTAACTGCAATGACTGCAATTTCAGTTTAATTTGATATTGTGGTTTACATTTACTATCATCCAATAAATAGCTGTTTCAAGAGCCTCCTTCTTATTTGTTGTAAACAACACATGGGGTCTATGGGCAATCCTTTCACAAACATCTTGGTGTAGTGTTTTCTGTCTTCTGTCTCCTGTGAGGATGAATTCATCTCAAACACACTGGCATACAAACTAATGTTACATTGAGATAAATTTTTTAAAAATCATGAAAAAACATGACAAAATCAAATGAATTTGATTTTGGAAAATTAATCTTGTACCTTCCTGAGAGAAAAGAGGTGCAGTTGTCACCCAATTCTTTTAATGGCATGTTACTGATTAAAGCAAGGTCCTTAGGATGAGAATTCCGCAGATACCCTGGTGAGAAGCTAAACATCTTCCTGATAGCTCCAAGGGAGCCAGAAGGTCAGGGCCGAGGAGTTCTGGATCTGCAGGGCAAGGAGCACATTGTGAATCTCCTGAGCCACTGAAGACCACTGGGCTAAAAGACCAGGGGAGTAGGGCAAGGCAGGGCCCATATTCAAGATGTGGTCTTCTGCTGAGTCTCGCTTTTTGTCTTGGTCACTGTTTTATTGCTGTGAAATGACCATGACCATAACAACTCTGGTAAAGGAAACATTTAATTGGGGCTGGCTTACAGGTTCAGAGATTTAGTCCATTATCATCATGGTGGGGAGCACAGCAGCATGTAGGCAGACATGGTGCTGGAGAAGGAGCTGAGAGTTCTACATGAGGATCTTCAGGAAGAAGGAAGACAGAGCATCTGGGCCTGGCCTGGGCTTTTGAAACCTCAAAGGCCACCCTCACAGGGAAACAACTCCTCCAACAAGGCCACACCTAATACTTCTCAAGTAGTGCCATTTCCTGATGACGGAGCCTTCAAATGTATGAGCCTAGGAGGTTGTTCTTATTCAAACAACCACACCTCTCTTTGTACAAAATACCCCAGGGCCCTATCACTCAGCTGTGTCCTGTGCCCATCCCTGGTTTAGCATCTACTCCAAGGCATGTCTCAGTCTTAGTCTTATGCTTGCTCCTCCAAGGACAACTGTGGCACCTTAATGACACTCTACTGGGCAATGTTCATGGCAACAGGATTGCTACCCAGAACAGACCAGGGCGTTTTATGGTATGACTCAAACTTCCTTAGGCAAATGTCTCAGTGATCAGGAAGATCTGCTAGTAGTGAGGCCTTAGCTTTATGTGACAGTGTATCTCTTCACCTTAGTCATGTTTTATTGCCAATGTCTACAATGGGACCAGGGTAGACAGGCCCATTGCCAGAGTCTACTCTTAAGAGGTACAGGAGCTTACTTCAACTGTTCCTCACCTGCAGAACCAGTAGGTAAAAGATGCAGTCCCCTCTGAAGGCAAAGGTCTACTGTGGCTCTAGTATCTTTACATAGAGTCATTTACCTCTTGTGGGTGTCCCTTCTGTAGTCAGGCTTGAGGAAGGAGACCAGCCTTGTGGAAATTTTCCCATTCTTCTGTCAACAAAGTCTGCTGTGGTGTATGAACTACTCCATACTCACAGAACATGGACTAATCCTAACTCTTGGAAATGCTTAGAGGTCATGGAAGCCTGTGTGTTCCTCTTCCCAAGACTTCTGTTGATTAAAAGAAGAAAATTGCCTCTCTGGGACCAAAAGGAAGTCTCATTCCAGTGGAGGAGATTGCTGCAGCAGAGGTGCACAGTGGTTATCCACCCAGTCAGAAAGAATAAAACCTGGACAGGTCTCCCAACAACTCACTAAACCCAGGTTCTGCCCCAACCTAAAGCCATCCTTGGCCTGGGATTTTCAGCAATCCCAGGCAATAAGTGCCTTTGGATCTGTTTTGTGGGTCCTTAGTCATTCACAGCCCTGAGTCCTGATCTCATGTCCTTAATTATAATGCAAGGACACAGGTGTGACCAGGACTTGATGTCTCACTAGGCCTGTATCATTCCAGACTAGCTGTCCGTATGAATATGGTTGTGACCTACAGATGGGACTGAGCTGGGATGGCTTCTTTGGGTTGCTATGGGAATGGGCCCTAGAAATCATTGCTTTGATCTTTATGTGGAAGGCTAGGGGAATTTGACCCAGCAATGGTGACACACTACGAGTGGGGTAACCAGAGGACAGAGGATGGGGCTATGGGGCAGGGCATTCTGGCTTCTATAAATAGCATGTTTTTATCTCTGATCTCCAGGGGTAAACAGTGGAAGTAGGTTCTGTTTAGATTGTGATTTTGTACAGTGGCTGCCAAATGTGTGTACAGGAAGTAAAGCTTTGTAGCTTGAACCTCAGAGGCAGTGCTTGGCAGAGGTCACCCTCTTAGGATCTGGAGTTATCTGTTCATATACAGTGGATACTCACAGAATGAGCCCCAAAGGCCCAAAATCTATGTCTCCAAGAACACATGTCACCTCCTCTCCCCAAGTGTGAAGTCATCATATCTTGGCTTGGTGACTGGCAGCAGCATGGTGCTCCCCACTGTCCCATGATCTCCATGCTGTACAGAGCCATGCTGGTGCCTGTGGATCCCGACACTCCCATCTGCCTCATGGTCTCCATGCTTGTACCTGTGGGCCTTGGTGCTCCCCTCTGCCCTGTGATCCCCCTGATGTACAGGGCCATGCTGGTATGTGTGGACCTTGAAGCTCCCCATTGCCCCATGAGCCCTATGCTGTGCAGAGCCATGCTGGTGCCTGTGGATCTTGATGCTCCTCATTACCCTGTGAGCCCCATGTTATACCATGCTGGAGCCTGTGGACCTCTCTTCTCACCATTGCTCAGTTGCATTCTCCAAACCACTCCATCCCTTCCTTGAGTGATGGCCATCCTCCTGACTCAGCCTAAACATGTTTGCTGAAGTTTCTACAGTTCAGAGAATTTCCCACATAAGGTCAGTGCCAGGGCTCACCAGTCCATACCTGGCTCTATGTCTCTGCTAGTAGATTGCCCCTGTACTTGGTGGCAATTCTCCTCACCACTAAGAATACTTTATAATCTTTTTCTTAAAAACAAAAACAAAACAAAAAACAAACAATAAAAGATCAGAAACCGACAGGAAAAAAAACAAATGTTCCACAAAAGCAGAAATCAAAATGATAAGACAAAAAATACACAAGTAAAGTCTACAAAAACAGTAGTGCTCTTGCCATCTCCACCTTGTTAGAATTTGCTCACCTTTCCTCTCTCAGGCCTATCTTCTTGGCTCTCCAGACCAGTGTCATCCTCTATACTAGGTCCTCCTTTCACCCACCACAGCACTATCCATCGCAGGGATTCTCAGTGTCACCTATGGCCAGGCAGATGTTTTTCACTAAGCGGAAGTGCATGAGGGCACCTGACATGTCCTGTGAGTCTCTTTATTTTCAGCACTTGTCAATTGCTCTGCTTTTCCAGGGAGCCATGATACCTGGCTCATAACTTTCTATAGCATATTGGCTCTGTGTACAGGGTACATGTACCTAAGAAAACCAAACCATCATGAAAAGGGCATGAGAATACAAAGGCCCACATAATAAAGCAGAGGAAGCCTTCTCCTGCCACCACATTTCCTTTGTTCATCTATGACAAACAGGGCTCCAACAGCCCTCTCTTCTGTTTCATAGCAGAGCTCTTCGGCCCTTTCTCTGTAGGTCCCTCCTCTTTCTTGTTACATGCAGCAATTCTATGAGACCCTACATGCCTTTCCCTCTCCTCGGCCCCCTCTGGTTATTATAACCCTGTAGCGTGATGTCTTCATGGCATGGCTGAAATGAGACTTACGGCCTCTAATCCATCATGATCCTGTTCCATACTCTGTCTCCCCGATCCCAGGATGCCTATGTGAGTACAGAGCAAATCCCCATGTAAGCTATTGGCCAGCTGCCTAGATGTCCAGCTAAAGGGACCATTGTACTATTCCTGCAGCCTTCTCAGCTGGATGCCATCACATCTCAGCATGACACAGGCTACTGGTCCCTGAAGCTTGCCCAAGAGCCTGAGTTCCTAATGTCCCTAACAGATCTCTCTGAACAACTAAGGGGAGAAATCCAGGTGAGTAAAAGGTTGAGGTTATCAAAAGGTAAAGGAGCTCATTGATTTTATCAACAAAGGAATTTACCAAAGCTAGATTGCTGGAACTTGTCACAGAAGACCAAGGCCAGTTTGACTGCACAACAAATAATTATCTCAGGAACAAGCAAGACAGAAAAGCCGGACTCATTCTTAGCACCAGAATTTATTTATGAGTCAGCTAAAAGGATCCCCATGGTTTGACATGTACAGGAAGGTTGAGTATGCAGGAAGGCTGAAGCTGAGGTTTCTCCTCAGAGCCTGCAGCAAGAGCTGGAGGTACACAGACTCAAGCTCAGGTAGATGGGAGCTTGGGACTCTCTCCTTATTCACCTGGCGGGTGGTCACGGGTCACCTCAGCCTCCTCCTTGGAGGTGGCTGTCTGCATCTTTTTGCCCTATACCCTTTGTTTTCCTTCATTTATAAGGACCAATCAAGCAAATGGAATGAAGGACCTGGACACGATCAGCAAAGCCCTAGGGTTCTTAGTGTTACTGCTTTCTTCCAATCTATCTGACTTGTTGTCTGCTAAGAGTCCAGATTTCAGAGGTCACATGAGGTCATGGGTCATGGTTTAAGTCAAGGGTAAACTTCTGGGCCAGGACCACTACCATTTTCTGTCCTTGGGTAAAACAGTGCACCTCAAGGCAAAGTGATCTTAGCCTTGCACAACTGGGAAGAATTCATTGAGCAAGAGAGCAATCCATGTGAGCTCTGCACTGGCAGTCTAGAGATATCTAAAGTGATAGGGTCCAGTGCTCCAGCCTTGTTGGAACTATCTGAGACCCATTTTCTTTGAGAACCCTCACTGAATGGCCAGGGCTATTCCAAAGACTCTTGTCACTCCTTTGCCTGCAATACTGTGTCATTTTCAGACTGGGGGCCACTTGAAAACCCTCTGTGGCAACTGGCACCCCCGCAACTTCAGAACACAAGAACACCGCCTGCCATGACTCTGTAGCTATCCTGCCTTTCCTGAAGTCCTTGCCTGCTCCTGAAGTGAGAATGGCTCTCATCTCTATCCAGTGTGATGCCCCCCATCATCTAGGAGCCAGAGGTGGTCTCCTGTAGTCTTCCTGTGTTACATACCTCACCAAACTGGTGAGATGGGTAGTGTCCTAAGGTCATAGCGCCTGCATAAAGATTCTGGAAAATGAAGTATATTTATCTGGAGCCTCTTCCTCAAATGGAGAATGTCCTGTCTATCAGTTACAGAACACAGAAGCACAGAAGCATTGGTAAATCCTGGGAGCATTGTGGAGAATACAGGGCCCAAACATTAGACTGGCCTCCCCTGTGTGAAGGCCATGGGAAAAAGCATTGCAGGTGAGCACCATGATTCTGAGTAGAGAAGTTTACATCTGTCCTGAGAGAAATTGAGAGGGGTGGGCTGTATGCTCTTTTATCAGCAGTGGATCACCAGGGCATCTGCCAAGATGGATGAGTTACAGGACACGATCTGCCCTTAGGCTTTACTTTCACAGATGGCCTGACACCAAAGCCCCAGGGAGGAGTATGCCTAGATCTTCAAACTCTTTTCACCAGCCTCAAAGATGTTTCTTAGTCTTGTAGGCCACAACCAGACACCAGCTTTCTAAGGATTGGTTTCTGTGTATATGGGAGTGGGGATTTGGAAGCCAGACTGGTTCATGGGTAAAGTTCAGACATGTGCTCATTGGTAGCTTTATCATGTATCTATCTAGAGAGTGACAAGGGCTGGAGCCACCTCCACAAGGGCCAAGGTCTAACCAACAAGAGTCCCGTTCATGTGCATAAATTGGTAAAGTGAACTTAAGAGTGTTCCTCAACTCAACAACAACAACAACATAAAACAAAAACAAAAACAAAAAAGACCCACTCCCATCCCCCCAAAAACAATCAAATCAAACCAAACAACAACAGAAAACTCCCAAACTTTAGGAATCATTTTGAAAAACAATGGAGAGAGTGCCCCCTCCTATGCAGTTTATGCTGTCTCGAACTTAAATTTGTCTTAGCCCTTTATACTAAGTGTTAGAATGACAAGTATCCATTATTCCACCAGGCTGAGAATTTCTGGGAAGTCAAAGGTGAAAAATCATAATATAAACAGACATGATCAGTCATCAGAATTTAAGGACGTAGGTGTCCTGTGCACCACAAAAGTAAACAGTGAAGGCAGCAGCTAGAAACCCAGCACAGATCATCTGGCAGTCACATGGTGGCTTCCCAATGCCTTCCTGTGGGCTGAATCCACCAAAATTTTAGTTACTAGGATCCTATTGAGGGAAGCAAGTGTTTAATAAAATTCCAGTACAAAGTGGATGAAACAGAGTTCTATAAAAAGGTTATTTGAGACTACATCTAAGATGGATATGGTGTCTATTTTTAATCCTAGTACTGAGGAAGCAGAGGCAGGTGGATGTCTCTGAGTTCAGGGCCACCCTAGTCTACACAGTGAGTTCCAGAACAGCCAGTGACACATATAGAGGGATCCTGTCTCAAGAAAATAAACAAAGCAACAACTGCAAAAACAACAAAATCAACAACACACAATGGCAGCCAGGCCTGTAATCCAGCCACTGGGATGGCTGAGTCAGGAAGTTGTGGAATTCAAGGCCTGGTTAGGCTACAGAGTGAGTCCAAAACCACAGAACCAGTTTGGGAACATTAGCAAGACCCTGTTTCAAAATAAAAGTCAACCATATGAAGTTCAGTGGCAGATCATTTACCTCGAATGTATAGAGCCCTGGTCTCAATCTACAGAACAGAAGAGAGACAGATAAACTGGCAGACAGAAAGAAATAAAAAGCTGAGCACTAATCTGTGCATAAAAAACCCAAAAATCAGATTTTCCATAGATTGTTTAGTGGCCACTTTTAAATTAAGTTCATAGGTCAGCCTGCTATCAGTTGGCAAAATGGTATCTCAGTGTGTCTGTTGTTGCTGTAACAGAACGCTGCTGACACAGTCACTTATAAATAAAAGAAGTTTGTTTTGGCTCATGGCTCTGGAGAAGTCCACAGTTGGGCTTCTGTATCCAGTGTAGGCCATGTGCAAACTCTTCCTGTTGTGGGAGAGGTGCCAGCAAGGGGCACACAAGGGAGATGAAAAGCATGAGGCCCTGGGCACCCTGCTGCACAGCAACCAGCACTTGGAACAGATAATCCAGTCCCCAGAGGAGGGTGCTAATCCTCCTTAATGACCTAATCAGCTCTTAGCAGCCCCTCCCAGTACCACTAGAGTGCCAATCAAATCTGATTGTGAGCCATGGAGGCGAGGACTGCATTGGTGAGAGCTGATGAGTATGGAGTTAAATGAGGAAGAGAAAGGGGGTGTTTCACTAAAACATTCCCAAATGTTTGTGGCATTTATGGGCTACAACTAAGACGTGAATGTTGCTTATTTTCTGATTTATTCATCAAATGACAATTTTATCTTGCCAAAAGCCACCAAATTCTAAAGCCAACTTGCAATTCCTGGCTCTCAGAGTTAATTCCACTTTTACATAGTCAATATTGCTTGAAGCACTCTTCTGTGGTTCACTTTGGTTTTTATTGATCTGTTTGCCAGTGTGAGAGTGGTGTGAGTGTGAGTGTGTGAGTGTAAATATGTGTATGTGTGAATGTGTGAGTGTGACTGAGTGTATGACTATGTGGATGTGAGTGTGTATAAGTGTGTGTGTCACTGTGTGTGAGTATGTATGTGTGTATCTGTGACTGTGTATGATTGTGTGAATTGTGTGAATATGAGTGTGTGTAAATGTGTGAGTCTCTGTATGTAAGTATGTGTGAGTATGTATGTGAGTGTGACTGTATGTATGACCGTGTGAATGTGAGTATGTGTTTGTGTGTACACAAGTGCATCTGTTTGTAGCACATTTAGAGATCCCAGGTGAACATTGGAGTCTTCCTTTATCTCTCTCCATCTTAGATCTTCCTCTCTTTGCCTCTTTAGTGCTGGGATTACATACTCAGGCCTCCATGCTTGGCTCCTCCTGTGGTTGGTGGGGATCTGAGGCCATGTTCTCCTGTTAAGAGGTGTATTATCCAGGAGTTAAGTCTCTAGCCTCCTTCAGTTTGGTTTTGAAAGCCTCTTTTATTCTATTTTGTTTGTGTGGTACTCTTCCAGGGAGCTCTTCTGTTCTTGAAGAATCAGATCTTTTTGGCAATTTGTTCCTCAGAGATTTTCTTAACCAGATTGACATTCTGCACAGGATCTACAACATGTCCTGTAGACATGCATTTAACAGACCCAGAGGCATGATTTGTCTTGGACAATGGAGCAAAGCAAAAATTGACTTCAGAGTTGGGACAAGTGTAGGGCATGTCGGGATGTTGGCTTGTGAGCTGCAGCATCAAGTGGGCTTGTGGCTCCATCCCTTTTACCTCATCCCTAAGGATCATCTGCCATCTTAGCTTACTAGGGGATGTCAATAGCATTAACTCCATGGCCTCACTTTCTGTCCTCTGTAAGAGAGTGCAGAGACTGCTCATCTCAGACCCTTACTCCTGAGGAACACCAGCTTTCTATAGGATTTGTGGTCAGCCTTATACTTAATAGAGCCTCCAAAATACCCAACCCCTGGTGTTAATGGAAGTTATAGTATATTAACTTTGGCATGCCACCTATTTCAGACTCTCAGGTAACAATAGGCTTTCTCATGATAAATAAACATGATCTCAGGTAAGTCAAAACTAACCCAGGAGTGCCTGAGTATAGTGAGGTGAGACCAGGCTGCTCAGAAAGCCAGCCTTACTCATTGTCTGTGTCTGTGTGTGTGTGTGCATGTTGCATGTGTGCATGTATGCATGTATGTGTGTGCATGTGTGTAGATGCATTGTGTGTTTTCATGTATGTATGTGTGCATGCATGTGTTTTTGTATGTGTGTGCATGTGTGTGTACATACATGCACGTGTTTATGTGTGTGCATGTATGCATGTGTGTGTGCACGTGTGTGCATGTGTGTATGTGTGTTGATGCATTGTGTGTTTTCATGTATGTATGTGTGCATGCATGTGTGTTTGTATGTGTGTGTGCATGTGTGTGTACATACATGCACGTGTTTATGTGTGTGCATGTGCATATGCATGTATTTGTGCATTTGTGTGTATGCACGCATGCATTTATCAGTATGTGCACGTGTGTGTGTTTGTTGTGTGTGTGTGTGTGTGTGTGTATTTAGGTGGATGTTCTAACTTTTTTCTGTTGCTGTGCTAAAATACTCCAGGAGAAAAGCAACTTAGTGTAAAAGGAATGATTTATCTCAGTTACAGCTTCAAGTTATTGACTATTAGTATGGGGAAGTTGGTGTAAGAGCTTCAACTAGCTAGTCATATCATTTCTACAGTAAGATTTGCCTGCTTGCTTATGTTTAACTTTATTCAAGACCCTCTGACTAGGGAATGATGCTGCTCATACTGGATTGGGTATTTCTGCATCAGTTTATATAATTAAGACAGCAACTCACAGACATGACCGCAGATCAACTCAAAATAGATAATTGCTCATTGAGGTTCTCTTCCCAGGAGAGTTTCATAAGTTTTGTCAACTTGGAAAAGTTAATTATCACAATGTGTACATGCAGGTGGGAGCTAGATAATATTGGATGCCTTCTGTTGCCCAACATCTTATTATTTATTTATTTATTTATTTATTTATTTATTTATCCAGAGACCTGTCTCTGTCTTGCACCGATCCTCCATCCACCTTATCTTTGGTTAGAATAGTTGGTCTCTGAGCTCCAAAATTGACCTTTCCCAGATTCCCATCAGCATTGTGAACACAAGTGACACCATACCTGGCTTTTACATGGGTGCTAGAGATGGGACCCCAGCCCCTCTCGCTTGCTCATAGAGCTCAGCCCTGACTGACTAGTCACCCTCCTGACCTTTACTGGGCTGATTGTTGGCATCCCACAGTGAACATTAGCAGTGACATGGTGAAGTTGCCTCTGATTTTTTTCTATGACCTTGTTTAGAGCACTCAAATGTTCCTTTCTATTTGTGAGATTGAGGTAGGCTCTTCTGCTCTCTCTGGTTTCAAATTCTCTGACTTGTTTAATGTGTTTCCAGTGTGAAATGTGTGCCAATTTCAGGTATGGAGGAAGATGTATTTGGTGCATCCAGAGCTGTGCAAAAGCTACTATGACAGAGAGGAGCAGAGAGCCATGCATTGCAGTATGAGATACAAACGGGGCTGCTTTCATGAGAGTGGAGAATGACAGTCTTTGCTTGTGGTTGACTCAGTTTAAGGCTGGATGATAAAGACCTCTGCCACACCCTCATCCAGTTCTAACCTTGTGCTTTAGCCTTGTATGCATGGAGTCTGCACTGAATAGTTCTCAGTGACCCTGTGACTTGGGGCTAAGACATACAGCAGCCACTGCAATGTTGAGCTCCTGTCTGTGAAGACTCTTTGTGTTTCAGGTGCCTTCCTATCTGTGGGAAGTATGCTCCAAACCTACTGGCACCTGGCTGTGGTGATACCAGCTGTCAGGGCTGGGTGAGGTAGGGAGACAGTAGAGGCTATCCTAAACAATGACTGGGTAGCCCTTTCTCTTTGTTCCTTTGTTCTGCCAAGCTCTAAAAGATAGGACAGGCTAAAGTGGATTAATCAAGACCAAGGAGATCTAATTGGCAGATGTCAGGAGGGAGATAATTCATCTCCCTCCCCAGCCTTCCATGCTTTTCTGGAAGGCTATCTTGGGATGACTCTGAGTGATGAACATGTTAAGCTCCCCTCCTGTATCCCTGGGATGGGAAGAAACAATGACCCTCTTCCCCTGGGTGGGAATGAAGGCAACCATCCTCCTTGCTCCCTCCCCCTGAATACACCTGCCAAGTTCAACACCACATCTCTTCATGGGTATGTGACTGCAATTTCCACAAATGCTTTTTATTGAAGTTGTTGGTTTAAAAAGTGTCCTGTTTTGTTTTCTTTCCTACAGCTTGGATGTCACATGCAAGAGCCAAGCACCAAGTTCTAAACAGTGTTAAGTGAGGTGTGGAAAGAAATCTCTGCTCCACAGGTTATCCAGAAGTTTTTGCTACATGTTTCCTTTAAGGGTCTCCTGCCAATGATAGTCTGTTCACACATGGGTGTGTTATAGTTGGCTGTAAGGTCATAACCTCTGTGTATGAGAGAGGGTGGGAGTATGTTAGTTTAGGCACAAAGGTATGTAATAGGTACACACATGCAGTCATATGTAAGCACATTGTATGAACATATCTTCATGTGTGTTCACTTGTGTGTATATGATTGTTCACAAGAGTATATATGCAGAGTAGTATGTATGCACTTTGTCAATTGGGTGTAGATGCACTTGTATATATGCTATTATAGGGGCTTGCCCCTTGTGTGAAATTGTGGACACAGTGGAAATAAGTGAGCACACACATGTATCTATCTGGAAGCTAAATTTGCATGGGAAACATTAATGAAGGAGAAGATGATTGGAGGGAAGATGAAGTGGTAACCAGAGAACTGGCATTTTCTCCTTCACAGAGAAAATTTATTTCTCTGTGAGCAGGGGATTTCTCGAGAGTGTTCCAGGAGCCACTTGATCCTGCGACACAGCCATGTGCATTTATGTCCCTGTGTTGTTAATCAAAGCAGGGCATGTGGACAGCCTCCTGGTACCTCTGTTGGTAACCCAGAATGTAAACAACCTTGGGAAGCAAATGTGACAGACTGAGCAATTCATTTCCTCACATGTAATTACAGAGCCCTCCAGCAAATTATGGACAGTTTCATCTGAAGTTCTGAGAATTCAAGAGTGAGCACATTAAAGACAGTTATCCAGGGCTTCTGCACTCCCTCCCTCAAAGGGACAGTGACTCTCCCTTTAAATTGTTATTATGTCTGCTGCAGAGATGCTGAGAAAGCAGCAGCTATAAAGTCTGGAGCACTGGCACTGTCCCTACACTTCTATTGTCCTTTCTGATGTCCACCTGCTCTCTGGAGAGACATGGATGAGTCTCCCAAATATCCACAGCCAACCACGTATTCTAACTCCTCTTCTGCCTCCCAGTTCCTTTTCTGCCTAGAGCAATGACTTCTTTTTTTCTGTGTAGTTGCAATAAAGCTCTGCCTACAAGGGCTTGCAAGAAGGGTTCCTTAGTGTTGCCATTATTTGTCCATTTATTTAATTTATTCAAAATGATAATACATATTAAAGAGATGTGTCAAGAATTGTTTTAAACAATTCTTTGTTATTTATATAGTTTTACTCTTTATTAAAAATGGAGCCACACAACATGCTTGATCATTGGGAGGAACACCTGGATTTGTTATGTATTTGATTTCAAATTGAGTTTTGGTAGTTATGCATTCAGAAATCTTTTGCCTTTCACAAATTTTCATATATCCCCATATTGCATCTCAACAATCCACAATTCAAGAAGCTGGTGCATAGATTAACTCCTGTTTAGTGGAGCACCAACCCACTGTATGAACAAAACGATGCAGCTAAAAATTCACCAGGAAGCAGAACTTTCATAGGTAACACCTAAGCCTGGCCTATCTCAGTCTCCAGGGAATGAGGTGGAGACAGATAACAGCTACCAGCAGAAGCGAGTGTAGACAGAGGCTTCTAACTTTAATAGCTATGCAAATAGATAACTTGACCAACCAGGAGAGGAAGTTCAGAGGCCATCTCAGAGAGATTGGCTTGGTGTGTGGAGCACCACACTGCCAATAAGAGAGAGCATCACCATCAGATAGGGAAGTCACAGCTTCACACTGAAGCTCAGAAAATACAAACTGTCTTTTTTTTTTTTTTT